>NC_141873.1:262868693-263171723 GCF_056163025.1 Triticum urartu
GCTAGTTCTGATGTAAGTCTTGCTGAGTACTTTTGTACTCACGTTTGCTTAATTTATGTTTTGCAGAGAGACTTCGGTCTCGCTAGTAGTTCCGCGTGGACTTCGACATTTAGCTTGATACCGCAGCTACGATCTTGTGCCCAAGGCAGGATCTGGTAGATAGTCAGGCTTCTTAGCCTTTTCATTTGTAGATGTCTGTACTCAGACATGTTAAGCTTCCGCATGTGCTTGATTTGTATGCTATGAATGTTGGGTCATGAGACCCATGTTTGTAATATCTCGCTCCTCGGAGCCTAATGAATAAATACTTGAGTCGTAGAGTTATGTTGTGATGCCATGTTGTATTTACACATATCGAGCATATTGTGTGTATGATTGAAATGCTTGGTATGTGTGGGATCCGACAATCTAGTTGTTTATCCTTGGCAGCCTCTCTTATGGGGAAATGTAGTCTAGTGCTTCCATGAGCCATAGTAGTCCGCTATAGCCCGGTTCACCGGAGTCCTGCTAGCCCAGCACTACTGCTCAGGGCACTTGACTGGCCGGCATGTGTTTCACTTCATTCCTGTGTCTGTCCCTTCGGGGAAATGTCACGCGGTGACATCCGGAGTCCTGCCTAGCCTGCTACAGCCCGGGTTCCCGGAGTCCTGTTAGCCCAGTGCTACAGCCCGGATTCACACGTTGATTACCGACATGCTCGATGTGATTCATGTATGCCTGTCCCCATAGGTTGGTGCCGCTTTGGGTTCACGACTAGCCATGTCGGCCCGGGTTCTCTGTCATATGGATGCTAGCGACACTATCATATACGTGAGCCAAAAGGCGCAAACGGTCCCGGGCCATGGTAAGGCGACACCCGTGGGAATACCGTGCGTGAGGCCGCAAAGTGATATGAGGTGTTACCGGCTAGATCGATGTGACTTGGAATTGGGGTCTTGACATTCTTGCCTGTGTTACAAGGTGTGAAGTTGAGTCAGACTCATTGCTCGACCAGTGCAGAAAATAGAGAGAAAATGAAAGTCATTCCCTATGCCTCAACCATAGGTTCTATCATGTATGCAATGCTGTGTACCAGACCTGATGTGTGCCTTGCTATTAGTTTAGCAGGGAGGTACCAAAGTAATCCAGGAGTGGATCACTAGACAACGGTCAAGAACATCCTGAAATACCTGAAAAGGACTAAGGATATGTTTCTCGTTTATGGAGGTGACAAAGAGCTTGTCGTAAATGGTTACGTCGATGCAAGCTTTGACACCGATCTGGATGACTCTAAGTCACAAACCGGATACGTATTTTTATTGAATGGTGGAGCTATCAGTTGGTGCAGTTCTAAGCAGAGCGTCGTGGTAGCATCTACGTGTGAAGCAGAGTACATAGCTCCTTCGGAAGCAGCAAATGAAGGAGTCTGGATGAAGGAGTTCATATCCGATCTAGGTGTAATACCTAGTGCATCGGGTCCAATGAAAAATATTTTGTGACAATACTGGTGCAATTGCCTTGGCAAAGGAATCCAGATTTCGCAAGAGAAGCAAGCACATCAAGAGACGCTTCAATTCCATCCGCGATCAAGTCAAGGAGGGAGACATAGAGATTTGCAAGATACATACGGATCTGAATGTTGCAGACCCGTTGACTAAGCCTCTCTCACTAGCAAAACATGATCAGCACCAAGAATCCATGGGTGTTAGAATCATTACCATGTAATCTAGATTATTGACTCTAGTGCAAGTGGGAGACTAAAGGAAATATGCCCTAGAGGCAATAATAAAGTTGTTACTTATATTTCCTTATATCATGATAAATGTTTATTATTCATGCTAGAATTGTATTAACCGGAAACTTAGTACATGTGTGAATACATAGACAAACAGAGTGTCTCTAGTATGCCTCTACTTGACTAGCTCGTTAATCAAATATGGTTATGTTTCCTAGCCATAGACATGTGTTGTCATTTGATGAACGGGATCACATCATTAGAGAATGATGTGATGGACAAGACCCATCCGTTAGCTTAGCATAATGATCATTTAGTTTTTCTGCTATTGCTTTCTTCATGACTTATACATGTTCCTCAGACTATGAGATTATGCAACTCCTGAATACTTGAGGAACACCTTGTGTGCTATCAAACATCACAATGTAACTGGGTGATTATAAAGATGCTCTACAGTTGTCTCCTATGGTGTTTGTTGAGTTGGCATAGATCAAGATTAGGATTTGTCACTCCGTGTATCGAAGAGGTATCTCTGGGCCCTCTCAGTAATGCACATCACTATGAGCCTTGCAAGAAATGTGTCTAATGAGATTATCCATGGGATGATGAATTACGAAACGAGTAAAGAGACTTGCCGGTGACGAGATTGAACTATCTATGATGATACCAACGATCGAATCTCTGGCAAGTAACATACCAATGAGAAAGGGAACAACGTATGTTGTTATGCGGTTTGACCGATAAAGATCTTTGTAGAATATGTAGGAGCCAATATGAGCATCCAGGTTCCGCTATTGGTTATTGATCGGAGATATGTCTCAGTCATGTCTACATAGTTCTCGAACCCGTAGGGTCCGCACGCTTAACGTTCGATGACAATTTGTATTATGAGTTTCGTATTTTGATGAACCAAAGTTTGTTCGGAGTCCGGGATGAGATCACGGACATGACGAGGAGTCTCGAAATGGTCGAGACATAAATATTGATATATTGGAAGGTTATGTTTGGACACCGGAATGGTTTCGGATATGTTCGGGTATTTCCGGAGTACCGAGGGGTTACCGGACCCCCCCCCGGGGGGGGGAAGTAATGGGCCAACATGGTCCATAGGGGAGAGAAAGGGCAGCCCACAACGGGTGCCCCCCATAGGCAGTCCGAATTGGACGAGGGAAGGGGGTGCAGGCCCCCTTTCCTTCTCCTTTCCCCCTCCGAAAGAAAGGAAAAGGGGGGCCGACTAGGACTAGGAGTCCAAGTCGGTTTCCCCCCCACGGCGCGCCCCTAGGGCCGGCCTCCCCCCTCTCCTCCTTTATATACGAGGGCAGGGGGGCACCCCAAAGCACATCAATTGTTCTCTTTGCCGTGTGCGGTGCCCCCCTCCATAGTTTACTCCTCCAGTCATATTGTCGTAGTGCTTAGGCGAAGCCCTGCGCAGATCACATCACCATCACCACGCCATCGTGATGACGAAACTCTCCCTCGACACTTTGCTGGATCAAGAGTTTGAGGGACGTCATCAAGCTGAACGTGTGCAGAACTCGGAGTTGTCGTACATTCGGTGCTTGATCGGTTGGATCACGAAGACGTTCGACTACATCAACCGCATTAAGCTAACGCTTCCGCTTTCGGTCTACGAGGGTACATGTACACACTCTCCTCCTCTCGTTGCTACGCATCTCCTAGATAGATCTTGCGTGATCGCAGGAAATTTTTTGAGATTGCATGCTACGTTCCCCTACAGTGGCATCAGAGCGAGGTCTATGCGTACATGATATGCACGAGTAGAACACAAAGAGTTGTGGGCGATCATAGTCATATTGCTTACCACCAACGTCTTACTTTGATTCGGCGGTATTCTTGGATGAAGCGGCCCGGACCGCGTTCATGAGACCGGTTCCACCGATAGACATGCAACTTGTTTTGCATAAAGGTGGCCGGCGGGTGTCTGTTTCTCCAACTTTAGTTGAATCGAATTTGACCATGGCCAGTCCTTGTTGAAGGTTAAAACATCACAGTTGATGAAAAATCGTTGTGGTTTTGATTCGTAGGTAAGAACGGTTCTTACTAGAAGCCCGCAGCGGCCACGTAAAACTTGCAACAACAAAGTAGAGGACGCCTAACTTGTTTTTGCAGGCCATGTTGTGATGTGATATGGTCAATACATGATGTGATATATTCTGATGTATGAGATGATCATGTTTTGTAAAAGTTATCGGCAACTGGCAGGAGCCTTATGGTTGTTGCTTTATTGTATGAAATGCAATCGCCATGTAATTACTTTACTTTATCACTATGCATTAGCGCTAGTTGTAGAAGCAATAGTTGGCGAGACGACAATGACGCTACAATGGAGATCGTGGTGTCAAGCCGGTGATGATGGAGATCATAATGGTGCTTTGGAGATGGAGATTAAAGGCACAAGATGATGGTGGCCATATCATGTCACATATTTTGATTGCATGTGATGTTTATCTTTTATGCATATTATTTTTCTTAGTACAGTGGTAGCATTATAAGATGATCCATCACTAAATTTCAAGGTATAAGTGTTCTCCCTGAGTATGCACCGTTGCGATAGTTCGTCGTGCCGAGACACCACGTGATAATCGGGTGTGATAAGCTCTACGTTCACATATAATGAGTGCAAGACAGTTTTGCATGTGCAGAATACTCGGGTTAAACTTGATGAGCCTAGCATGTACACACATGGCCTCGGAACACTGAGACCGAAAGGTCGAACGTGAATCATATAGTAGATATGATCAACATAGAGATGTTCACCATTGAAAACTACTCCATCTCATGTGATGATCGGACATGGTTTAGTTGATATGGATCACGTGATTATTTAGATGACTCGAGGGATGTCTATCTAAGTGGGAATTCTTAAGTAATACGATTAATTGAACTTAAATTTATCATGATCTTAGTCCTGATAGTTTTTGCATATCTATGTTGTAGATCAATGGCCCGTGCTACCGTTCCCTTGAATTTTAATGTGTTCCTAGAGAAAGCTAAGTTGAAAGATGATGTGGTAGCAACTACACGGACTGGGTCCGTAACTTGAGGATTATAGTCATTGTTGCACAAAAGAATTACGTCCTTGATGCACCACTAGGTGCAAGGCCTGCTGCAGGAGCAACTCTGGATGTTATGAACGTCTAGCAAGCTAAATCTGATGACTACTCGATAGTTTAGTGTGCCATGCTTTACGGCTTACAATCAGGACTTCAAAGACATTTTGAACGTCATGGAGCATATGAGATGTTCCAGGAGTTGAAGTTAATATTTCAAGCAAATGCCCGAGTTGAGAGATATGAAGTCTTCAACAAGTTCTATAGCTGCAAGATGGAGGAGAACAGTTCTGTCAGTGAACACATACTCAAAATGTCTGGGTACCATAACCACTTGACTCAGCTGGGAGTTAATCTTCCGGATGATAGTGGCATTGACAAAGTTCTTCAATCACTGCCACCAAGCTATAAAGGCTTCGTGATGAACTATAATATGCAAGGGATGAACAAGACGATTCCCGAGTTCTTCGCAATGCTCAAGGCTGCAGAGGTAGAAATCAAGAAGGAGCATCAAGTGTTGATGGTCAACAGACCACTAGTTTCAAGAAAAAGGGCAAAGGAAAGAAGGGGAACTTCAAGAAGAATAGCAAGCAAGTTGCTGCTCCCGGGAAGAAGCCCAAGTCTGGACCTAAGCCTGAAACTGAGTGCTTCTACTACAATGGGACTGGTCACTGGAAGCGGAACAACCCCAAGTATTTGGCGGATAAGAAGGATGGCATAGTGAAAGGTATATTTGATATACATGTTATAGATGTGTACCTTACTAATGCTCGTAGTATCGCCTGGGTATTTGATATTGGTTCTGTTGCTCATATTTGCAACTCGAAACAGGGGCTATGGATTAAACGAAGATTGGCTAAGGACGAGGTGATGATGCGCGTCGGAAATGGTTCCAAGGTCGATGTGATCTCCGTCGGCACGCTACCTCTACATCTGCCTTCGGGATTAGTTTTAGACCTGAATAATTGTTATTTGCTACCAGTGTTGAGCATGAACATTATATCTTATCTTGTTTAATGCGAGATGGTTATTCATTTAAATCAGAGAATAATGGTTGTTCTATTTATATGAGTAATATCTTTTATGGTCATGCACCCTTGATGAGTGGTCTATTTTTGTTGAATCTTGATCATGGTGATACATATATTCATAATATTGATGCCAAAAGATGCAAAGTTAATAATTATAGTGCAACTTATTTGTGGCACTGCCATTTAGGTCATATTGGTGTAAACCGCATGAAGAAACTCCATGCAGATGGGCTTTTGGAATCACTTGATTATGAATCACTTGATGCTTGCGAATCATGCCTCATGAGCAAGATGACTAAGACTCCGTTCTCCAGAACAGTGGAGCGAGCCACTGACTTATTGAATATAATACATACTGATGTATGCGGTCCGACGAGTGTTGAGGCTCGCGGCGGGTATCATTATTTTCTAACCTTCACAGATGATTTGAGTAGATATGGGTATATCTACTTAATGAAACATAAGTCTAAAACATTTTAAAAGTTCAAAGAATTTCAGAGTGGAGTGGAAAATCATCGTAACAAGAAAATAGAGTTTCTATGATTCGATCGTGGAGGCGAATATTTGAGTTACGAGTTTGGTCTTCATTTAAAACAATGTGGAACAGTTTCGCAACTCACGCCACCGTACTTTATTAGATATGGTGCGATCTATGATGCCTCTTACCGATTTACCACTATCGTTCTGGGGTTATGCATTAGAGACAACTGCATTCACGTTAAATAGGGCACCATCTAAATCCGTTGAGACGACGCCGTATGAACTGTGGTTTGGCAAGAAACCTAAGCTATCATTTCTTAAAGTTTGGGGTTGCGATGCTTATGTGTAAAAGCTTCAGCCTAATAAACTCGAACCAAAATTGGAGAAGTGCGTCTTCATAGGATACCCAAAAGAAACTGTTGGGAACACCTTCTATCACAGATCCGAAGGAAAGATATTTGTTGTTAAGAATGGATCATTTATAAGGAGTTTCTATCAAAAGAGTGAGTGGGAGAAAGTAGAACTTGATGAGGTAGTTGTACGTTCTCTCGAATTGGAAAGTAATTCATCACATAAATCAGTTCCACTGATGCCTACACCAATTAGTGAGGAAGTTAATGATGATGATCATGAAACTTCAGATCAAGTTACTACCGAACCTCTTAGGTCAACCAGAGTACGTTCCGCATCAGAGTGGTATGCTAATCCTATTCTGGAAGTCATGTAACTAGACCATGATGAACGTACGAACTATGAGGAAGCGATGATGAGCCTAGATTCCATGAAATGGCTTGAGTCCATGAAATCTGAGATGGGATCCATGCATGAGAACAAAGTATGAACTTTGGTTGACTTGCCCGATGATCGGCAAGCCATGTAAAATAATTGGATCTTCAAGAATAAGACGGGCGCTGATGGTAATTTTATTGTCTACAAAGCTCGGCCTGTTGCGAAAGGTTTTCGACAAGTTCAAGGAGTTGACTACGATGAGACCTTCTCACCGTAGCGATGCTTAAGTCTGTCCGAATCATGTTAGCAATTGCCGCATTTTATGATTATGAAATTTGGCAAATGGATGTCAAAAATGTATTCCTTAATGGATTTCTTAAAGAAGAGTTGTATATGATGCAACCAGAAGGTTTTATCGATCCTAAAGGTGCTAACAAAGTGTTCAATCTCCAGCGATCCATTTATGGACTGGTGCAAGCCTCTCGGAGTTGGAATATACACTTTGATAGTGTGATCAAAGCATATGGTTTTATACAGAATTTTGGAGAAGCCTGTATTTACAAGAAAGTGAGTGGGAGCTCTGTAGCATTTCTAATATTATATGTGGATGACATATTGTTGATTGAGAATGATATAGAATTTATGGATAGTGTAAAAGGATACTTGCATAAGAATTTTTCAATGAAAGACCTCAGTGAAGCTGCTTATATATTGTGCATCAAGATCTATAGACATAGATCAAGACGCTTAATTAGACTTTCACAAAGCACATACCTTGATAAAGTTTTGAAGAAGTTCAAAATGGACCAGTCAAAGAAAGGGTTCTTGCATGTGTTACAAGGTGTGAAGTTGAGTCACACTCAATGCCTGACCACCACAGAAGATAGAGAGAAATGAAAGTCATTCCCTATGCCTCAGCCATAGGTTCTGTCATGTATGCAATGTTGTGTACCAGACCTGATGCGTGCCTTGTTATAAGTTTAGCAGAGGGTACCAAAGTAATCCAGGAGTGGATAACTGGAAAGCGGTCAGGAACATCCTGAAATACCTCAAAAGGACTAAGGATATGTTTCTCATTTATGGAGGTGACAAAGAGCTTGTCGTAAATGGTTACGTCGATGCTAGCTTTGACACTGATCCGGATGACTCTAAGTCGCAAACCGGATACGTATTTATATTGAATGGTGGGGTTGTCAGTTGGTGCAGTTCCAAGCAGAGCGTCGTGGTGGGATCTACGTGTGAAGCTGAGTACATAGCTGCTTCGGAAGCAGCAAATGAAGTAGTCTGGATGAAAGAGTTCATATCCGATCTAGTGTAATACCTAGCACATCGGGTCCAATGAAAATCTTTTGTGACAATACTAGAGCAATTGCATTAGCGAAGGAATCCAGATTTCACAAGAGAACCAAACACATCAAGAGACGCTTCAACTCCATCCGCAATCAAGTCAAGGAGGGAGACATAGAGATTTGCAAAATACATACGGATCTGAATGTTGCAGACCCATTGACTAAGCCTCTTCCACGAGCAAAACATGATCATCACCAAGACTCCATGCGTGTTAGAATCATTACAATGTAATCTAGATTATAGACTCTAGTGCAAGTGGGAGACTAAAGGAAATATGACCTAGAGGCAATAATAAAGTTGTTATTTATATTTCCTTATATCATGATAAATGTTTATTACTCATGCTAGAATTGTATTAACCAGAAACTTGATATATGTGTGAATGCATAGACAAAACAAAGTGTCCCTCGTTTGCCTCTACTTGACCGGCTCGTTAATCAAAGATGGTTAAGTTTCCCGACCATAGACATGTGTTGTCATTTGATGAACGCGATCACATCATTAGGAGAATGATGTGATGGACAAGACCCATACTTTAGCTTAGCATAATGATTGTTAAGTTTTATTGCTATTGCTTTCTTCATGACTTATACATGTTCCTTTGACTATGAGATTATGCAACTCCCGAATACCGGAGGAACACCTTGTGTGCTAGCAAACGTCACAACATAACTGGGTGATTATAAAGATGCTCTACAGGTGTCTCCGAAGGTGTTTGTTGGGTTGGCATAGATCGAGATTAGGATTTGTCACTCCGAGTATCGGAGAGGTATCTCTGGGCCCTCTCGGTAATGCACATCATGATAAGCCTTGCAAGCAATGTGACTAATGAGTTAGTTGCGGGATGATGTATTACGGAACGAGTAAAGAGACTTGCCGGTAACGAGATTGAACTAGGTATGAAGATACCGACGATGGAATCTCGCGCAACTAACATACCGGTGACAAAGGGAATAACATATGTTGTCATTGCGGTTTGACCGATAAAGATCTTCGTAGAATATGTAGGAACCAATATGAGCATCCAAGTTCTGCTGTTGGTTATTGATCGGAGATGAGTCTCAGTGATGTCTATATAGTTCTCGAACCCATAGGGTCCGCATGCTTAACATTCGGTGACGATTTGTATTATGAGTTATGTGTTTTGGTGACCGAAGATTGTTCGGAGTCCCGGATGAGGTCACAGACAGGGTGAGGAGTCTCAAAATGGTTGAGAGGTAAAGATTGATATATTGGACGATGGTATTCGGACACCAGAATGGTTTCGGAGTGTTTTAGATATTTATCGGAGTACCAAGGGGTTACCGGAACCCCCGGGGAAAGTAATGGGCCAACATGGGCCATCGGGGAGAGAGAGGGCAGCCCACAAGGGGTGGCGCGCGCCCTCCCCCCCCCCCCCCCATGGGCATCCGAATTGGACAAGGGGAAGGGGGCGCGGCCCCCCTTTCCTTCCCCTTTTCCCCTCCGAAGGAAAGGAAAAGGGGGGGCGACTAGGACTAGGATTCCAAGTCGGTTCCCCCCCAATGGCGCGCCCCTAGGGCCGGCCTGCTCCCCTCTCCTCCTTTATATACGGGGGCAGGGGCACCCCAAAGCACATCAATTGTTCTCTTAGCCGTGTGCGGTGCTCCCCTCCACAGTTTACTCCTCCAGTTATATTGTCGTAGTGCTTAGGCGAAGCCCTGAGCGGATCACATCACCATCACCATCACCACGCTGTCGTGCTGACAAAACTCTCCCTCGATACTTTGCTGGATCAAGATTTTGCGGGACCTCATCGAGCTGAACGTGTGCAGAACTCGGAGGTGTCGTACGTTCGGTGCTTGATCGATTGGATTGCAAAGACGTTTGACTACATCAACCGCGTTAAGATAACGCTTCCGCTTTCAGTCTACGAGGGTACGTGGACACACTCTCCCCCTCTCGTTGTTATGCATCTCCTAGATAGATCTTGCGTGATCATAGGAAATTTTTTGAAATCGCATGCTATGTTCCCCTACAAAATTTTGATTGTTCCATGCTGTTATATTATCAATCTTGGATGTTTTATAATCATTTTATATCATTTTTTGGTACTAACCTATTGACATAGTGCCAAGTGCCAGTTGCTATTGTCTGCATGTTTTTTACATCACAGGAAATCAATACCGAACAGAGTCCAAATGCAACAACAATTTACGGAGATTTTTTGGGACCAAAAGACACCCAATGGGCCAAGGCAGCGCCTGGGGGTGCTTCGAGGGGAGAACAACCCCCCAAGGCGCGCTAGGGGGCCCAGGCATGCCCTGGTGGGTTGTTCCCACCTCGGGTGCCCCCCGGACCACCTCTTTGCTCTATAAATATCCCTATATTCCAAAAACCTAGGGGAGTCGACGAAAATCAATTCCAACTGCCACAGGGTCTAGAACCACCAGATCCAATCTAGACACCATCACAGAGGGGTTCACCACTTCCATTGGTGCCTCTCCGATGATGTGTGAGTAGTTCTTTGTAGACCTTCAGATCCGTAGTTAGTAGCTAGATGGCTTCCTCTCTCTCATTTGATTCTCAATACAATGGTCTCTTGGAGATCCATATGATGTAACTCTTTTTGTAGTGTGTTTGTTGGGATCAGATGAACTTTGAGTTTATGATCAGATCTATATTTTTATACCCATGAAAGTTATTTGAGTTTATTTGATCTCTTATATGCATGATTGCTTATAGCCTCGTATTTCTTCTCCGATATTTGGGTTTTGTTTGGCCAACTTGATCTATTTATATTGCAATGGGAAGAGGTGCTTTGTAGTGGGTTTGATCTTACGGTGCTTGATCCCAGTGACAGAAGGGGAATCGACATGTATGTATCATTGCTACTAGGGATAAAACGATGGGGTCTATCTCTACATAGATAGATCTTGTCTACATCATGTCATCGTTCTTATTGCATTACTCCATTTCTCCACGAACTTAATACACTAGATGCATGCTCGATAGCGGTCGATGTGTGGAGTAATAGTAGTAGATGCAGGCAGGAGTCGGTCTACTAATCTTGGACATGATGCCTATCTAATGATCATTTACTAGATATTGTCATGATTATTTGAAGTTCTATCAATTGCCCAACAGTAATTTGTTTACCCACCGTTTGCTATTTTTCTCGAGAGAAGCCACTAGTGAAACCTACAGCCCCCGGGTCTCTTTCTCATATTATTTGCCTTTGTGATCTACTTTTCTTTTGCTTTTATTTTCAGATCTATTAAACCAAAAATACAAAAAATACCTTGCTGCATTTTATTCTTATTTATTTTATTTGGTGTTCAATCTAGCAATCTACTACAATTTTATTCACGTCCGTTTGCCCATCTTGGGGTGCCGTTACCCGAAAGGGATTGACAACCCCTTTAATACGTTGGGTTGCGAGAAGTTGTTATTTGTGTGCAGGTGTTTTTTACGTTGTGTTTCTTAGTGCTCCTACTGGTTCGATAACCTTGGTTTCATCAATGAGGGAAATACCTACCGCTGTTGTGCTGCATCAGCCCTTCCTCTTTGGGGAAATACCGACGTAGCTTCAAGCCGCCATCATATGCTCATATTGGCTCCCACATATCCTACGAAGATCTTTATCGGTCAAACCATTATGACAACATAAGTTATTCCCTTTGTCATCGGTATGTTACTTGCTCGAGATTCTATCGTCAGTATCTCCATACCTAGTTCAATCTCGTTACCGGCAAGTCTCTTTACTCATTCCGTAATGCATCATCCCACAACTAACTCGTTAGTCGCATTGCTTTCAAGGCTTATTATGATGTGCATTACCGAGGGGGCCCAAAGATACCTCTCCGATACTCAGAGTGACAAATCCTAATCTCGATCTATGCCAACCCAACAAACACCTTCGGAGATACCTGTAGAGCATCTGTATAATCACCCACTTATGTTGTGACATTTGATAGCACACAAGGTATTCCTCTGGTATCCATGAGTTGCATAGTCTCATAGTCAAAGGAATATGTATAAGTCATTAGGAAAGCTATAGCAATAAAACCGAACGATCAACATGCTAAGCTAACGGATGGGTCTTGCCCATCACATCATTCTCCTAATGATGTGATCCCATTCATCAAATGACAACACATGTCTATGGTTAGGAAAATTAACCATCTTTGATTAACAAGCTAGTCTAGTAGAGGCTTACTAGGGACACTGTATTTTTTCTATGTATCCACACATGTATCAAGTTTCCGGTTAATATAATTCTAGCATGAATAATAAACATTTATCATGATATAAGGAAATATAAAATAACAACTTTATTATTGCCTCTAGGGCATATTTCCTTCACTTGGCACTCCATGTAGGCGCAAGATTTCCCTACAAAAAAGATTTGTGACATGTGAAGCATCGTCTATCTTGTTGCATGGTATGTGTAACATCCCAAAATTCTAAATTTTGGAATGTTATAATAAATAGATAGATTTGATTTATTGTTTGATTGATTGTCTGAAAGTGAGTGAACTCGAAACTTTTTGAAAGTTAAATGAGAGGGAATAAAAGGACTTTCCCAAACTTTCATTTTGCTTTTATGATCTCCATGAATTCAAATTCTTTTCAAACACAAAACCCTGGAGAGAAGATGACATGACTTCTTCCATTTATTTAAATGACAAGGGGTGTTGAAAATATTTTTATTCGCCACATGATATGTGTTTTGCTTGGAGCGTCAATTTATTTTGTTAGGATTTGCTTGCTGTTATTTAGAACAATGTTTTGCATCTTTTATTTCAATAGAAGTGGCATTGATAGCCTTTACTATGCCTATGTTACAAGTATACATGTTGCTGTTTGAAAACAGAAAGTTTACCGCTGTTGCAATAATTCCCTAGAAAATTCAGAATGTGATAAAATGTTGAAACCTTTTGAATATTAAGCTCTGATAAATTTACTACAGTGGGAATTTTCTTTCATAATTTTTGGAGCTAGGGAAGTATGGATGTTGCTGCATTCTTTACAAATTATCCTGTTTAGGAAGATTGTTGTTATGTTTGCATTGTTTGCATATGTTTGCTTCTTTAATGATTCTATTTGAGGATAGGACTATTAAATATGCAGAGGCATTTAGTATGCAATGTTGAATAATAATTTTAGTGATTTGCTACAGTAGAGTATGATAAGGTTTTTGCAATGGTTTATACTAACTTATCTCACGAGTCCTTGTTGAGTTTTGTGTGGATGAAGCTTTTGAGATTTAGGGAGACCGTGATATGAGAGGAATTAAGGAGACACAAAAGCTCAAGCTTGGGGATGCCCAAGGAATCACAAGATAATATTTCAAGAAGTCTCAAGCATCTAAGCTTGGGGATGCCCCGGTTGGCATCCCACCTTTCTTCTTCAACAACTATCGGTTAGTATCGGTTGATCCTAAGTTTTTGCTTCTTCACATGATGTTTGCCATTATTAGAATGTCATTTTATTTTGCTTTGATTGCTGTTTGAATAAAATACCAAGGTCTGAAATTCTGAAATGTTAGAGGGTCTTCACATAGTTGCATAATTATTCAACTACTCATTGATCTTCACTTATATCTTTCGGAGTAGTTTGTCATTTGCTCTAGTGCTTCACTTATATCTTTTAGAGCATGGTGGTAGCTTTATTTTGAAGAAATAGATGAACTCTCATGCTTCACTTAGATTATTTTGAGAGTCTTAATAGCATGGTAATTTGCTTAAAATCCTAATATTCTAGGTATTCGAGAATAATAAAATTCTCTTATGAGTGTGTTGAATACTATGAGAAGTTTGATGCTTGATGATTGTTTTGAGATATGGAGATGGTGATATTAGAGTCATGCTAGTTGAGTAGTTGTGAATTTGAGAAATACTTGTGTTGAAGTTTGTGATTCCCGTAGCATGCACGTATGGTGAACCGTTATGCGATGAAGTCGGAGCATGATTTATTTATTGATTGTCTTTCTTATGAGTGGCGGTCGGGGACAAGCGATGGTATTTTCCTACCAATCTATCCCCCTAGGAGCATGCGCGTAATACTTTGCTTTGATAACTTGTAGATTTTTGCAATAAGTATATGAGTTCTTTATGACTAATGTTGAGTCCATGGATTATACGCACTCTCACCCTTTCACCATTGCTAGCCTCTCTAATACCGTGCACCTTTCGCCGGTATCATACACCCACCATATACCTTCCTCAAAACAGCCACCATACCTACCTATCATGGCATTTCCATAGCCATTCCGAGATATATTGCCATGCAACTCTCCACCGTTCAGTTTATTATGACACGCTCCAACTTTATCATATTGCTTAGCATGATCATATAGTTGACATCGTATTTGTGGCAAAGCCACCGTTCATAATTCTTTCATACATGTCACTCATGAATCATTGCACATCCCGGTACACCGCCGGAGGCATTCATATAGAGTCATATCTTGTTCTAAGTATCGAGTTGTAAGAAAAATAAAAGTGTGATGATCATCATTATTAGAGCATTGTCCCAGTGAGGAAAGGATGATGGAGACTATGATTCCCCCACAAGTCGGGATGAGACTCCGGACGAAAAATAAATAAAAGAGGCCAAAGAAGCCCAAATAAAAAAATAAAAAAAGAGGCCATAAAAAAGAGAGGAGAAAAGGCCCAAATAAAAAAATAAAAAAATAAAAAAAATGAGAGAAAAAGAGAGAAGGGACAGTGTTACTATCCTTTTTACCACACTTGTGCTTCAGAGTAGCACCATGATCTTCATAGTAGAGAGTCTCTCATGTTATCTCTTTCATATACTAGTGGGAATCTTTCATTATAGAACTTGGCTTGTATATTCCAATGATGGGCTTCCTCAAATTGCCCTAGGTCTTTATGAGCAAGCAAGTTGGATGCACACCCACTTAGTTTCTTTTTGAGCTTTCATATACTTATAGCTCTAGTGCATCCGTTGCATGGCAATCCCTACTCACTCACATTGATATCTATTGATGGGCATCTCCATAGCCCGTTGATACGCCTAGTTGATGTGAGACTATCTTCTCCTTTTTGTCTTCTCCACAACCACCATTCTATTCCACCTATAGTGCTATATCCATGGCTCACGCTCATGTATTGCATGAAGATTGAAAAAGTTTGAGAACATCAAAAGTATGAAACAATTGCTTGGCTTGTCATTGGGGTTGTGCATGATTTAAATATTTTGTGTGGTGAAGATAGAGCATAGCCAGACTATATGATTTTGTAGGGATAGCTTTCTTTGGCCATGTTATTTTGAGAAGACATGATTGCTTTGTTAGTATGCTTGAAGTATTATTATTTTTATGTCAATATGAACTTTTATCTTGAATCTTTCGGATCTGACTATTCATATCACAAGTAAGAAGAATTACATTGAAATTATGCCAAGTAGCACTCCGCATCAAAAATTCTTTTTTATCATTTACCTACTCGAGGACGAGCAGGAATTAAGCTTGGGGATGCTTGATATGTCTCCAATGTATCTATAATTTTTGATTGCTCCATGCTATATTATCTTCTATTTTGGGCAATATTGGTCTTTATTATCCACTTTTATATTACTTTTAGGACTAACCTATTAACCGGAGGCCCAGCCCAGATTTGCTGTTTTATGCCTATTT
The DNA here is from genome assembly GCF_056163025.1 of Triticum urartu. Taxonomy (NCBI): domain Eukaryota; kingdom Viridiplantae; phylum Streptophyta; class Magnoliopsida; order Poales; family Poaceae; genus Triticum; species Triticum urartu. Next base: position 262,884,690 of record NC_141873.1, read on the forward strand.
CAGTGTTTTGAAGAAAAGGAATATCAGACGGAGTCGAAACGGAACGAAATCAACTAGAGAAGTTATTTTTGGAAGGAAACACACCTGATGGACTTGGACCCCACGTCAAAAGATACGGGAGCTGCCCACGAGGGTGGGGGGCACGCCCCCTGCCTCGTGGGGCCCCCGTGGCTCCTCCGACGTACCCCTCGTACCCATATATACCTACGTATCGTAAAACTTCCAGAACGGAGATTAGATCGGGAGATCCGCTGCCAGAAGCCTCCATAGCCACCAAAAGTCAATCGGGACCCTATTTCGGCACCCTGCCGGAGGGGGGAACCCTCACCGGTGGCCATCTTCATCATCCCGGCGCTCTCCATGACGAGGAGGGAGTAGTTCTCCATCGGGGCTGAGGGTATGTACTAGTAGCTATGTACTAGTAGTTATGTGTTTGATCCCTTCGCCGACTGGGCCGGCCCAGAGCCGAGCCGACTGTGTCGCGCCAGCCCAGCCGCGCCATCGCCACCGACCCTGGGCGCAGTCCTGCGCCCGTACGCCGCCGGCCGCCGCCGTGGCCGACCCGGCCACCTCCGCCGCCTTGCCCCTCCCGCACGCCACCGCGTCGCCCCCTCCCTCCATAACTAGCGCGCCGCCGCCGCCCGCTCTCTCTTCGCGCCGCCGCCGCACTTCTCTCATCCGCCGCGCCGCTGCCGCATCTCACCGAAGCAGCCGCCGCCTGCTGCGCCGCTCCGCCTCCCCGCCGCAGAGCCGCCGCTCGCCTTGCCCGCGCGCCGCCGCGCAGGAGCGCGCCGCCCTCGCCGGAGCACGCCGCTGTCCCGCCTCACCGGAGTTCAACCTCGCCGCCACCAGTTTTCTCTCGAAAACCGCCAAACCACTGCGAACCGGTATAAACCCAAACCCGGTCCGATCCGGTTTTATTTTAAGATCGGTTTAAAAAAACCCTAGACTAGATCTATTTTTGTAGGTTTTATTAAACAGCGAACGTCCACTGTTTAGACCTTATAAGCGAGCGTTCGCCTTTTTGTCTTTTTCTTTTTTCAGTTATTTTCGTCCAGGGACCTATATGTGAGGATTTTCTCTACAGTTTAGTCCCTGAACTTCAAACAATCATTACTTTTCGCTCGTTTGTCCAAATCCAACGAAACCAACGCCCACTTCTTCGTTATGATCTCCTATATCCAGTAATCCAACTCAAAAATGTTTTTGAAAAGTTTAAAATTTGAATTAAATCAGATTTGAATTCAAAGCTTCGTTTGATCATAACTTGAGTTTCGTAGCTCCGTTTGAGTTGATTCTTTTTGCATATCGAAGCTCTTGACCTAAACATTCTAATAAGGCCAAATTCACATAATTTTGCTACTGTTAGAAATTGTTTTATGTTGCAAGAGTTATTTTCTTGGTTTTGATGTTTCCGAATCGTCTTCTTCGTTCTTTTTGATCTTTTGAGTGATTGCTTATGTGTGGTCACTATTGCTTGCTTATGATAGATTGACCGGAGTGAGACGAGTAGATCTATCAAGAGTTTTGAGTGCGAATCATCTTCATCAACATTGCAGGCAAGTTCACACTTTGATCATATCCCTTTCATACCCAGTTTTTATGCATTAGTTTCACCCTCAAACATTGCATGAGTAGGATTGATAACATGTGGGTATTGGGAAGTAGTTAATGAGGTAGGAACCTATTGCCCTGCATTCAAACCTTGGGAGTTACCATTACGTTATGCTTATAGTGCCATGCTATGCTCGTAGACGTGGATTGGGTTTTGAGAGTATTCATGACAGATGTGAGATTGTTAATTAATGGTTTACTTAAGGTGGCAACTTAAACACACATCTGGGTGGATTGAGGCACCGGGTTATTCCAGGATTGCCTGTCTAGGCACCTGGGTAGACCAGGATTGCCTGTTTTCTTTTGGACCGCCACCCAGGCTCAAAGGGATCATGAGATTATTCATGCTAGAAACTTCCGTGTGCAGCCACAAGCTATTATAGGCTCTAGCATAGTTGACTAAGTTGTGCGAACTCTTACAGTGGTAGACTAGCAGATGTAGGGGATGTAGGTGGTACGGTCTACCCGATCGTAAGGTGCTAGCGTTTCTGAAAGACTATGTCTCGGTCATCCGTCTTCTCAAACACCCTGTAGTGCGAGAAACCAAACGGAGGCGATCGAGTCTTGTGGGGAAAAGTGCGCAAACCTCTGCAGAGTGTATAAACTAATCATAATTAGCCGTGTCCCCGGTTATGGACATCTTGAGTATCTAGTACCTGGATTATCATGTGAATCTCATCACGTTACTTTAAATTAAGTTTGTTGGGTTTAATGATGTTATTTAATTGGGATTGAGAATGCTGTCAACCATTCTCAATGTTCAACAACCACCATGATAGTTAAATAAAATTTATTCCTTTGTAGTAGGGAAAAATTGGCTTTTCGCAAAAACTATAACCATAGAGCTTTTCCACCAGCCAAATATGCATATAGTGATAGCCATTGTTCATCATTTCTCTCTATGGTGTGAATTTGCCAGTACATTCAATGTACTGACCCTTTGTGGCTGCAACGTCTCATGTTGCAGGAATCTTACGACGAGTAAGTGATACGTTAGGGTTACGATTTCTACACTCAACTTTGCCGTTGGTGTTGATGGGAATCCACGACCTTGTTACTTCCGCTATTTTGGATTGAGGTAATAGTATCTTACGTTACTTATACATGTGATTTACCTCTGTTATAAATCCTCGAGTACTGTGTGTGTCAGCATATCGATCCAGGGATGACACTTAAGCACAGAGACTTGATCCATTCGGGTCGGGTCGCTACAAGATGGTATCAGAGCACATGTTGACTGTAGGACGTGACCCTAGAAACTGGCAAGCCCATAGCAAAGATTTTTCTCTACAACTTTCCCTTTCAAAAAGATCTTTTACCTCTCTTCTCTTCTGAGCTTATTCAAATATCCCCTTCTACCTCTCTTCTCTTCTGAGCTTATTCAAATATCCCCTTTTAGTGATACCATACCCCCTTTTCCCTTTTAACCACACGAAAATTCGGCTGATGAGATCACTTCAAGAAGTACAAGATATCGGACAACCGAGATCATTCGGAATGAAGAGGATTTTACCATACATTATGACAATGGAAACTACAACTGTTGATGACTCTGAAGACTAGGAGAATTGGAGGCTCCGAAGAATTTCCAGATTTGTGTGACCTAGGAAGGCTACCCTTATGGAACTTGGCAGACTATGGAAGTTGTCAATACCCGAGATCAAGGTGCATCGGAGAAAGACCGAGCATGGAGAGTTAAAAACCTCAAAGTTTTGTCAAGAAAACCCTAAGGCAGGAGATATCAACTATGGAAGATACCTCATGACAATGACAAGGGCAGAAACACGGTTATCCGTGATGTCATCGCCCGCTTATGCTATTTGTCACCGGGCTGAGTTAAGAAGGCATTTCTTCAAAGGATTGGATGGTAGAAGGCTGATGGAGCATCTATCAGCAAAGGATGCAGTTTTAACCTTAGCTGGTGTATCACCAGGATCTGGAGTAGTACATCAAGAAGTTTAAGATGGAGCTCCAGGAAACCTTATTAGACAAGGAAGCATTTCGTGAAGAACTTAGGTCTAAAAAGATGAGAGTAGCCAAGCTGGAGGAGTTACAACCTTGAGATACCGGAGATTTGTCAGGAACTGAAGGACAGTATGACCATGGTTCATGTGAAGGATGTTGAAACCTAGAAGTTGAAATGCAACTCCGGTATATTAAAGGATGTCACGAGAGACTTTGCGTCAACAGAGTTGATCTGGCAAAAGAACTTGAGAAAGACAAGCATGATCGGAAGAAGCCATTGGAGTCATGAACAAGACTTGAAGAGTTAGACGACGTTGAAGATTTATTGACCTTTAGAAGACCCAACCCCTGTTGTATACCTACGTTAGATGCGATGTTTGTGAGCTGTCATTTGTTTGATGTTTTTTCCGACAGCCACAATAAAATTTGTCTTTTCAAAACTTTTATTTGTATTGTGTGTATCCCTCTCTATCTCTCTTATCTCACCCCAAACCCATGGACCCAATAGAGGATGAATGAAGATGAGCTTATATCTTCTGGACCGATGAGTCAATTGGAGACGGACCGATGGATTCAGAACATGGAGGATCACATGGAGAATAACCCTATAGTCGGAAAGGATATGACCCAGCATGCTCTTCAGTGCTTTGAAAGAGGTGCTGCTACTTGGTGGAGGATGTGCCAAACCATCAATGGATGGCAAGGAATAACCACCTGGAAGGAACTTAAGTTGACTCTGCCAAAGTCTCGGCTTGTGTCCCAGAAGTTGAAGCCTTATGGAAAGGATATGAGGAAACCTTGTGCATGCAAGATTGGTGGAGAAATAGGACACACCCATAAAGAACACAAGGATGAATGCCCTAATTGTGAAGGAAGTCACCCAATTGAAGAATGCCCAATTAGGCAGATTACTTGTTTCTTGTGTGAAGGGACTACCCACTATCCTGCTCAGTGTCACATTTACCCCATGGTACAACGAACCATCCAGCAGAAGAAAGAAGTAATGAAAGGAGCCCTCATGGAAATTTTAGAAGAAGCTGTGATGGAGGACACACCTAAAGAGGACCCGAGTAAATCCTGCACTAAGTCTTGCTATTCATGTGGAGAAGAAGGACACATCTTCCAAAATTGTTTGAATGGGGATCTAGTAGAATTCCCGATAGAGGAAGTAGAATATGACCCACAGGAAATAGAAGCCATGATTGGCATGGAAAGGTCCAAGAAGAGAAGCAGATTGGATTCCAGGAAGGACCTGAGTCATATCACCTGTTACAGGTGCAAGGAGTCAGGGCACTACCTCAACAGTTGCCCAAAGAGGAAACCTCGATACTTGTCAGAAGTAATATGTTTGCCAGCGAATGCCCTAAGGAGAAGGAAACTTGTGCTATATAGTTGAGTTTGCAACAAAAGAAATGGAGTAGTAGAAGTGAGAACATTTTCTTTTATATTGAGGTGTTGAGTTGAGACTTGTAATGGAAAAGCAAGAGATTGTAATCATTGGAGAATCAATAAAGTTAGCATCGTTGGTAAAGATTTGGGTTTTATGAGTTGTTACTCTATGAAGAAGGATTTTGACCATTTTTGAGGATATGAGAAATATGGTCTATGGAAGAATTGTGCATTTTAAGGGTGGTAGTACCCTGTAAGAACCCTTGACCCCTGGAAAAGATAAGGATACTCCACTGAGTGGATTTTGGACAAAATGAATACGAGTTTTGTCTAGATATGTGTGATACCCCAAGAGTATGTGGGATGAAGTCGGAAACCGTCAGTTGTTTGGACCAAATGTGATCAAGGAGTCAGAAGAGAATGTTAAGTTTATTCGAGATCGACTGAAGATAGCTCAGTCCAGGCAGAAGAGTTATGCAGACTTAAAAACGCAAGGAGGTAGTCTATGAAATTGGAGACAGAGCATGTCTTCGTGTGCCCCTCTGCGAGGAGTTAAATGGATTGGAGTTAAGGGAAAGTTAGCCCCGAGATTTGTAGGACCATACCGAGTTTTGGAGCGTATGGGAGAAGTGGCCAACAAGTTGGAGTCACCCGAAGGACTGTCAGGAGTTCATGATGTGTTTCACGTTTCCCAGTTGAAGAAGTGTCATGCAGAGATGGCCAATATTCCCCTATAAGGATGCTTGACCCTGGAAAGGATAATGATATTCCACGAAGTGGAATATGGACTCCATAAGTATAAGTTTTTATCTCGGTATGTGGGATATCCCACGAGGATGAAGAGATAAATTACTATTGGATATAAAGGAGGTATGATGTCGGAAATATGGATCAATGGAAACTCCATGATGAGTCTGAGTAATCATGTCCTAGTTTGGTGCCAATAGAAGGAAGAAAGACAATACAATTGGATGGATTTTAATTATGCTAGGAAGCTGGAAGTTGGATGTTGGAATAACGATAAGTTGCCCAGAGGATAAGTTCAAGGTTTACAAGTGATGAGATGGGCCATAACCCACAGGCCCCAGGACCTGCCAAGAAGCAAGCACACTCTTGCTGAAGGAAAAAAAACCCTGGAAGGAGTTATGTTTTATCGATAGACGATTTTATAGGAGTAACGCAAAATCCTGAGAGATTGTGAAGGAATGATAGATGTTTGTTTGGCTTGCAGAATCAATGGATTATTCCGAACGCAGTTCTTGGACAAGAGAAATTCTGCAATGCTTGTGAGGATGACCGAGTGTTAGAACGCGAGATTCGCTAAACCGTATACAAGGTAATGATTTGGGTGCGGGATGGATTGATCACCATACCTACTTACTCTTATTATTCGCCTTGCTATATGGGATGGTAAATCTGAGCGACTTACCTATAGTAGAGAGACAGCGATATTAAACCTTGTTTAAGCTTTAGAATGGTATAGGTATTTTTCCCTTGTACAAGGCAGCTTTGCCAACCGTAGGTTATACGGTGAGGATCAACTAGACCCATTTCCTGCAGGAGAAACCCTAAATTGTTGACCACCATGAGAGATATCGATAGTTGATTAGTATTGGCGCCAGACCCGTCAGCTAAGAAGACCCAAACTCGGAATAACCTTACCAAGAGGAAAGGACAGAAGAATTGAGGAAAAGGTTATGCCACTACCGAAAGAGCCAGAGAAGGAATTATACAGAAGATCTGAGAAGACCGGCACTGTCAAGAATAAGGATGGCGTATATGAGTTTTGATGGAACTGTAACGATGCTTCTAAGGGTGGTAGCACCCGAGACCCCGGAGACGATCGATGGATTTTGAGAAGACCCCGAACCTAACCTATTTCTTTCTAGCCTCTCCGAATCTCAAGGACGAGATTCATTTTAAGGGTGGTAGGTTTGTAACATCCCAAAATTCTAAATTTTGGAATGTTATAATAAATAGATAGATTTGATTTATTGTTTGATTGATTGTTTGAAAGTGAGTGAACTCGAAACTTTTTGAAAGTTAAATGAGAGGGAATAAAAGGACTTTCCCAAACTTTCATTTTGCTTTTATGATCTCCATGAATTCAAATTCTTTTCAAACACAAAACCCTGGAGAGAAGATGACATGACTTCTTCCATTTATTTAAATGACAAGGGGTGTTGAAAATATTTGAATTTCATTTGAAAATATTTCCAATTCTGGAACTTTATGCAACTCAATGATTTTCATGAGAGAAGATAAAATGACTTCTTCAAATTATATGAAATATGAGTCGGGAGTTTCAAAGAATTAAATTCAAAGTTCTTTTGAATTTATTTTCAATTTTGAGTTATTTGAGTTGTATTCAAATTATTTTTCTCCAAAAATAAAATATATGGAAATTAGGGTAACATGATTCCCTACAATAGAAAATTGGAGAAAAATTAATTTGAAATCATTTTGGTATTTTTAAAATGATTTCATTGAGTTTTTATTAGACCAGTAGCACTGTTTGAATTATTAGAATTTATGTGTATTTTATTTAATGCAAGAAAAATGTTCACCGTGTAGAAAATCTTTTTCTGAAATTTTTTATATATTATATGCCTATATAATATTTTTAGTTATTTTGTTTTTATTATTTTAGTTCTCTGAAAAAAAAGGTTTAAAAAATCCCTTCGCCGACTGGGCCGGCCCAGAGCCCAGCCGACTGCGTCGCGCCAGCCCAGCCGCGCCATCGCCACTGACCCTGGGCGCAGTCCTGCGCCCGTACGCCGTCCGCCCCCGCCGTGGCCGACCTGGCCACCTCCCGCCGCCTTGCCCCTCCCGCACGCCACCGCGTCGCCCCCTCCCTCCATAAATAGCGCGCCGCCGCCGCCCGCTCTCTCCTCGCGCCGCCGCCGCACTTCTCTCATCCGCCGCGCCGTTGCCGCATCTCACCGAAGCCGCCGCCGCTCCGCCTCCCCGCTTCGCCGCCGCCGCAGAGCCGCCGCTTGCCTTGCCCGCGCGCCGCCGCGCCGGAGCGCGCCGCCCTCGCCGGAGCACACCGCTGTCCCACCTCGCCGGAGTTCAACCTCGCCGCCGCCGGTTTTCTCTCGAAAACCGCCAAACCACTGCGAACCGGTATAAACCCGAACCCGGTCCGATCCGGTTTTATTTTAAGATCGGTTTAAAAAAACCCTAGACTAGATCTGTTTTTTTAGGTTTTATTAAACAGCGAACGTCCACTGTTTAGACCTTATAAGCGAGCGTTCGCCTTTTAGTCTTTTTCTTTTTTCAGTTATTTTCGGCCAGGGACCTATATGTGAGGATTTTCTCTACAGTTTAGTCCCTGAACTTCAAACAATCATTACTTTTCGCTCGTTTGTCCAAATCCAACGAAACCAACGCCCACTTCTTCGTTATGATCTCATATATCCAGTAATCCAACTCAAAAATGTTTTTGAAAAGTTTAAAATTTGAATTAGATCAGATTTGAATTCAAAACTTCATTTGATCATAACTTGAGTTTCGTAGCTCCGTTTGAGTTGATTCTTTTTGCATATCGAAGCTCTTGACCTAAACATTCTAATAAGGCCAAATTCACATAATTTTGGTACTGTCAGAAATTGTTTTATGTTGCAAGAGTTATTTGCTTGGTTTTGATGTTTCCGAATCGTCTTCTTCGTTCTTTCTAATCTTTTGAGTGATTGCTTATGTGTGGTCACTATTGCTTGCTTACGATAGATTGACCGGAGTGAGATGAGTAGATCTATCAAGAGTTTTGAGTGCGACTCATCTTCATCAACATTGCAGGCAAGTTCACACTTTGATCATATCCCTTTCATACCCGGTTTTTATGCATTAGTTTCACCCTCAAACATTGCATGAGTAGGACTGATAACATGTGGGTATTGGGAAGTAGTTGATGAGGTAGGAACCTATTGCCCTGCATTCAAACCTTGGGAGTTACCATTATGTTATGCTTATAGTACCATGCTATGCTCGTAGACGTGGATTGGGTTTTGAGAGTATTCATGATAGATGTGAGATTGTTAATTAATGGTTTACTTAAGGTGGCAACTTAAACACACATCTGGGTGGATTGAGGCACCGGGTTATTCCAGGATTGCCAGTCTAGGCACCTGGTGAAGGAAATATGCCCTAGAGGCAATAATAAAGTTATTATTTATTTCCTTATATCATGATAAATGTTTATTATTCATGCTAGAATTGTATTAACCGGAAACGTAATACATGTGTGAATACATAGACAAACAGAGTGTCACTAGTATGCCTCTACTTGACTAGCTCGTTAATCAAAGATGGTTATGTTTCCTGACCATGAACAAGGAGTTGTTATTTGATTAACGGGATCACATCATTAGGTGAATGATCTGATTGACATGACCCATTCCATTAGCTTAGCACCCGATCGTTTAGTATGTTGCTATTGCTTTCTTCATGACTTATACATGTTCCTATGACTATGAGATTATGCAACTCCCGTTTGCCGGAGGAACACTTTGTGTGCTACCAAACGTCACAACGTAAATGGGTGATTATAAAGGTGCTCTCTAGGTGTCTCCAAAGGTACATGTTGGGTTGGCGTATTTCGAGATTAGGATTTTTCACTCCGATTGTCGGAGAGGTATCTCTGGGCCCTCTCGGTAATGCACATCACATAAGCCTTGCAAGCATTGCAACTAATGAGTTAGTTGCGAGATGATGTATTACGGAACGAGTAAAGAGACTTGCCGGTAACGAGATTGAACTAGGTATTGAGATACCGACGATCGAATCTCGGGCAAGTAACATACCGATGACAAAGGGAACAACGTATGTTGTTATGCAGTCTGACCGATAAAGATCTTCGTAGAATATGTAGGAGCCAATATGAGCATCCAGGTTCCGCTATTGGTTATTGACCGGAGACGTGTATCGGTCATGTGTACATTGTTCTCGAACCCGTAGGGTCCGCACGCTTAAGGTTTCGATCACAGTTATATTATGAGTTTATGAGTTTTGATGTACCAAAGTTAGTTCAGAGTCCCGGATGTGATCACGGACATGACGAGGAGTCTCGAAATGGTCGAGACATAAAGATTGATATATTGGACGGCTATATTCGGACACCGGAAGTGTTCCGGGTGATTTCGGAGAAAACCGGAGAGCCGGAGGGTTACCGGAACACCCCCCCCCCCCCCCCGGGAGAAGTAATGGGCCATATGGGCCTTAGTGGAGAGAGAGAGGGGCAGCCAGAGGTGGGCTGCGGGCCTCCTCCCCCTGGTCCGAATTGGACTAGGAGAGGGGGGGCCCCCTTTCCCTCTCCCTCCCCACTTCTTTCCCCCTCCTAGTAGGAGTCCTACTCCTACTAGGAGGAGGAATCCTCCTTGGCGCACCATAGAGGGCCGGCCGGCCTCCTCCCCTTGATCCTTTATATACGGGGGCAGGGGGAACCCCTTGACACACAAGTTGATCCACGTGATCATATTCTTAGCCGTGTGCGGTGCCCCCTTCCACCATAGTCCTCGATAATATTGTAGCGGTGCTTAGGCGAAGCCCTGCGACAGTAGAACATCAAGATCGTCACCACGCCGTCGTGCTGACGGAACTCTTCCCCGACACTTTGCTGGATCGGAGTCCGGGGATCGTCATCGAGCTGAACGTGTGCTAAAACTCGGAGGTGCCGTAGTTTCGGTGCTTGATCGGTCGGGCCGTGAAGACGTACGACTACATCAACCACGTTGTGCTAACGCTTCCGTTGTCGATCTACAAGGGTACGTAGATTACACTCCCCCCTCTCGTTGCTATGCATCACCATGATCTTGCGTGTGCGTAGGAAATTTTTTGAAATTACTACGAAACCCAACAGTGGCATCCGAGCCTAGGTTTTATATGTTGATGTTATATGCACAAGTAGAACACAAGTGAGTTGTGGGCGATATAAGTCATACTGCTTACCAGCATGTCATACTTTGGTTCGGCGGTATTGTTGGACGAAGCGGCCCGGACCGACATTACGCGTACGCTTACGCGAGACCGGTTCTCCCGACGTGCTTTGCACATAGGTGGCTTGCGGGTGACAGTTTCTCCAACTTTAGTTGAACCGAGTGTGGCTACGCCCGGTCCTTGCGAAGGTTAAAACAGCACCAACTTGACAAACTATCGTTTGGTTTTGATGCGTAGGTAAGATTGGTTCTTGCTTAAGCCCGTAGCAGCCACGTAAAACTTGCAACAACAAAGTAGAGGGCGTCTAACTTGTTTTTGCAGGGCATGTTGTGATGTGATATGGTCAAGACATGATGCTAAATTTTATTGTATGAGATGATCATGTTTTGTAACCGAGTTATCGGCAACTGGCAGGAGCCATATGGTTGTCGCTTTATTGTATGCAATGCAATCGCGCTGTAATGCTTTACTTTATCACTAAGCGGTAGCGATAGTCGTGGAAGCATAAGATTGGCGAGACGACAACGATGCTACGATGGAGATCAAGGTGTCACGCCGGTGACGTTGGTGATCACGACGGTGCTTCGAAGATGGAGATCACAAGCACAAGATGATGATGGCCATATCATATCACTTATATTGATTGCATGTGATGTTTATCTTTTATGCATCTTATCTTGCTTTGATTGACGGTAGCATTATAAGATGATCTCTCACTAATTATCAAGAAGTGTTCTCCCTGAGTATGCACCGTTGCGAAAGTTCTTCGTGCTGAGACACCACGTGATGATCGAGTGTGATAGGCTCTACGTTCAAATACAACGGGTGCAAAACAGTTGCACACGCGGAATACTCAGGTTATACTTGATGAGCTAAGCATATACAGAAATGGACTCGGAACACGGAGACCGAAAGGTCGAGTGTGAATCATATAGTAGATATGATCAACATAGTGATGTTCACCAATGAAACTACTCCATCTCACGTGATGATCGGACATGGTTTAGTTGATTTGGATCACGTAATCACTTAGAGGATTAGAGGGATGTCTATCTAAGTGGGAGTTCTTTAAGTAAATTAATTGAACCTAAATTTATCATGAAACTTAGTACCTGATAGTATCTTGCTTGTTTATGCTTGATTGTAGATAGATGGCTCGTGCTGTTGTTCCGTTGAATTTTAATGCGTTCCTTGAGAAAGCAAAGTTGAAAGATGATGGTAGCAATTACACGGACTGGGTCCGTAACTTGAGGATTATCCTCATTACTGCACAGAAGAATTACGTCCTGGAAGCACCGCTGGGTGCTAGGCCTACTGCTGGAGCAACACCAGATGTTATAAACGTCTGGCAAAGCAAAGCTGATGACTACTCGATAGTTCAGTGTGCCATGCTTTACGGCTTAGAATCGGGACTTCAACGACGTTTTGAACGTCATGGAGCATATGAGATGTTTCAGGAGTTGAAGTTAATATTTCGAGCAAATGCCCGGATTGAGAGATAAGAAGTCTCCAATAAGTTCTATAGCTGCAAGATGGAGGAGAACAGTTCTGTCAGTGAGCATATACTCAAAATGTCTGGGTATAATAATCACTTGATTCAATTGGGAGTTAATCTTCCAGATGATTGCGTCATTGACAGAATTCTCCAATCACTGCCACCAAGCTACAAGAGCTTCGTGATGAACTATAATATGCAAGGGATGAATAAGACTATTCCCGAGATCTTCGCAATGCTGAAAGCTGCGGAGGTAGAAATCAAGAAGGAGCATCAAGTGTTGATGGTCAACAAGACCACTAGTTTCAAGAAAAAGGGAAAAGGGAAGAAGAAGGGGAACTTCAAAAAGAACAGCAAGCAAGTTGCTACTCAAGAGAAGAAACCCAAACCTGGACCTAAGCCTGAAACTGAGTGCTTCTACTGCAAGCAGACTGGTCACTGGAAGCGGAACTGCCCCAAGTATTTGGCGGATAAGAAGAATGGCAAGGTGAACAAAGGTATATGTGATATACATGTTATTGATGTGTACCTTACTAATGCTTGCAGTAGCACCTGGGTATTTGATACTGGTTCTGTTGCTAATATTTGCAACTCGAAATAGGGACTACGGATTAAGCGAAGATTGGCTAAGGACGAGGTGACGATGCGCGTGGGAAACGGTTCCAAAGTCGATGTGATCGCAGTCGGCACGCTACCTCTACATCTACCTTCGGGATTAATATTAGACCTAAATAATTGTTATTTGGTGCCAGCGTTAAGCATGAACATTGTATCTGGATCTTGTTTGATGCGAGACGGTTATTCATTTACATCTGAGAATAATGGTTGTTCTATTTATATGAGTAATATCTTTTATGGTCATGCACCCTTAAAGAGTGGTCTATTTTTATTGAATCTCGATAGTAGTGACACACATATTCATAGTGTTGAAACCAAAAGATGCAGAGTTGATAATGATAGTGCAACTTATTTGTGGCACTGCCGTTTAGGTCATATCGGTGTAAAGCGCATGAAGAAACTCCATACTGATGGACTTTTGGAACCACTTGATTATGAATCACTTGGTACTTGCGAACCGTGCCTCATGGGCAAGATGACTAAAACACCATTCTCCGGTACTATGGAGAGAGCAACAGATTTGTTGGAAATCATACATACAGATGTATGTGGTCCGATGAATATTGAAGCTCGTGGCGGATATCATTATTTTCTCACCTTCATAGATGACTTAAGTAGATATGGGTATATCTACTTAATGAAACATAAGTCTGAAACGTTTGAAAAGTTCAAAGAATTTCATAGTGAAGTTGAAAATCATCGTAACAAGAAAATAAAGTTTCTACGATCTGATCGTGGAGGAGAATATTTGAGTTACGAGTTTGGTGTACATTTGAAAAATTGTGGAATAGTTTCGCAACTCACGCCACCCGGAACACCACAGCATAATGGTGTGTCCGAACATCGTAATCGTACTTTACTAGATATGGTGCGATCTATGATGTCTCTTACTGATTTACCGCTATCGTTTTGGGGATACACTCTAGAGACGGCCGCATTCACGTTAAATAGGGCTCCATCAAAATACGTTGAGACGACGCCTTATGAACTGTGGTTTGGCAAGAAACCAAAGTTGTCATTTCTGAAAGTTTGGGGCTGCGATGCTTATGTGAAAAAGCTTCAACCTGATAAGCTCGAACCCAAATCGGAGAAATGTGTCTTCATAGGATATCCAAAGGAGACTATTGGATACACCTTCTATCACAGATCCGAAGGAAAGACTTTTATTGCTAAGTTCGGAAACTTTCTGGAGAAGGAGTTTCTCTCGAAAGAAGTGAGTGGGAGGAAAGTAGGACTTAACGAGGTAACTGTACCTGCTCCCTTATTGGAAAGTAGTGCATCACAGAAAACTGTTTCTGTAACACCTACACCAGTTAGTGAGGAAGCTAATGATGATGATCATGAAACTTCAGAACAAGATACTACTGAACCTCGTAGATCAACCAGAGTAAGATCCGCGCCAGAGTGGTACGGTAATCCTGTTCTGGAAGTCATGCTACTAGATCATGATGAGCCTACGAACTATGAAGAAGCGATGGTGAGCCCAGATTCCGCAAAATGGCTTGAAGCCATGAAATCTGAGATGGGATCCATGTATGAGAACAAAGTATGGACTTTGGCTGACTTGCCCGATGATCGGCAAGCAATTGAGAATAAATGGATCTTCAAGAAGAAGACTGACGCTGACGGTAATATTACTGTCTACAAAGCTCGACTTGTCGCAAAAGGTTTTCGGCAAGTTCAAGGGATTGACTACGATGAGACCTTTTCACCCGTAGCGATGCTTAAGTCTGTCCGAATCATGTGAAAATTGCCGCATTTTATGATTATGAAATTTGGCAGATGGATGTCAAAACTGCATTCCTGAATGGATTTCTGGAAGAAGAGTTGTATATGATGCAACCAGAAGGTTTTGTCGATCCAAAGGGAGCTAACAAAGTGTGCAAGCTCCAGCGATCCATTTATGGACTGGTGCAAGCCTCTCGGAGTTGAAATAAACGCTTTGATAGTGTGATCAAAGCATTTGGGTTTATACAGACTTTTGGAGAAGCCTGTATTTACAAGAAAGTGACTGGGAGCTCTGTAGCATTTCTAATATTATATGTGGATGACATATTACTAATTGGAAATGATATAGAATTTCTGGATAGCATAAAGGGATACTTGAATAAGAGTTTTTTGATGAAAGACCTCGGTGAAGCTGCTTACATATTAGGCACTAAGATCTATAGAGATAGATCAAGACGCTTAATTGGACTTTCACAAAGCACATACCTTGACAAAGTTTTGAAGAAGTTCAAAATGGATCAAGCAAAGAAAGGGTTCTTGCCTGTGTTACAAGGTGTGAAGTTGAGTAAGACTCAATGCCCGACCACTGCAGAAGATAGAGAGAAAATGAAAGATGTTCCCTATGCTTCAGCCATAGGCTCTATCATGTATGCAATGTTGTGTACCAGACCTGATGTGTGCCTTGCCATAAGTCTAGCAGGGAGGTACCAAAGTGATCCAGGAGTGGATCACTGGACAGCGGTCAAGAACATCCTGAAATACCTGAAAAGGACTAAGGATATGTTTCTCATATATGGAGGTGACAAAGAGCTCATCGTAAAAGGTTACGTTGATGCAAGCTTTGACACTGATCCGGATGATTCTAAATCGCAAACCAGATACGTGTTTACATTAAACGGTGGAGCTGTCAGTTGGTGCAGTTCTAAACAAAGCGTTGTAGCGGGATCTACATGTGAAGCGGAGTACATAGCTGCTTCGGAAGCAGCAAATGAAGGAGTCTGGATGAAGGAGTTCATATCCGATCTAGGTGTCATACCTAGTGCATCGGGTCCAATGAAAATATTTTGTGACAATACTGGTGCAATTGCCTTGGCAAAGGAATCCAGATTTCACAAGAGAACCAAGCACATCAAGAGACGCTTCAATTCCATCCGGGATCTAGTCCAGGTGGGAGACATAGAGATTTGCAAGATACATACGGATCTGAATGTTGCAGACCCGTTGACTAAGCCTCTTCCATGAGCAAAACATGATCAGCACCAAGGCTCCATGGGTGTTAGAATCATTACTGTGTAATCTAGATTATTGACTCTAGTGCAAGTGGGAGACTGAAGGAAATATGCCCTAGAGGCAATAATAAAGTTATTATTTATTTCCTTATATCATGATAAATGTTTATTATTCATGCTAGAATTGTATTAACCGGAAACATAATACATGTGTGAATACATAGACAAACAGAGTGTCACTAGTATGCCTCTACTTGACTAGCTCGTTAATCAAAGATGGTTATGTTTCCTAACCATGAACAAGGAGTTGTTATTTGATTAACGGGATCACATCATTAGGTGAATGATCTTATTGACATGACCCATTCCATTAGCTTAGCACCCGATCGTTTAGTATGTTGCTATTGCTTTCTTCATGACTTATACATGTTCCTATGACTATGAGATTATGCAACTCCCGTTTGCCGGAGGAACACTTTGTGTGCTACCAAACGTCACAACGTAAATGGGTGATTATAAAGGTGCTCTCTAGGTGTCTCCAAAGGTACATGTTGGGTTGGCGTATTTCGAGATTAGGATTTTTCACTCCGATTGTCGGAGAGGTATCTCTGGGCCCTCTCGGTAATGCACATCACATAAGCCTTGCAAGCATTGCAACTAATGAGTTAGTTGCGAGATGATGTATTACGGAACGAGTAAAGAGACTTGCCGGTAACGAGATTGAACTAGGTATTGAGATACCGACGATCGAATCTCGGGCAAGTAACATACCGATGACAAAGGGAACAACGTATGTTGTTATGCAGTCTGACCGATAAAGATCTTCGTAGAATATGTAGGAGCCAATATGAGCATCCAGGTTCCGCTATTGGTTATTGACCGGAGACGTGTATCGGTCATGTGTACATTGTTCTCGAACCCGTAGGGTCCGCACGCTTAAGGTTTCGATCACAGTTATATTATGAGTTTATGAGTTTTGATGTACCAAAGTTAGTTCAGAGTCCCGGATGGGATCACGAACATGACGAGGAGTCTCGAAATGGTCGAGACATAAAGATTGATATATTGGACGGCTATATTCGGACACCGGAAGTGTTCCGGGTGATTTCGGAGAAAACCGGAGAGCCGGAGAGTTACCGGAACCCCCCCCCCCCCGGGAGAAGTAATGGGCCATATGGGCCTTAGTGGAGAGAGAGAGGGGCAGCCAGAGGTGGGCTGCGCGCCTCCTCCCCCTGGTCCGAATTGGACTAGGAGAGGGGGGTGGCGCCCCCCCTTTCCCTCTCCCTCCCCACTTCTTTCCCCCTCCTAGTAGGAGTCCTACTCCTACTAGGAGGAGGACTCCTCCTTGGCGCGCCATAGAGGGCCGGCCGGCCTCCTCCCCTTGATCCTTTATATACGGGGGCAGGGGGAACCCCTTGACACACAAGTTGATCCACGTGATCATATTCTTAGCCGTGTGCGGTGCCCCCTTCCACCATAGTCCTCGATAATATTGTAGCGGTGCTTAGGCGAAGCCCTGCGACAGTAGAACATCAAGATCGTCACCACGCCGTCGTGCTGACGGAACTCTTCCCCGACACTTTGCTGGATCGGAGTCCGGGGATCGTCATCGAGCTGAACGTGTGCTAAAACTCGGAGGTGCCATAGTTTCGGTGCTTGATCGGTCGGGCCGTGAAGACGTACGACTACATCAACCACGTTGTGCTAACGCTTCCGTTGTCGATCTACAAGGGTACGTAGATCACACTCCCCCCTCTCGTTGCTATGCATCACCATGATCTTGCGTGTGCGTAGGAATTTTTTTGAAATTACTACGAAACCCAACACCTGGGTAGACCAAGATTGCCTGTTTTCTTTTGGACCGCCACCCAGGCTCAAAGGGATCATGAGATTATTCATGCTAGAAACTTCCGTGTGCAACCACAAGCTATTATAGGCTCTAGCATAGTTGACTAAGTTGTGCGAACTCTTACAGTGGTAGACTAGCAGATGTAGGGGATGTAGGTGGTACGGTCTACCCGATCGTAAGGTGCTAGCGCTTCTGAAAGACTATGTCTCGTTCATCCGTCTTCTCAAACACCCTGTAGTGCGAGAAACCAAACGGAGGCGATCGAGTCTTGTGGGGAAAAGTGCGCAAACCTCTGCAGAGTGTATAAACTAATCATGATTAGCCGTGTCCCCAGTTATGGACATCTTGAGTATCTAGTACCTAGATTATCATGTGAATCTCATCACATTACTTTAAATTAAGTTTGTTGGGTTTAATGATGTTATTTAATTGGGATTGAGAATGCTATCAACCATTCTCAATGTTCAACAACCACCATGATAGTTAAATAAAATTTATTCCTTTGTAGTAGGGAAAAATTGGCTTTTCGCAAAGACTATAACCATAGAGCTTTTCCACCAGCCAAATATGCATGTAGTGATAGCCATTGTTCATCATTTCTCTCTATGGTGTGAATTTGCCAGTACATTCAATGTATTGACCCTTTGTGGCTGCAGCGTCTCATGTTGCAGGAATCTTACGACGAGTAAGTGATACGTTAGGGTTACGATTTCTACACTCAACTTTGCCGTTGGTGTTGATGGGAATCCACGACCTTGTTACTTCCGCTATTTTGGATTGAGGTAATAGTATCTTACGTTACTTATACATGTGATTTACCTCTGTTATAAATCCTCGAGTACTGTGTGTGTCAGCATACCGATCCAGGGATGACACTTAAGCACAGAGACTTGATCCATTCGGGTCGGGTCGCTATAGTATGAAATGTGCCATTTTAGAGAAACGGTCCGCAACAACAAAGACGGAATCCTTTCCATTTCTAGTTCTAGGAAAACCAAGCACAAAATCCATGATGATATCCTCCCATGGGTGATATGGAATTGTAAGGGGCATATAAAGACCATGAGATTGAGCTTTGGACTTAGCTTTGCGACATGTAGAACCTCGGTTGGTGAAGCGTGAGACGTCGTGGAACATCTTGGGCCAAAAATAGTTCTTGGAGAGCGTATAAAATGTCTTGTCGTGTCCAAAGTGTCCCATTAGTCCTCCTCCATGAGATTCTTGCAAAAGTAACAAACAAAGAGAAGACACGGGGATGCAAAGTTTGTTAGCTCTCATAAGATAATCATCCTTGATGTAATAGAGTTCCCAAGATGTATGCGTCAAACACTTGGCATAAGGAATAGCAAAAGTAGGATCATGCGCATACAAGTCTTTTATGTGCTCAAAGACAATGACATTCAATTCAAGTTTAGTAACAAGCATGCATTTTCGGGAAAGCGCATCCGCCACAACATTTTCCTCACCTTTGATATACTTGATGACATAAGGAAATGGCTCAATGAATTCACTCCACTTAGCATGACGCCTGTTCAACTTAGTTTAACCCTTAAGGTACTTGAGTGTTTCATGATCCGTGTGAAGAATGAACTCACGAGGACGGAGATAATGTTCCCATTCACGCAAAACTTGCACTAAAGCATATAGATCTTTGTCATAGATGGAATAATTGAGTTGCGCTCCGGAGAGTTTTTCACTAAAGAAAGCTATGGGGTGCTTCTCTTGCGTTAGCACACCTCCTATGCCATAACTGCTAGCATCACAATGGATCTCAAAAGGTTTATCAAAGTTGGGTAAAGCAAGCAAAGGAGCATGTGTAAGCAAATTCTTAAGCTCATTGAATGCGGTATCTTGGGATGGTCCCCAAACAAAAGGCGCATTTTTCTTACTCAAAGCATGTAAAGGTGAAGAAATGGTGCTAAAATCCTTCACAAATCTACGATAGAAACTGGCTAAACCAAGAAAACTACGCACTTGTTGCAAGTTGGTTGGTTGGGGCCAAGTTTTAATAGCATTGATCTTAGATTCATCTACATGAACACCCTTAGAAGACACAACGAAACCCAAGAAAACAAGCCTATCAACACCAAAAAAGGCATTTGTCCATATTAGCATAAAGGTGCTCTTTTCTAAGGGTTTGCAACATGGTTCTAAGATGGGTGACATGATCTTTGAGAGATTTGCTAAAAACAAGAATATCGTCAAAATAGACCACAACAAATACAGCAATGTAGGGGCAAAGAACAAAATGCAAGACTCGCATGAAAGTATCGGGTGCTTCGGATAAACCCATTGGCATAACAAGCCTTCATATAAGCCAAATTTGGTCTTAAATGTGGTTTTCCATTCGTCACCTTCTTGGATGCGTATTTGATAGTAGCCACTTTTAAGATCAATTTTAGAGAAAATGGTGGCTCCTATAAGCTCATCTAGCATATCATCTAGGCGTGGAATGGGGTAACGATAACACACGGTAATAGCATTAATAGGATGATAATCGGAATGTACCATCTTTCTTGGGAACAAGGATTACCGGGACGGCACAAGGGATCAAGCTTTCTCGTACATGGTCGTTGTCGATGAGTTGTTGTACTTGCCGTTGGATCTCCTTGGTTTCCTCAGGGTTGACGCGGTAGGGAGCCTTGTTAGGAAGGGGTGCTCCGGGGATGAGGTCAATTCGGTGCTCGATGCCTTGTAATGAAGGTAGACCCGGGGGTAGCTCGTTGGGGAATACATCATGGAATTCCTGCAATAGAGAAGATAACACTAAAGGTAGATTGTGAGGGGTGTTAGGTTTTGGTGCCTCGTCCTGGCATAAAGGACATAGTGCATGACACTTGATGGGTTCTCACACACTTCTCTCATCTCACTTTTGGTGGCAAATAGCACTAAGTTTTTCTTGTCGCTCATCATGGAGGCACTCAATTTGGGTTTGTGGCGCTCACTCTCTTTTTGGTGGTTCGCTCTCTCACTATTCTCTCCATGATGGGTGGCTTGCTTTTCGGTGATCACTTGGCTAGGAGACATTGGACGTAGCACATACTCTTTCCCTTCATCTTGAAGCTATAGTGACTCGTTCGCCCATTGTGGATGACGCCTCGGTCAAATTGCCATGACCTTCCAAGAAGTAGGTGGCAAACAGACATCGGAACGACATCACACTCTGAAGTGTCTTCGTATGCTCCAATCTTGAAGGAAACTTGCACCATATGGTCGACTTGGATAGTGCCGAAGTCGCTTAGCCATTGAACTTTGTAGGGATGTGGGTGCTTCATCTTGACCAATTCGAGTTTGGAGCATAGTTCTTCACTTGCCAAGTTATGACAACTCCCTCCATCGATGATGACCTTCACGGGCATTCCATTTATGCCAGCCTTAGTACGGAAGATATGGCATCGCTGGTCTTCGTCTTGCTGATGTTGAAAAGTCAAGACTTTGGAGACAACGAGAGCGGGGATTGAATCTTCATCACAAAATACTCGATCATCTTTATCTTCGTTCACTTGCCGGTGCATGGCCACTTGCTCAAGGGCTTCCATTTCCTCTTCACTCATGGAGTCATAGGTTCCATCGTCATTGCGCTCATTGGTACACTCAAAAGACTTGTGGCCTCGACCGCCGCATGTGAAGCATTTGAAAGAACTTGTTTTGATGGTCTCATCGGTTGCAGTAGATGATGATGAAGCTCTCGGCTTGAAGTTGCTTATAGTAGGAGGACGACTTGCGGTTGTCGAAGTTTTCTTGTAATTTGACTTGTCGCCATTACTTGTAGTAGGTTTGGTTGAAGTAGAAGATGTTGGAGTCGTTGAAGCTTGGGTGTTGGAGAAGACGTAGCTCTTGGAAGAGTACTTGGCGTACTTAAAGTCATCTTGCACTTGACGTTCCGCCTTGGTAGCTTGATGCACTAGTGATACGTCTCCAACGTATCTATAATTTATGAAGTATTCATGCTGTTATATTATCATTCTTGGATGTTTTACAACCATTTTATAGCAACTTTATATCATTTTTTGGGACTAACCTATTGACCCAGTGCCCAGTGCCAGTTGTTGTTTTTTGCTTGTTTTTTACATCGCGGGAAATCAATATGAAACGGAGTCCAAACACCGCAAAACTTTTTGTGGATTTTTTATGTACCAGAAGACATCTAATGGGCCAGAGCAGAACCTGAGGGGTGCCCCGGGGGGCAACCCACCAGGGCGCGTCTGGGGGCCCGGGCACGCCCAGGTGGGTTGTGCCCACCTCGGTGGCCTCCCGCACCCCCACTTCGCCCTATAAATTCCCAAATATTCCAAAAACCCTCGGGGTAACCCTAGATCAAAATTTCCGCTGTCGCGGGCCTTTGTAGCCACCAAAAAACAATCTAGAGCCCGTTCCAGCACTCCGCCGGAGGGGGAAATCATCACCGGCGGCCATCTTCATCATCCCGGCAGCCACCACGATCAGGAGGGAGTAGTCCACCCTCGGGGCTGAGGGTTTGTACTAGTAGTTATGTGTTTAATCTCTCTCTCTCTCGTGTTCTTGAGATGTCACGATCTTTTTGTATCGCGGGCTTTGTTAATATAGTTGGATCATATGGTGTTTTCCCCTCTCTATCTTGTTGTGATGGATTGAGTTTTTTTCCTTTGAGATTTCGTTGTTATCGAATTGAATACTTTTATGGATTTGAGAGCACTTGATATATGTCTTGCATATGAATACTCGTGGTGACAATGGGGTATCATATTGATTCACTTGATATGTATTTTGGCATTCAACTTGCGGATTACCGCGGTGACATTGGAGTAATCTATGCATAGGGGTTGATGCACGTTCTCGTCTTTTGTTTCTCCGATAGAAATCTTGGGGCACTCTTTGAAGTTCTTTGTGTTGGATTGCGTATTATGAATCTGAAATTATTTGGTGTTATTTTAGAACGAACTCTTTGATAGATCGATCGGAAAGAATAGCTTCGACGTGGTTTCGTACCCTACAAACGATTTCTTCTTATGTTCTCTGCTAGATAGGAACTTTGGAGTGATTCTTCGTTGCACGTTTAGGGATGGTTATATGATCCAATTATATTAGCATTGTTGAGAGATTGCACTAGTGAAAGTATGGACCCTAGGCCTCATTTTCAAGCATTGCAATACCGTTTTTGTGCCCTTTACTATTTGCTACCATGCTGTTTTTATTTATTCATATCATAAAAAATATTTATACCACCCGTATTACACTTTTATCACCATCTCTTCGCCGAACTAGTACACCTATACAATTTGCCATTGTATTGGGTGTGTTGGGGACACAAGAGATTTCTTGTATTTGATTGCAGGGTTGTTTGAGAGAGACCATCTTCATCCTACTCCTCCCACGGATTGATAAACCTTAGGTCATCCACTTGAAGGAAAATTGCTATTGTCCTACAAAACTCTGCACTTGGAGGTCCAACACGAGTCTACAAGAATAAAGTGGCGTAGTAGACATCAAGATCTTTTCTGGAGCCGTTGCCGGGGAGGTGAGTGCATGAAGGTATATATTTAGATCTTGCAATTGAATATTTTAGTTTCTTGTTTTATCACTAGTTTGGTTTGTAAAAGAAAATTACATAAAAATGGAATTGAGGTTGCATCACATTATTGATCTTCTTTATAATGATGGAAAGGAAAATTGTGCTCAATTGATAGAAGAAGAATTCTATAAAATGTTTGGCACAAAATATTTGAATGATGAGCATTATTGCAATGTTGTTAGTATGAATTCTTTGAATATCCATGATGCTAATGATATGCAAAGCCATAAGCTTGGGGATGCTATATTTGATGAAGATGATATTTTTAGTCCCCTGAGATTTGATGTGCAAATTTGTTATAGTGATTTCATGCCTGCTATTTATGATGATTATATTGATGAATGTGGATTTGGAGAGGACATGACTTTATTTAATGATGAATCCACTATTTTGGAAGAGGTTTTAATTGACTATGATAACAAAGTTGTTATCTATGATGATTATGGTGATGACACGTATGCTATATTGAATAATGATAACCATGAAACATGTCATCATGATTTTAATTGTCAATCACATGATAGTTATTTTGTTGAGTTTGCTTCCACTACTATTCATGAGAATAAATTTGCTTATGTGGAGAGTAATAAAATTTCTATGCTTATGCATCATGAAAATAATGCTTTATGTGATAGCTATATTGTTGAATTCATTCATGATGCTACTGAAAATTATTATGAGAGAGGAATATATGCTTCTACGTATTTCAATAATATCAAGTTTCCTCTCTATGTGTTGAAAGTTTTGAAGTTGCACTTGTTTTGCCTTACTATGCTAGTTGATTTTTGTTCCCATAAATACTTTGCTCAAAAAATCCCTATGCACAGGAAGTGGGTTAGGCTTAAATGTGCTAGTCATATGCTTCATGATGTTCTCTTTGTGTTTCAATTTTTATCTTTTATGTAAGCATCATTGAACTCATCATGCCTAGCTAAAAGGCATTAAAGAAAAGCGCTTGTTGGGAGACAACCCAACACTTTTACCTACTGTTTTTGTGTGTTCACATGATTAGACTACTGTAGTAATCATGTTTTATAGCTTTCGTTTCAATAAAGTGCCAAGTAAGACCTTTGCGATGGTCTATGGTGATAGTTGATTTGATCTTGCTGAAAAACAGAAACTTTTGCGCTCAGAAAAATAATTATAATTTTTAACAGAAGCGTGATAAAATATTGATTCTTTTTTCAGAAGATTAGTAGACAAATTTCCCAGGTTTTCCTAATTTTTCAGAATTTTTGAGGTAGCAGAAGTATCGTTGGAGTACAGATTACTACAGACTGTTCTGTTTTTGACAGATTCTGTTTTCAATGCATAGTTTGCTTGTTTTCTAGTTTCCATGGCTTATATTGCTCAATATAAATTGTGAAAATGATATTCTAAAATAGTAATTGTGTGAGAACAATTATGAATCTTGTCTTTGACAGTACCAAAGTGAAACGGTTTGCTCTTTATCATACTAACCTATCTCATGAAGTTCCGTTAAGTTTTGTGTGATTAAAGTTTTCAAGTTTTCGGTGAGAAATCGATATGAGGAGAATAAGGAGTGACAAGACCCTAAGCTTGGGTATGCCCAAGGCACCCCAAGTTAATATTCAAGGAAGATCCAAGCAACTAAGCTTGGGGCATCCCCTCTTTCGTCTCCAACAATATCGGTTACCTCACTTGGAGCTATATTTTTATTCGTCACATGATATGTGTTTTGCTTGGAGCGTCATTTTATTTTGTAAGGATTTTCTTGCTGTTATTTAGAATAATTTTTTGCATGTTTATTTTCAATAAAAAATTCAAGGATAACCTTCAGCATGCTTATTTTGCAAGTATACATGTTGCTATTTCAAAATAGAAATTTATCGATGTTGCAAAAATTCCCTAGAAAAGTCAGAATGTGATAAAATGCTAAAAAAAATTGTACAGTAACCTCTGATAATTTTTTTACAGTTTGGTAAATTTTCATAATTTTTGGAGTTGAAGAAGTATTGATACTCTTGCATTCTTTACAGACTGTACGGTTTTGGCAGATTGCTGTTATGTTTGCATTGTTTGCATATGTTTGCTTGTTTAATGATTCTATTTGAGGATATGAGTATTAAATATGCAGAGGCATTTAGTATGCAATATTGAATAATAATTTTAGTGATTTGCTACAGTAGAGAATGATAAGGTTTTTGCATTGGTTTATACTAACTTATCTCACGAGTTCTTGTTGAGTTTTGTGTGGATGAAGTTTTTAAGATTTAGGTAAACCGTGATATAAAAGGAATTAAGGAGAAACAAAACCTCAAGCTTGGGGATTCCCAAGGCATCACAAGATAATATTTCAAGAAGTCTCAAGCATCTAAGCTTGGGGATGCCCTGGTAGGCATCCCACCTTTCTTCTTCAACAATTATCGGTTAGTATCGGTTGAGCCTAAGTTTTTGCTTCTTCACATGAGTTGTGCTATTCTTGGAATGTAATTTTGTTTTGCTTTCTGTTTTAATAAAATACTTAGATCTGAAAGTTTTTAAATAAAAGAGAGTCCTCAAATAGCTACCCATTTACATAACTACTCGCTTGATCTTCACTTATATCTTTTTGGAGTAGCTTGTCATTTACTCTTGTGCTTCACTTATATCCTATGAGTAAATTGTTGAATGAATTGAATATCATGAAGTTGAAATTATATCATGCCTAGTTGTAGCTTCACATTGGGTTTAGAAAGTGAAATCTTTTGAAGCTTGACAATCACAATATTGGTCATACAAGCAATTCATGAATAATTAGTATAAGGAAGAGAACTTTCACATGCAAATACACTATCTTGGAAATCTTTTGTGATTGTGAGCCCCCATAAAAATATTATATGCCAAAATTGTTGACGTTGGACAAGGAAGACAATGTAATGGTTTATGTCTGTTCATATTCACATAGAAGTTATATTGTCATAGATCCTTCAACATGTGGTGCTTCCCCCCATCTTTGCTAGCCAAACATTCCGCACCAAGTAGAGATACTACTTGTGCATCCAAAAACCCTTAAACCCAAATCTTATTTTCAAGCGTCCACCATACCTACCTAAGGATTGAGCAAGATCCTTCAAGTAAGTTTTCATCTATGCAATAAGGTAATAAAAATTGCTTCTAAAAGTGTTAGATCATTTAGTATAAGAGAAAATTGAGCGTTGTACAAACTTGCGATGGCAAAGAATAAAAGCGACAAACTACATAATAAAGGTTGCTATCATGAGGGGCAATATAATGTGACGTTCTTTTGCACTAAGGGGTTGAGCATACAAACAAATAAGCGCATGGCAACCTCTGCTTCCCTCTGCGAAGGGCCTATCTTTTACTTTTATGTATTTACTTTCATGCAAGAGTCAAAGTTTTTCTCTCTATTCCTTTTTATTTTTCTCTTTTGGCAAGCATCATGTGGTGAGGAAAGATCTAGGAACATATATCCAGTTTGATATGGGTAGCACGAGTTATTATTGTTGACATCACCCTTGAGGTGAATACATTGGGAGGCGAAATTATAGTCCCCTATCTTTCTATGCGTCCGGTTGAAACGTTTTGTTCATGTGTATGCGGTGAGTGTGAGCAATCATAGAAGACTATATGATGGTTGAGTATGTGGAGCTCTTACTTAAACTCTGTTGAATAAGTTGAATTACAATTTCTTGGTGACTGAGAACATAGGTTGTTGAGTTTCAAGAGAATTCATTGTTTGAACCTTAACATGTGAATTGGTTGCTACTTTCACATGAGAAGTTTTATAAGAACGAATTGCAATTATGATGCTAGGAAAGGTTATTGAAATTTTCATTGATCAAACTTGTGCACTTTTCTAGCATTCACACTTCATAAATTATTTCTTTTATCATTTACCTACTCGAGGACGAGTAGGAATTAAGCTTGGGAATGCTGATATGTCTCCAACGTATCTATAATTTATGAAGTATTCATGTTGTTATATTATCATTCTTGGATGTTATACAACCATTTTATAGCAACTTTATATCATTTTTTGGGACTAACCTATTGACCCAGTGCTAGTTATTGTTTTTTGCTTGTTTTTTACATCGCAGGAAATCAATATCAAACGGAGTCCAAACACCGGAAACTTTTTGTGGATTTTTTTGTGGACCAGAAGACATCCAATGGGCTAGAGAAGCATCTGGGCGGTGCCCTGAGGGGGCCACAACCCACTAGGGCGCGCCTGAGGGCCCAGGCGCGCCCAGGTGGGTTGTGCCCACCTTGGTGGCCTCCCGCACCCCCTCTTCGCCCTATAAATTCCCAAATATTCCAAAAACCCTCGGGGTAAGCCTAGATCAGAAGTTTTGCCTCCGCGGGCCTCTGTAGCCACCGAAAACCTATCTAGACCCCGTTCCGGCACTCTGCCGGAGGGGGAAATCATCACCGGTGGCCATCTTCATCATCCCGGCTGCCACCACGATGAGGAGGGAGTAATCCACCCTCGGGGCCTAGGGTTTGTACCAGTAGCTATGTGTTTAATCTCTCTCTGTGTGTGTGTCTCTCTTTCGTGTTCTTGAGATGTCATGATCTTGATGTATCGCGGGCTTTGTTAGTATAGTTGGATCATGTGGTGTTTTCCCCTCTCTATCTTGTTGTGATGAATTGAGTTTTTCCCTTTGAGATTTCGTTGTTATCGAATTGAATACTTTTTATGGATTTGAGAGCACTTGATATATGTCTTGCATATGAATACTCGTGGTGATAATGGGGTATCATATTGATTCACTTGATATGTGTTTTGGCATTCAACTCGCGGATTCCCGCGGTGACATTGGGGTAATCTATGCATAGGGGTTGATGCACGTTCTCATCTTTTGTTTCTCCGGTAGAAATCTTGGGGCACTCTTTGAGGTTCTTTGTGTTGGATTGAGTATTATGAATCTGAAATTATTTGGTGTTATTTTAGTACGAACTCTTGGATAGATCGATCGGAAAGAATAGCTTCGAGGTGGTTTCGTACCCTACAAATGATTTCTTCTTATATTCTCCGCTAGATAGGAACTTTGGAGTGATTCTTCGTTGCACGTTGAGGGATGGTTATATGATCCAATTATATTAGCATTGTTGAGGGATTGCACTAGTGAAAGTACGGACCCTAGGCCTCATTTTCAAGCATTGCAATACCATTTTTGTGCCCGTTTACTATTTGCTACCTTGCTGCTTTTATTTATTCAGATTATAAAAATAGATTTCTACCATCCGTATTACACTTTTATCACCATCTCTTCGCCGAACTAGTGCACCTATACAATTTTCCATTGTATTGGGTGTGTTGGGGACACAAGAGATTTCTTGTATTTGATTGCAGGGTTGTTTGAGAGAGACCATCTTCATCCTACGCCTCCCACGGATTGATAACCTTAGGTCATCCACTTGAGGGAAAATTGCTATTGTCCTACAAAACTCTGCGCTTGGAGGCCCAACACAAGTCTTCAAGAATAAAGTTGCATAGTAGACATCAACTAGCTCGATGAGGTTGGAGTAAGGTTGGAAGTCGGCGATCTTCTTGATAGGATGATTGAGTCCATTCAATAAACGTGGCATAATTTGGTCATCATCTTCCATGACATTGGCTCATATCTTGGCAATCTCCATTTCTTTGTAGTATTCTTCAACTCTCTTTGTTCCTTGCTTGAGGAGTTGGAGTTTCTTTAAGAGGTCGCGGTTGTAGTAGGTTGGTACAAAATGTGCTCTCGTGAAATCCTTCATTTGCGCCCAAGAAGTGATGGGTGGTTCTCCTTTTGCCTCACGGCGCTCGATGACTTGTTCCCACCAAATGATGACGTAATCTTGGAACTCAAGGGATGCCATGGCGATCTTCTTCTCTTCCTCATAGTTGTGCAAACGAAAGATCTTGTCTACCTTCAATGCCCGTGAAAGGTAATCTTCGGGATCGTTGCTTCCGATGAACTTGAGCATGG
Organism: Triticum urartu; assembly: GCF_056163025.1. NCBI lineage: Eukaryota > Viridiplantae > Streptophyta > Magnoliopsida > Poales > Poaceae > Triticum > Triticum urartu. Next base: position 262,913,992 of record NC_141873.1, read on the forward strand.
TGAACTTGAGCTTGCCGTAGTGTTGCTCTTCATTGTGTTGGGGTCGGGGGTGATGACGCCCTCATTGTGGAGGATTGTCACCCTCATGTTGTTCTTGGCATGGAGGATTGTCAACCTCATTTTGCTCTTGGCGAACTTGGGGTTCTTGTCGAGGAGCTTGTGGAACTTGACGATGCACTCGAGCTTGATAGTTCCTCTCTTGAACTTCCTTGCGAAGCGCTTCTTCTTGTTCCCGAGTATGCCGGTTGCGATCGGCGATGGCGCGACTTGTGTCGTGGAGGGTACGTTGGGCCTCAAGTGCTTGTGCTTCACGTCGTTGTTATTGTTGTCGGAGCACCTCGGCATCTTGCTCCTCTTGATGTTAGCGCGCTCGCTCTTACTCTTGTTGGTGTTGACGTTGCCTTTCTTGTGCTTGCGCCAAGGTAGCTTGGTTTTGGTGATGCCGATGTGCTTGCTCGTTGAATTGCTCTTGTGTAGGATTGCCGTGTAGAGGATTGCGATTTGCTTGACGGTCTTGGCACACGACTCGTCGATGAGTGGTTGATGTCGGAGTACTTGAGCCGAAAATGGTGCCGTCGGAGTGTCGACTTGAGCGGCTCCGTCTTGAGTAGGACGAAGTGGTAGAAGAGCGGTTAACCAACAAGGCACGGATCTCGTCCATTCTTGCATCGTTCTCTTGTTTGTGTTCGTTGAGCTTGTTGTCGAAGTAGTCTCTTGTACATTGCTCGGAGACTCGCAAGTCGGTGGCGAGATGGTCGATGCGGTCGCTCAAAGCTTGTTGTTCTTGATGCAAAGCTCGTTGTGCACCAAAGAGGTGGTTCTTGGTGACGTAGGAAGTCATGTCGTCATCTTGCTCGATGAAGAGTGGGTTGGTAGAAGTAGTTGGCCTATCCATCATTCCAAGCAAATATGTGAGTGGGGGAAAGAGAAGAACTTATACCAAATGTACCTTGACCAATGTTGAAGATGGATCAATGATCATTCAAATTGTAACAAGGAAATAGCACAATTGGTACCAATTCTTGTCGGTTTCTCACACCTACACACAAGTAAAAGCTTATGGTGGAGCTCGGTTAGGATGGTGGCAGAAAATTTGATGCAATTTTTAGTGAGCCTCAATAATGTTTGAAAAGATTCACAAATTTGCAAATGCAACAAGTAGACCAATAGCGAGATATGGTACACGGAAACACACACGCAAATAGATAAGTGGGGTCGTGCAACCCAGGAATGAGCCAAAATGTGGAATCCACGAAAATGCTCTTGTTGCACAACACTAGAGAGACGCTAGCGCGATTGCACAATAGGCGGATACGGAACTTGTGCACAACCTACTAAGCAAAAATGCAACGACTTCTATCCCAAGTATGCTATATGTATGGTATTTCGAAGATATGATCCAAGATGATCGAGTATGACAATCTTAATGTTGTATGATGCTATGGTTCTTCCTTAAAAGCTCTTTGCTTATCTTTCCCTCTTTTTTTGCTTAAAAGCTTGGTTGGCTCTTTCTCTTTTTAGCTCTTTTCTCATGCAAAACTTCACGAACCAAGATAGCAATTGTGTATATGCGATGACAACCTTGTGACACAAGAGATGATACCAAGATATGCACCACGATGATATGGTATCTATGCAATGGGAAGTATGATCACTAATGTGCACAAGTAACGTTGCCGGCAATACTCAAGGCTAGTCTCGGTAGGCAAGGTACGCAAAATGGGCTATGGTGGTTATCAATGCAATGGCAAGAATGATTATATACCTGAATACCAAGATGACGTGGAAGTTACCGTTTCTTTCTTACGGTGGTGTCAAAATTGTAGGACGGTTGTTGTCGATGACGAGTCCATGGCGAAGATAAGCGGCGGTGATGTCGATGTCGAACCGTTCCTAGTTAGCCGCAACACCCTAGGAAATGATGAACCACAACTCAACTTCTCAAAACCGAATGTGTCAAAATTGTGTCAGAGTGTGGAGCGTGTAAGCAATGGTGGTTTGCGGAAAGCGAGAAGGCTATCGGGGTGCGTATGCGGAACTGGGAATGGGGATAGAGTGCATATGAGTAAGTGGATGCGGATCGGTGAAGGTGACCGAACTGAAATTTTTCAGTTTCATTATGGAAGGTCGGACATCCGATGGTGGTCGGACGTCCGGTGCCTGGGCGATGTCGGGCATGGGATGAACTCTGGTTTTTGAGGTGGTGGAGGCAAAATTGGTCAAATTCAAGCCATTGCGTGGATGGAAAGGTGGAGGTGAAGGGGGGAAAGCTAGATCCACTCATGCCAAAGCAAATCCATGGATCAAATCCAACAAAACTTCATCACACCAAGAAATCACAAAAACAATTGGGGCTATTTTTGGTGGGGATTTTTAAATTTTGGGACGAAATCAACAAAATCAAGCTAGAAAACAAGGGGTAGGGGCTCCAAATCCATGATCAACGTGGCTCATGATACCAAGATGATGTACGGTAGAACCCTAGATGCATGATCTTTCACGAAATGGAGGGGATCCTACGAAGAACACGAAGAACACGAGGGGAAAAGCACGAGAGAAATCACTCAACCAACAAGATTCGGTCACACAAATGCTAGATCCTCGAAACACAAAGAGATACACAGTACACGATCAACAAGGGACGATACAAAGGTAACTAGTTCTTCTTCGTGAGGAGGCCTTGAGGGGTTCTTCCCGTGAGGGGTCTTGAATCCGCTTGGGGGATCTTCTCCGAAGAGGTCATGCACTCCAATGGAGAAGTAACCAAGTGGATGAGCAAAGCTCTACCTCTCAAATGAGCTATCACATTGCTGACCCTAGAAAGAGGGAGGAGGAGGAGTATATATAGTCTAAGGGGGCAAAGGGGTACATGGGCTTCGACCCAACACGAAGTCAACACACAGGCGTCGGACGTCCGACTGTCACCGGTCGTCCGATGGCTCGCAAGGGTCCGAACATCCGGTGCGCGTCGGAAGTCTGATGTTTTGGCTCGGATGTGCTTAGGTCAGACGTTCGGTTGGGGTCGGATGTCCGAGGCATCGTTCGTCCGGATATCCCCATACTTCCAACGTTTTGACTCGGTGATGGTGGTGCCAGTCATCCGGAGGGACTCGGGCGTCCGGGCGCTAGGAGGTGTCAGCCGTCCGATGAGCGTCGGTTGTCTGGCCACTGTAGCGTTTGCTGGCTGGGACTTGTCCGGCTGGCAGGAGCTTCAGGCATCGGTCGTCCGGTCTTGGTCATCATCCAATGGCTGGAGACTTCCAGGTTGCTTTCCTTCTCGTTCCTTGTTCTTGGTGTCCTCACCGTCTTGTCCGTTGGGTGTAGCTGCTCCATGGCCTTCCTCCAAGTACCTGATCACGCATAGGGTCTCCGCTTGAGGTAGTAACCATGTCTCATATGTAGAAAGTGGTAGTTCAGATAGGAGCGAGTTTACCTTATCTTTGATAGCCTTTGCTCGAGCTCTTGTCACTGGTCCAAGTGGTATCGTGGGAGGCGTAGGTAGGTCCATGGGGATGACCTTGGGATGCTTTGCATCAAGCTTGCCTCATCAATCTTCCCAGGTGGGATCAAAGCCTCCCTAGTGGAGATGACTTCATTGGAGTTCAAGACCTCCCATGTGCACAAGATTCCTCTTGTAATACAAGCCCTCCATATCTTGGAATTTTAGGATGAACTATCTACATGTTAGCTCTTGCATTTGATATTGTCAGATTATATTGACTCCATTGGAGTTCAAGCTCCCTTGTGGAGAGGATTCCTTCTGGAATACAAGATGTAAGATCGAAAGTATGTCTAGAGGGGGGTGATTAGACTACATGAAAAAATAAAAATATTTCCTTTTCCCAATTTTAGTTGTGGGCAGATTTTAGCAATTATGAGAAGTCAAGCAATTAACCTACACATGCAATTCTAAGAGTATAGCAGCGGAATGTAAAACATTGCATACGAAGGTAAAGGGAAGGGTTTGGAGAAGGCAAAGGCAATGGGGACACGAAGATTTTTGGCGTTGTTCCGATAGGTGGTGCTATCGTACATCCACATTGATGGAGACTTAAACCCATGAAGGTTAATAGTTGCGCAAGTCCATGGAGGGCTCCACCCACGAAGGGTCCATGAAGAAGCAACCTTTTCTATCCCACCATGGCTATCACCCACAAAATACTTGTCTCACTCGGGTAGATCTTCACGAAGTAGGCGATCTCCTTGCCCTTACAACCTTCTTAGTTCAACTCCACATCATGTCGGAGGCCCCCAAGCGACACCTAACCAATCTAGGAGACACCACTCTCAAAAGGTAATAGACGGTGTGTTGATGATGAACTCCTTGCTCTTGTGCTTCAAATGATAGTCTCCCCAACACTCAACTCTCTCTCACACACACACACAGATTTGGCTATTGTGGAAGAAGGATTTGAGTGGAAAGCAACTTGCGGAAGGCTAGAAATCAAGGTTCAAATGGTAGGAATGGAAACTCTTGATCTCAACACATGAGTAGGTGGCTCTCTCTCAGAAAATGAATGATGGAAGTGTAGGCACGTTCTGATGGCTCTCTTCAATGAGGAAGAAGGGGTGGAGGGGTATATATAGCCTCCACATAAAATTCAACCGTTACACACTTTTGACCCATCTCGGTGGCACCAATCTGTGTAAAAAATTGAACATTAGGAATCTCGATGGGACCGATAGGAACAACTCGGTGGGATCAATGTGCATGGACTTAGGGCAAACCTCATCTTAGTGTCGCCGATCGCATCATCTCGGTGAGACCAAAGTGAAGCATCAAGGCAACAGAGAATCAGTCAAGCCATCTCGGTGGGACCGATTGCAACATCTTGGTGAGACTGAAGTGATTGCAACAAGTCACAGAGAGCTGGCAAGGCCATCTCGGTAGGACCGAGATCCATATCGGTAGAACCGAATTGTTGGGGTTTTGGCAGTGGCTATGTCTAGATAAACTCGGTGGCTCCAGGTAGGAAATATCGGTGGGCCAAGTTGGGAATTAGGGTTTGGACATATTTGGATAGAGAAAGTGGTTGAGGGTTTTGGAGCAATATAAGCGCTTGAGCAACAAGATCATTAAGCAACACCTCATCCCCTTCTAATAGTATTGGCTTTCCTATGGACTCAATGTGATCTTGGATCACTTAAACAAAAATGTAGAGTCTTGAGCTTTTGCCAATCCTTGTCCTTATCATTTTGAGGGGTCCACATCTCTAGTAAATGCCATGCCAATCATTGAACATCCTAAAATGTTTATCTTAAATGGACATTAGTTCAATGAGATATATGTTGTTATGAATTATCAAAACCACCCGGGGATTAGTTGTACTTTCACAAGCCCTTCCTTGTGGAGAAGATTCCTCTTGGTATGCAAGACCTCCCTTTGGTGAAGATTCCTCTTGGAATCCAAGGCCTCCATCTCTTAAGATATTGGGATGGATTAATTACTTGATAACTTTTGCCTTTGATTTGTTGGATCAAACTGCGCCTCCTATATGTTCACTCTTGGTTATAGATGAGTAGTTAGTGCTGAATCTTGTCTCCTTTATGTGTTTTCCTTCTGGATCTTTGTTCTTATTGTGTTCTTCCTAAAATACACCTCCAATTCTTGAATATCGGCCAACCGTATGAGTTCCAACATAGTATTTGGTATGAAGAGCAAACTTTCCACGAATTGGATCCCCTATCCCCATTTGCTAGCCCCTTTTTTGCCCAATTTCGAAAATCCGCACCGCCATGCCCAATTTCAAGTGATTTTGTTGGATTTCATGAGAATTGGTCGGTTTTGATCCATGGATCAATCCCAAAACTAGTTGATCGACCTTCCTTTACATGGATTTGGCCTAATTTGTTCCTTTTCCCAACCATTTTTACCTCAAAAAAGGAGTTCTTCCGTTCGGACCCTGTTCTTGACCTCAAAGACCCCCCTACCTCGGAGACCCTTTGAGTGGTATGCTCTCTAGACAACCCGGAGCTATTTCCCCTTTGACACCGATGCTCTGGTCTCCAAAATTTTAACCAATGTTTCTTCACCGCTCTGGTCGTAACTTCCACATCTAGACTCAGATTTTGGTATTCTTGGGACCATTTTGAAGCTATAGGCATGCTTAAGATAATAACATTGATTTCCCTATCATTTGGTTGAGAACATTTTTGAAGAAATTCGTCAAAATCAAAATCCCTAACAAGCTCGGTTTGTCGTTTCGTTCGATCATATTTGGATTTTTTGCATGACCTGATCATATTGGGATTGACCATTGGAACCCTCTACATTGAATTTGACTACGTATATCGCCCTCGAATACGTCATTGGCAACGAACACTTAATCCTTTTGACATCTTTGCCAAAAGCAAGGCTAATACATTCTGGCTTCATCAAGGGTAAAGGTCACATGAAGTATCCATTTTGTCGTAAACTTACTCTTCTTTTGTCAATGCATTTGATAGTTCTTTGTCCCAGAAATGCGCAGGGGCACGCAAGTGTGAGGGCACTCGCCTGCCTAGTCCTTTTGCCCGCTCGTTTGACCTCATGATTCGTGCAATAGTTCAATCCCGCACGAGAGCACAGTAAAAAATCCCACAAGAAGTTTTAAGTTTCAATGATGAAACTTACCGTTTTTTGCATCTAAAACTGCCAAGTTCCAACCAGCTTCAGAGATATAATTTCAAGCAAATTTTTTTGTCAGTCGTAGACACAAAATGATTGCCAACATTCGCCGAGATGAACATTGAGATACGTACAAGGTTGAAAGAGCAAATGGATGAGTTACACACCATAATTACCAACCACAAGTCCAGCACTTTGACTTCACACTGCCCTGGAAGGTCATCAAATTCCCACGCTCGGAGCACTCCTCATCATCAAGTTCACACTAATCAAGACGAAACCACCACCCTGAGGTACTGGAGCCCAAGCAAGATCTACCTCACCTGGCAATAATGGGCTACAAGAATGTCTACTTGATTGTGGGTGACAGGACCGTGAAGCTCACAAACATCATGATCGTGAAGCACATGACCAAGCACAACATGATCGTCGAGAAGAGGTGCAAAGTTTGCGAGACGAAGCTCATCAAGCTCAACCCGCACGCCAAGACGGAGAAGCTCATCACACGGAACAAGCAGGCATTGCGCTACAAGCTCCACAATGCATGCCGCATCGTGGCGCAAGCTTGTCAAGAATGTGAAGCGCATTGAGCGGAGCAACAATGTATTGATCAACAAGACCAATGCATGCCGCCTAGCGGTGCAAGCTAGTCAAGAATGTGAAGTGCATTGAGCGGAGCAACAATGTATTGATCAACAAGACCAAGACCGTCACAATGCGGACGAAGCTCGCCGAGAACACCAAGAAGAACGTCATGTGGCCAATGAAGCTCAGCTTGAGCACCTCTGATGCTATGAAGATCGTGTTGGGAGTCCACCCCCTCTTTGACAGCGACTCTATTTTTGTAAGGATGTCTGAGGGAGTCCGGGATTAGGGGTCTCTGGACAGCCGGACTATATCCTTTGGCCGGACTGTTGGACTATGAAGATACAAGATTGAAGACTTCGTCCCGTGTCCGGATGGGACTCTACTTGGTGTGGAAGGCAAGCTAGGCAATACGGATATGTATATCTCCTCCTTTGTAACCAACCTTGTGTAACCCTAGCCCCCTCCGGTGTCTATATAAACCGTAGGGTTTTAGTCCGTAGGACGACAACAATCATACCATAGGCTAGCTTCTAGGGTTTAGCCTCTCCGATCTCATGGTAGATCAACTCTTGTAATACCCATATCATCAAGAATAAATCAAGCAGGACGTAGGGTTTTACCTCCATCAAGAGGGCCCGAACCTGGGTAAAACATCGTGTCCCCTGCCTCCTGTTACCATCCGCCTTAGACGCACAGTTCGGGACCCCCTACCCGAGATCCGCCGGTTTTGACACCGACATTGGTGCTTTCATTGAGAGTTCCTCTGTGTCGTCGCCGTTAGGCTTGATGGCTCCTACGATCATCGATAGCGATGCAGTCCAGGGTGAGACTTTTCTCCCCGGATAGATCTTTGTGTTCGGCAGCTTCGCACTGCGGGCCAACTCGCTTGGCCATCTGGAGCAGATCGAAAGTTATGCCCCTGGCCACCAGGTCAGGTTTGGAAGCTTAAACTACATGGCCGATATCCGCGGAGACTTGATCTTCGACGGATTCGAGCCCCTGCCTTGTGCGTCACACGGTCACGATGAGTACGATTTAGCTCTACCATCGGACAGTGTTCAGGAGATCGCACCGGCAGCCGCTCCGATCCTCAAATCGGAGCCAGTTGCGCCGTCCATGGATGGGTGGATGGACCCCGCTACGGAGGCCTTATCCTCAGCGGCAATCGAGCCAAACATCGACCTTACCCTTCACGAGAGCCGTGTTGTCAAACTGCCGGATCCTTCTCCGGCCACGGACTCCGAACCGCCTGCGCCCGTTCCTAGCGAATCCGATTGGGCGCCGATCATGGAGTTTACCTCCGCGGATATTTTTCAGCACTCGCCCTTTGGCGACATACTAAACTCATTAAGGTCTCTCTCCTTGTCAAGAGGATCCTGGCCGAACTATGTCCGGCAGGATTGGGATGCGGATGACAAAGAAATTCGCTGCCCACCCACCACCCACTTAGTAGCCACTGTCGACGACTTAACCGACATGCTCGACTTCGACTCCGAAGACATCGGCGGTATGGACGACGATGCGGGAGACGAAGAGGAACCACTGCCCACAGGGCACTGGACAGCCACCTCATCATACGATATATACATGGTGGACACACCCAAAGAAGGCAATGGCGATGAGACAGCGGAGGATGACCCCTCCAAGAAGCAACCCAAGCGCCGACATCAGCGGCGCCGCTCTAAGTCCCGCCAAAGCAAAAGTGGTGATACCGGCACAGGAGATAATAGCACTCCGGATAGTGCCGAAGATGGCAATAATCCCCTCCAGCACGATTTAGGGCAGGAGGATGGAGAGGCCAGCCCTCCTGAGAGAGTGGCAGATGAGGAGGATGATAATTACATGCCTCCCTCCGAAGACGAGGCAAGCCTCAACGATGACGAATTCGTCGTGCCAGAGGATCCCGTCGAACAAGAGCGCTTTAAGCGCCGGCTTATAGCCACGGCAAATAGCCTTAAGAAGAAGCAGCACCAGCTCCAAGCTAATCAAGATCTGCTAGCTGACAGATGGACTAAAGTCCTGGCGGCCGAGGAATATAAACTCGAACGCCCCTCCAAGAGTTACCCAAAATGCAGGTTGCTACCCCGACTGGAGGAAGAAGCGTATGACGCGGCTGACCAGCCACCTCGTGGCCGCGACAGAGAGGCATTCCAGCCAAAAGCTCAGCCTGCACCCCGACGCCATTCAAATAAAAAGGCATGGGGAAACACGCCAGACCTGCGAGACGTATTGGAGGACAAAGAAAAACATGCGAGATCGATCTACGGATCACGAGGGTGCGCCACTACACGAGACGATAATCGTCACGCCGGATACAGTAAAAGTAAATCCGGCCGGGCCGAGCACAGCGGGCAAGACTCATTGGAGCTGCGTCGTGATATAGCCCAGTACAAAGGCGCCGCACACCCCTTATGCTTCACAGACGAAGTAATGGATCATCAAATCCCAGAGGCTTTCAAACCCGTAAATATAGAATCATACGACGGCACAACAGATCCCGCGGTATGGATCGAGGATTTCCTCCTGCATATCCACATGGCACGCGGTGATGATCTACACGCCGTTAAATACCTCCCACTCAAACTCAAAGGACCAGCTCGGCATTGGCTCAATAGCTTGCCAGCAGAGTCCATTGGCTGTTGGGAAGACCTGGAAGCCGTATTCCTCGACAACTTTCAGGGCACTTATGTGCGACCACCAGATGCCGATGACTTGAGCCACATAATTCAGCAGTCAGAGGAATCGGCCAGGAAATTCTGGACACGGTTCCTAACAAAGAAAAATCAAATCGTCGACTGTCCGGATGCAGAGGTCCTAGCAGTTTTCAAGCACAACATCCGCAACGAGTGGCTAGCCCGGCACCTTGGTCAGGAAAAGCCAATATCTATGGCAGCCCTCACGACACTCATGACCCGCTTTTGTGCGGGAGAAGACAGCTGGCTGGCTCGCAGTAGTAACATATCAAAGAACCATGGTACTTCGGATACCAAGGACGGCAATAGCAGGTCACGTCGCAACAAACATAAGTGCCGTATTAACAGCGACAATACCGAGGATACGGCAGTCAATGCCGGATTCAAAGGCTCTAAACCCGGTCAGCGGAAAAAGCCATTCAAAAGAAGCACTCCGGGCCCGTCCAGTTTGGACCGTATACTCGATCGCTCGTGTCAAATACACGGCACCCCGACAAGCCAGCCAACCACACCAACAGGGATTGTTGGGTGTTCAAGCAGGTCGGCAAGTTAATTGCCGAAAACAAAGATAAGGGGCCACATAGCGATGACGAGGAGGAGCCCCGGCAGCCGAATACTGGAGGACAGAAGAGGTTCCCCCCACAAGTGCGGACGGTGAACATGATATACGCAACCCACATCCCCAAGAGGGAGCGGAAGCGTGCGCTCAGGGACGTATATGCGTTGGAGCCAGTCGCCCCAAAGTTCAACCCATGGTCCTCCTGTCCGATCACCTTCGATCGCAGGGACCACCCCACTAGTATCCGTCATGGCGGATTCGCCGCACTGGTCCTAGACCCAATCATTGACAGATTTCACCTCACTCGAGTCCTTATGGATGGCGGCAGCAGTCTGAACCTGCTTTATCAGGACACGGTGCGCAAAATGGGTATAGACCCCTCAAGGATCAAACCCACAAAAACGACCTTCAAAGGCGTCATACCAGGTGTAGAGGCCCACTGCACAGGCTCAGTCACACTGGAAGTGGTCTTCGGATCTCCGGATAACTTCTGAAGCAAAGAGTTAATCTTCGACATAGTCCCGTTCCGCAGTGGCTACCATGCACTGCTCGGGCGAACCACATTTGCAAGATTCAATGCGGTACCGCATTATGCATACCTCAAACTCAAGATGCCAGGACCTCGGGGGGTCATTACAGTTAATGGAAACACAGAGCGCTCTGTCCGAACGGAGGAGCACACCGCGGCCCTCGCAGCAGAAGCACAAAGCAGCCTCTTAAGGCAATCCACTAGTTCGGCGATTAAGGACCCAGACAACTTCAAGCGCACCCGGAGTAATCGACAACTGGACCGCCTGGCACGTTCCGAGCTCGCATAGCAATGCGGCCCCCGCCCCGGTCCTAGCCAAACGGCAAAACTCGTGCCACGCGTACATAATTACGCATTAAAAATACCATGGGCACAGGCAGGGAATGGGGCACGACTACGGCACGCCCCAAGACACGGCTTAAACCGCACTAGGGGCTTCGCGCTTTGTTATTTTTCTCTCTTTCAGGACATTAATATCTGGAAACCCTGTCCGGTAGCATGATTGCCGAACACATGATGCAGCAACCAAGGAGGCAGAAAGCTACATCACACCATGGAACTCCCAGGTGGATTACGATAACGAGTGAAATACTTGCTTTAATATTATTCCTCAGCTTGCCCTTGGAGGGGACATAGTCCTACTTTTTGCTTATCGTACTACCTGTATCATTCTGCTTTAACGCACGTTTTTGAATAAACAATGCATTGCATTAAGGCTTTTATAGCATTCTTCTTTTTTATGTATATATGTTCAGTCATGACATTTAGCACCCGTACACTTTGGTACGGCCAACACGCCAGGGGCTCAAGCACCGATAACACGGCGTGAGAAGTCCGAACACTTTCACAAGTGCGGCACTCCGAACTTATAGCATTATATGCATCAGCTCCGAATCATGTCTTTGGTCAATAGTTGGGTTTGCCCGGCTCCCATGTTTTGGTACCTTACGTTCCGCTATATCGGCTAAGGTAGCACTGGGAGAACTACTGCGATTGTGCCCCGGCTCTGCTGGGCTAAGCACCTCAGTAGAGAAAGCTAAAACCGACTGTCATGATAGGGCGAGAGACTGGTCGCTGTTCGAGAGGTTTCGAGTCCCTAAAGGCTTATGCCGCTTAGAGCGAGGAGTCGGCCCTGTCCGGCTTAAGGCGTGTATCGCGCCTCGAATTCGGCCTTCCGAATACTAGGGGCTTCGCCGAAATTTAAAATTATAGAATTCTATGGCTAAGTGAGAGTGATAACACATTATAGTTTGTTTGCCTTGTTCGTTGTGCTGAGCACCTCCCTCGAAGGACCCAACAATGGGAACAAGAGTGCTCAGGTTTATCCCGAACACCCCAGCACTCGTGGCGTGGGGGCAGAAGCCGACGACTAGCCATCTCTCAGATTTGATAAACAGCCGAACATAAGGTAATATTTTAAATTCAAACAAGCATTACATAGCGCATATGAACAAGTTTTCATAAATACAGGATTACACGAGCGAATTTACTCGAATATTATATCTTTTGTACACTCATCCACTACGAGACGAGCACCCTTCAGGACACCCTCATAGTACATCTCGGGGTGGCGATGCTCCTTGCCCTCCGGTGGCCCTTCCTTAATCAGCTTCACGGCGTCCAGCTTGGCCCATTGCACCTTCACACGGGCGAAATCCCGGCGTGCACCTTCGATGCAGACGGACCGCTCGATGACTTCCAGCCATGGGCAGGCATTCACAAGCCGCCTCACCAGGCCGAAGTAGCTGTTGGGAAGGGCGTCGCCAGGCCACATCCAGACTATAAAGCCCTTCATGGCCTGTTCGGACGCCTTGTGCAGCTCGACCAGTTGCTTCAGCTGGTCGCTCAGAGGCATCGGGTGTTCGGTCCCAGTATACTGAGACCAGAATAGCTTCTCTGTTGAGCTTCCCTCCTCGGCCTGGTAAAACTGTGCGGCATCCGACACGCTGCGGGGCAAATCTGCGAATGCTCCTGGAGATCTCCGGATTCAGGTAAGTAACAGGTAATTTACTTTCACATGCTTGCTTTGCACATAGAATGCCTTACCCGCCGCTATCTTCTTCATCGCATCAATCTCCTGGAGGGCCTTTTGGGCTTCAGCCTTGGCATTCTTTGCGCTCTCAAGGGCCGCGGCAAACTCGGACTCTCGCGTCTTCAAGTCAAGCTCCAACGCCTCGTGCTTCGTCACGAGAGCGTGGAGCTCTTGCTGCACCTCGCCCACCCGTGCCTCATGCCTTTCCTGCTCGGTGCACTCCTTGGCCGCTTTGTTTTCGGCCTTGGATAGCGCTTGCTTCAGGGTCGCCACCTCGGTCGTGGCCCCTGGCAAACTTACGATGATCTTGTTATTTTGCAATCGCATTCTCTTTATACATATCCATAGACTAGGTACTACTTACCTTTGTTCTCCTCGAGCTGCCTGTTGGCAAGGCCGAGCTCGTCCTTGGACCCTTTAAGGTCCTGCTTCAGTGTGGCGACCTCCGCAGTTAGTGAGGCACAGGCTAGCAGCGAAGCCTGCATACGCATATTGACATACTTATATTAGACTCCTGCGATATTGTTTGATCCTCCGTTCGGCTTTTCTTTGTGAACACCGAACAGAGCATCAGGGGCTACTGTCTATGCAGTAATATTTTTCCCCATATTTCAAAAACTTACCTCAAAGCCTGTTAGAAGGCTGGCACAGGCTTCAGTCAGTCCGCTCTTGGCGGACTGAACCTTCTGGACCACTGCACTCATAATAGTGCGGTGCTCTTCATCGATGGAAGCACTGTGAAGCGCTCCCAGCAGATTGTCCGGTGCCTCTGGATGGACAGAGGTCACCGGCCCAGGCGTCTTGCCCCTTTTGGAAGGAGGCCGCCTGCCCGAGTCCGGAACCACTGGAGGTTCCGGCGCGGTGTTCGGCTGAGGCACCTCCGGGACTGTCTCCTCTCGACCCGGTGCCTCTTGAGACAATACCTCGGCATTATCCGTAGGGAAAGGGGAGGTGGCGATCGGAAGTGGATCGCTATCCATATCCGACGAGCCCAGGGAGCCGTCCAACGATACGTCGATACGGGCTCGTGGCGGTCTGCATAGTCATAATTCGGCGTTAGGAGAGGCAGTGCGACAAAGGTATGCTATGAGTTACTCTGGCATCCGAATACTTACGACTTCGCCAGGGGCTTGACCCTGAGCAGCCACTCGTCTTCGCCTTCGGTGGCGGTGGTGGAGTAGTCCGGAAGGAGAGTCCTTCCCTTCTTGGACCCTTCGGCCTCCCCAGTTGGGGCGACCTTCCTTTTCTTGTCTTCCCCGACTGGAGAGGGAGCATCTTCATCTTCCTCCTCGTCTTCGGGGGAGGAGTGCGTCGCGGAGTTATCGGACGATGATTCCGATACCACCTGGCGCCGGGAACTCTTTCGGGTTCCCTTGGCCTTCTTGATCTTCCCCGACACCTCATAAGGAGCCGGGGTCAACATCTCCATCAGGAGATCGTCCGCGGTGTCTTCGGGCAGGGGGGCCGGACAGTTGATCTGCTCCGATGCTTCCACCCAGTCCTGTCAAAGGCATGAGAGCTCAGACCCCGCACATAGTTAAGCTATGGGAAATGAATATCCTACCAGATATGTAGAACTTACCGGATTCGCAGGGCGCTTCGCGCTTAGCCCGCGGTCCTCGGTAAGAGAGGGAGGGACCTCGGCGCCCTTGAACAGCACCCTCCAGACGTCTTTGTGCGTCGTGTCGAAGAGCTCGCTCAAAGTTCGGTGCTGGGCCGGGTCGAACTCCCACAAGTTGAAGTCCCGTTGTTGACACGGGAGGATCCGGCGGATGAGCATGACTTGGACTATGTTGACAAGCTTGAGTTTCTTGCTTGCCATGTTCCGGATACATTTCTGGAGTCCGTCCAGCTCTACCGATGAACCCCACGATAGGCCCTTCTCTTTCCAGGAAGTGAGCCGTGTAGGGAATCCGGATCGGAACTCGGGGGCAGCCACCCAGTTGGTGTCGCGCGGCTCGGTGATGTAGAATCATGTCGATTGCCACCCCTTTATGGTCTCCACGAAGGAGCCTTCGAGCCATATAACATTGGGCATCTTGCCCACCATGGCTCCGCCGCATTCTTCTTGTTGGCCGCCCACCACCTTCGGCTTGATATTGAAGGTCTTCAGCCACTGACCAAAGTGGGGACGGATGCGGAGAAATGCCTCACAGACGACGATGAACGCCGAAATGTTGAGGATGAAGTTCGGGGCCAGATCATGAAAGTCCAGCCCGTAGTAGAACATGAGACCACGGACGAATGGATGAAGGGGAAACCCCAGTCCGCAGAGGAAGTGGTGGAGGAAAACTACCCTCTCATGAGGTTCTGGGGTAGGGACGATCTGCCCCGCAGCGGGCAGCCGATGCGCGATATTCGCGGCTAAGTATCCGGCTCCGCGCAGCTTTTTGATGTGTTCCTCCGTAACGGAGGAAGCCATCCACTTCCCTCCCGCTCCGGACATGTTTGGAGGAGGTTGAGGAGAAAGATGCGGACTTGGGCGTTGGGGCTTGAGTGCGCAAGACGGATGAGCAAGGAGGAAGAAGGCGTGGGTAGAGAAAGGTTAAACCTTATCCCTTTATAAGGGCGGCCGAAACTGTGCGCCCCCACTAGCCTGGTAAAACTCGCTTATCCCCCAAGCGCCATAATCGATGGCGCGGTTGGGTTACCCACGCCCGTATTGACGAGAATCCCGTAATAAGGGGAACACGATCTCTGCTTTGACAAGACGTGTCAAGAAACTGCCTCGCGTTATGTGCGGGGCTAGTTAAAGAAAACGGTTCGAATAATCACCGGGCCATGATAAAACGTCACGTTGACAAAACGAGTCAGCAGATTAGATTTGTGGAAATATTATTCTTTCTACGGTGGTATGTGGAACTTATTTTGCAGGATCGGACACTATCCTTGTATTCAGATTCTTCTTGGGTGTATTCGGTGGAGGAACCCGTCTTGCAATGCAAAAGACAACACTGCGCGCCGGACTCATCGTCATTGAAGCCTGGTTCAGGGGCTACTGAGGGAGTCCGGGATTAGGGGTCTCCGGACAGCCGGCCTATATCCTTTGGCCGGACTGTTGGACTATGAAGATACAAGATTGAAGATTTCGTCCCGTGTCCGGATGGGACTCTACTTGGCGTGGAAGGCAAGCTAGGCAATACGGATATGTATATCTCCTCCTTTGTAACCGACCTTGTGTAACCCTAGCCCCCTCCGGTGTCTATATAAACCGGAGGGTTTTAGTCCGTAGGACGACAACAATCATACCATAGGCTAGTTTCTAGGGTTTAGCCTCTCCGATCTCGTGGTAGATCAACTCTTGTAATACCCATATCATTAAGAATAAATCAAGCAGGACGTAGGGTTTTACCTCCATCAAGAGGGTCCGAACCTGGGTAAAACATCGTGTCCCCTGCCTCCTGTTACCATCCACCTTAGACGCACAGTTCGGGACCCCCTACCCGAGATCCGCCGGTTTTGACACCGACAATGTCATTTGTAAAATATACTAACAAGTACGCGTAATTACTAAATATCTATACCTACTAATAAAGTACGAATTGCTTATACCCGTTTACCGTCAGCATTCTTATAGAAACCCCCCTTTGTTTTTAGGTCATTAACCCGCCATCCACATTTAAGTGAGAGAACAAACTATTTTTACTATTTTACAAAGAACCCTCTCCCTTTTCTAATAAATAAATTGCACTCCACCATTAAGTGACATAAAAGGAATCGTTTTGCATTTTAGCGTAAAACCCCCTACTATTTTTGTAATCAACCCGTAGTCCATCTAGAACAAATATTACTTTTTTAATTTTCTTTGGAAATGGGGCGTACCCCCGGCCTCTGCATCATAATGATGCATGCAGCCATCTTATTAAAGAGTCTCGAAGTAGCATAAATTCATAAAAGTATTACAGCTCGCAAGCGGAGCAAAACAAAGAAAATAAAGTACATGCTCAAAATCACAACCGGTAAGGCAAAGTAAAGGATAAGCTCCCCAGACTCCTATCCTGTTATGCGACCGCTATTCGAACCGGTTGAATATAGCCCGTGCTAACATCTCCCACTGATTGCACCCAGTAACCAAAGGCTCCCTGGAATCCATATAAGTGAGTAACAAATAATACTTTTTAAAATACCCATATCTTTTAAACCCTAACTCTAATTTTAACATGTTATATATAAAATTTGATTAAAATATGTGTACAATATGAATATAATGTTATTTTACATGTTAAATATTTTAAAAATGTTATTTAGGGTGCAACCTTAATTAATAGTGCACGATTCATCTTTCTTTTGTACCGACAGCAACCCGAATTGCAATGAACAACTCATCAAAGCCAAATTGAAGACGAATGAAACCATCGATAACTGTGTATGTACGCCTCGGCAAAATCTTACATGAAAAAAGCAAATTTCTCATTTTATGTCGAGAGAGACGCCTCGGCAAGACCTATTGGAGTCTTAGTCATGGTTATTGGGTTAGGGCCATGTGGTATTTTTCTTCTCCCGCTACAATGCACCGACTCATTTACCACTAGTATAATAATAAAATCAACATTAATTGTGCCCAGTGCTATATTACAAGAATGCACATGTACATTCCAAATAAATATATCAATAACTCGGATGTACAACATGCTTTCAGAAAGGAACATATAAATATATGAACGTCATGAACCGGAAAAATGCAAATTTGTTCTTATCCAACATGCAACCCTTTGTTTAAAATAAACAATAGTGGGGCTTAAACCTAGAGGCTAGAGATGGACGTGGGATTCTAAACATTTATTGTTGCTTTTCGTGCGTGCAAATGATGGAGACATCATTGCGGAGTTATTTATAGTGGACAAAAGATGATTCCGGATAGCTATGCAGGGAACATACGTACAACCTGGATGGAACCTATCCATCTCACAACCTTTACCTTGGAATCTATAAGAGACAGATAGAGACCTACGGTAGCATTTCTAAACCTAGGTGCATCTGCTTCAATGCGTGTAAATTCAGAAATAAATAGCAAAAAAATTCAAATATTTTAAACTTTTGGACACCAAAGATGCCTGAACTTCGCTAGGTGCTTGCAGATTTTGGTGGCGAGATGACATCGCAGGAGCTTGGTACAGAAATAACAAAATCGGATCTTACAAATAACACATTTTAGAGCTCCGATTTTGTTTTTCCTCGATGGGGTTCCTGCCGAAGTCATCTCGGCACAAATTTCAAGTACCTAGATAATTCGGGCATTTTTTTTTTGCGGTTGAAGATAATTCGAGCATTTTATTCTCAAGAAATTTCGTTTCGTTCAATTACTGTTCACCCAGGAGTAGATGAGCTAAATCTCAGCTATGAATTAACGCTTACAATTAGGAATATAAGAAAGTAGCAATATTGAAGTGACATATACATAGAATGAGAGCAAAAGTATAGTTCGTGGCTACTAGATCGTAAGTAAACCTTTTTCAAGATCACGTCATATTTTAAAGTACTTCCATAATCGCTCTTTGATTTAGTAATTATTACTCCTTTTATTTTTTTCACTGTCAAGAGATATAAATTGCAACTGGAACCAATATCCTCTGCTCTGTCTTCATATCGTACCTAAATATAGATCTCCAAAAAATAAGTGACCTAGTAAATGGAACTCATTTTCTTGACCAAAAAAAAATGGAACTGATTCACTTGCTAGGTAAAGCTAAAATTCCACTAGACCGTGCATTCAGATGTGCAACTAGATCAGCAGGCGAGCACCACGAAGTTTCGCAAAAGCATTGCATGGTAACTTTATCTAAAAGGAAACCTTGGGGTAAAGTGGATGCGACAAACCTGAAACTTCAGCTTTGCAAGTGTCAGCAATCTCGTCTGCTGAAGTGTCAGCAAGCTCGTCTGCTTCACACCTGTACATGCATGATCCGAATGCTTGCACACGTGTATGTGAGTGTGTGTCATTCAGCTCATACAAATCCATAACATTGTCTATAGCTTCATCGCCAAGGATTTGTATGAGCTGGTGTCACCACTGATGGTGTGTGATATCACCACTGGATTTGGGCCTTGACAACGTTTCATTATGCGCTGGGAATCATCCAGAGACCAGAGTGTACATCTAAAAGCTTGTGGATCGTGACAGAGTGCTGCCATGTATGGATAACGCAGAGACTCTTCAGAGTGTTTAAACAGACAATCTAGTCAAGTTCTCTAAAAGATGGATCAATAATGGACATGTAAAAAGGAAAGGATCATATCTATAGAACAACTGGTTGGGGGAGTAAATGTACAAACCCAGCACTTGAGCTTAAATCCTCACAGAGACGATTTTAGGTTCCTATTTATTCTTGAGGACCAGCCTTTCCTGGTATGGTTTATCTAGAGGACCAGAGCGGGGAAGCTCTCTCCTCCCCTCCTTCCACCGCCGCAGGGCTAAGCCCAGGGGCCGATGGCGGTGGTGGGGTATCTCCTTCCTGACTTGCGATGAAGGGGTGGGGCGGGACCTCCTCCGGCGAGGAGGCGCGGCCGCGATCTGGATCATGGCGGCGTGGCGGCTTGCTCCAGGCGGCAGCGTGGCCGTCTGGTGGCAGGCCGGTGGCGGTGGCGTGGAGGACTTGGCTGGGCAGATCGGGCCGGGTGCATGCGGCGGTGGCCTCCGGTCATGGCCTGGCCAGGGTGGTCTCCTCGCTGCATGTTGCGAATGCCGAGGCGATGGCAGCCGGTGAGGCCCAGGTCGTCCTCGGCTGCACAGCGCAGAACTGCTCCGGTGGTCTGGCGGCTTCGTTCCCAGTTCCCTTGCGGTACAGGGACGGTGAAGAGCATGCTTGGGATTCATCCTAACGGCTCTTCCGGCATGGCGCGGTGGAGTGGCAGCCCTCCCTCCATGCTAAAGTGGTGGCGCCCTTCCGCAGTGGTCAGACCGTCAGAATATACTGCGGTGGCAGTGCGGCTGTGGATAATCATCAGATTTGGACGGCCAGATCCGGGGCTTTGAAGGTGGTCTTGCAGATGCACAGTTGTCTGTTGGAGTCTCGTGCGGCAGATCCGAGTGAAGATCTTGTCTTCAGCAGCTGGCCGAAGCCGATGATGGCGACGCCATGGCGCCATTTCCTTATTGAAGGCATCATCGAGGTGAAGCTCCCAACTCCTCCCGCTACCTCCGGGGGAAACCCAAGAGCAGTCAATCGGATGACGGCGGCGCCCTTGTGTAGTTCCCTCCTTGGGGGCATCATTCTTGAAGGTGTGCATTGGCTTGAGGGACCAGTGGACGGTTCCAGCGGTGGAGCGGCGTTCCATGTGACGCATTGACGACGTGGTCTTAGCGGCGTGACGCTGCAAGGTCTTGGCGACGAATGTGTGATGATGGACGCGCGTAGGGAGGAGGCGTTGACTGGCGCCATGGGGGCGTCAACGGCAAACCTGGCAAGGTCGATGCGTCAGTACCTGCTCTGAAGATGGATCGGTGGATGACGGCAGCGGCGACCTCTGAGAGTGTGTGGGACCAGTGTGTGCCCCAGACCCGGTATGAGGCTTGGTTGGGACCTCCGGTTTTAGATGTTAGGCTTTGGTGCGAGGTTTGTTTAGTATTTGGCTTGGACAATCGGCACCCTGCATCAAGTGGATAGAAGTAGCGACAGATGATGGCTTCAAACATACTGATGTATTACTTTGTAAGGTCTTTGTGAATAATTAATAAAATGACTGCATGCATCGCCCAGATGCAGAGGCCGGGGTCATCCTCCTTTTAAAAAAAATTATAGAACAACAACTTCTACTTAAAAAGGGGTGAACTTTATCTTTCTAAGGGCAGCCCGGTTCATGTAACTTCTACTTGCGCTGAGGGGTGAACTATATCTTCCTACCAAAGTAAAAAAATCATGCAAGTCTCAGTGATGCAAAATCTGTGGTAAAAAGGCATATTTGTTTAACCAAGGCATCCTCCATATGTTTGTATTTCAGGTTCTTCTCTCCAGATGCGGAGTGCTGGCAAGGCGGTTCATCTCTGCATGCGAAGCACAGCTTTGTTAGATTCGAACAAACAAATACCTGTTCCCGCAGGAAATGTGGCTAAAGGGAGAGAGAGGCTGCCACGAAATGTGGAAAGGAGGAGGGCATCCTAGTCTCAAGGGCACATCTATTATATCAAATAAAAATTAAAAGTGGAGTTTTGAGGCCGCTGCTTTTGCTTCTCTTTGTGCCCTTCACTTTGATCCAAGAGTCAAGAGCCAAAAGTTCTGCCAAACAAATGCTCATTTTGGCACTTCTGACTGTTCACTTGTTTGCCTTCTCGCCTTTTGTGCCATTATAGTTGCCTGAATAGTCGACAGAAATGAAAAAACAAACAGAAAACTTTGTTTTTGCCACGTAGCCAAACCGGAGTCTTCGTTGTGAGGCAAACAAGCTGGGTGATGGACAGTAGAGAAAGGAAGAAACTCCCCAAGGTGCAACATGAGAAATATCCAGGTCAGTGGAAAAACAAACTTCCCAAGAAATACGGTGTTATATGTTGATCATCTAAGGTATATTTGCATTTGTACATTTTGACTATGCAGCTGACCTCATTATATTTTTTTGACGATGTAGTGTACACATCTGTATTTGTAAGTGGCGGCATAAACGAAAGGGAGCAGATCCACATTCTATCCGAAGTTATCGTCAAAGAAAGTTACTCCCTCCGTCCCATAATATAAATCGTTTTTCAAGTTATATTAAGCTAGTCTCATCTAGATAGATTTAGAAAATTGTTTAAGAGTTTCAATAGTGAAGCGTACCTTTCGTGGCAGAGTCAGCAATGAATCTTCTGCAGAAAACAGAGTTCCATCCACCTTTCTCATGCATGCACTTGCCTTGGTCTGCGACAAAAGTTGCAGGAACGCAACTTTCTCAAAAACGTGTTCACAAAGAGTAAATAAGTGAGAACTAGGATGACCACAACTTAGAAAAGGAACTGACCATCATGCCATGTTTCACTCCATTAGACTATTTCATGCATTCCCAGATAGTATCAGTTTAGGTTTAATGATACATAGAGATAGCTGAATTCGATATATGAGAGAGTAATATCGTTAGGAAATATATCTTTATTGAGCATCTGTTTTCAACCCACTTCAAGGCATACAATCATTACACAACACACGCATTCAACACACTTCCAAGAGGCTCGTTGGCCCGCCTGCAGAATGTTCGATCAAGAGTACGCCGCTTATGCAGATCTTCTGGTAAGCTGATCCTTTGAAGTGCTCTCAAATATCTTGTCTGCATTGCCCACCTCAAAACCATCGCGCCTGTGGTGTTCCTTGACCTTCAGAAAGTAAGAAAGCAGTATAATTTCACTAGCAGATTAGGGGGCAACTAAATACTGGCCGAGTAATACTACAGCGTATATATCCTATGCAGGAGAGTGTACTAAGTACTACCATTATACCATTAATAAATACTCTGATGATAGTATTAAGTAACCTACAACCCTCATTAAAAAGGGAGATGGGACATTATTACTAAGTCGGCACAGGGGAACATAAACATTACAGATGCAAAGTCGCAGTGATGCTCATCTTGACGCTTGGAAGTACATTTTCCAAGTATGGATTATGAAGGAAAGAAAACAGACGAGTACGGAATAATCGATACATTCGTGACAAATTGTGCAAACCTCTTCATCTTGCAAATCTCTGAACTGTGGAAGTGGCAGCCGTTCAGCAAATTCAATATAGGAACGTGGAATAGATTCAGTGATTCCATCCGCAAAAGTAAATAATGATGAATCAGCAACAGTTGAGCTTTGCTGGAGGAGACCGTCAGGACTCACTGTTGAATTATACAGGGAAAGAACATGTAAATCAGTTTCTATTGAAACCGTGGTACAATAATTAAGTTACATGTATCCTTCAGCTAATAGCTATTCTAAGAGGTCGCACATAATAGATAGATAGAAAGTATGTCAAATAAATGCAAAGAAACAAGTGATCTTATGTCCATGAAAAGCTATTATTTGAGATCTAGCTAACAGTTCATCCATACATATAACCACAAAAGAAAGACCTAACAGGAAACCAAAAGTACACTCTTCCTAATGCCAATGCTACTAGAAACTGTGGTTAGCTGTAATGCCCTGGAATAAAATGTGATTCAGATTTTCAATACAAGTAGCTAAGGTATGAAATAGGAAGCAATTCGTCAAAATTCAACAAATACGTAGCCATGGACCTCTACCCACTAACTACTGAATAAAATCTGGTTGGTTCAGAAATCAGCAACAGACCTTTCAAAATTCCTCCTTCTGTATTTAACTTGAACCCGTTGTCCTCTACAAATTTGTTGAATTTACTAATACTTCTAATATCTGACTCTAAGCGATGAGTGGAGACTGTGGCATGGTTCAGTGCATAGCCATTAACAAGAGTCCATCCAGCATATTCACTTTCCCTGGTGTCCAAATGGAAAGCATGGAGAGTCAACATGGCTAATGGAACAAAGAAATAAATGTATGAAAAACAGAGTCAGGAAACTACTAAGCAAATGAAAAAAAAGGCAACTCCATTTCTTATGGAAATTGCACAGAATCAGCCATAATACGCAAACAGTTTTGTGGTGACCAACATAAGATTTAGCTCCTGGCCTATTGAAGCAGTCAAGAGTATTTACATGAGTACCTAGATAAAACCTGGAAATCAGAATAAGTGGGCTTCTCCCATGTCAGTTCTCCAAATGTACTTGCAAGAACAGCATATTTATTTCCATTAGCTGATGTTTTGATGTATTTCCGTATAATTTCCTGCAGAGAAAAAGTAACAGATAAAATAAAATACAGTTGTATATATATGAGTAAAAGATGGGAATAAAGCAGCTCTAGTGGCAGCCATATCAGAGCTCAGTAGCCAAATTCCCTGACAGCCGAGGTTAACGTCAGATTTTTCAAACTAAATATCTTAACACTAGTGCCAGTGCATGGAACATTAGAACCTACTCATCTCTGAGTATTTACTCTGACAGAACTACAGAAATAACCTAAGAAGAAATGGTTTTCAGAAAGCATTTTTTCTACGGTGATATGTTTCAGTAGTCTTCTTCAGCCATACAAAAGTGTTATGAGCTATGTCTGAAATTCCTTTAGCCCTACAAGCATATTATGAACGAACAGTTGTCCATACTACTACTAATATCTTAGACAAACAAACTGAAGGAATTAAGTAATCGTCGAGTATCACCTGGCTCGGAGCACTCAGCTCATCTACAAGAAGTTCAGAAATGAATATCCTTGGCAAAGGTCCATATATACCAGCTCTGGTGTATCCATCATTGTTGGGAGGGGAGAACCATAGTGCTCTTAGTTTTTTCGCTGGGAACCGTAGTTCTTCACGAGACTCGTAACCAAAATCAGTAAAAAATTCAGCAAGTGAGTTTATACCATAACCATCAACCTGCAGTTATAACAGACGGGAAATTCTCATAACAATAATCAACATCACACCAATTGTGCATTATGTAACACGGAGCATGTAGAAAGCCAACTAAATTTTAAGCTAGTACTCACCCCAAATGTTCTGAAAGCAAAGTGATCAAAACAAATGTGGTCCCCATCGTAAGAATGGACAAGGTCCAGAATCTTTTCGGCAGTTGGATTCCTGCTCAAATAAACTTTTTGCATGTTTGAGAGAACTGACCGGAAAAATAGATCAGAACCCTGAAGTAGAAGAAAGTCAAGACTATTAGTTTGTTTCCCAGGAAATTTGAGAAGTAATCGATCCACAAAAGATGAAACAACAAGTATAAATCAAGTAACATATAGCCAAAACTATTAGAAAGTATGAAAAACGAAGTGATTGAAAGTTTTCTCCATAGCCGATATATGGTATGGGAAAAATATTTTTAAAATAATTAAATATCAATATTTCTATTGTTTGATCACCCTGACGCATATGAAGAACAAAACATTCTTTCGAAGAGGTTTGAATCAACAGAAAACTGATTTTCTTTCAGTGTTGTGCAAAGGGTTCTTCAGAGAGAAACAAAATCATATGGATTTCAATCCTCCAAAGTTCATGTGAAAGTCGTTGGAATCAAAGAGGCCCTCATGGAAACGTCTCTTCTTACTTCAAAACTTCCATAAACTAATCCTCATTTTCAAGTTAAAAATCAAAGAAGGAACAACTGTTTCAAGGCTGATCCAGAATTATGAACCCAATAAAAAAAACTACATGTGGGGTCCATCCTTGGTGATTATTAAACCCATGGTGTGCCAAAATTTACTTCTACCTTTTGTACAAAGAATTTATAAGTTCTGTCAGCTCCCGTGGGAAGTTTGTGCTGTACAGTTCCATCTGCTATCAATTGGATTCATTTGCTGAAATCTGCCCAACGGTCGCTACAGTTCACAGGTTTATTTGGCCCCGTTGGAAGTCTGCCAAAGTCCTGGATAGCAGAGAAACGGAGACACAAAAATTTGAAGTCACACGCGATGCACGCTCCACATCTCAGGAGTCCTAGCCTCATGGATCGTCAGCTGGAAAAAAGCGCTTCCAAGTTCCAAATAACTCCGAGGACCGAGGGTATTTCTTTTAGTCCACTTGGTTGAAGGTCCCTGTTTAAGGTATAGTTTGTTTCCCTACTTACGACAACGATTTCAGCAGTCGCTGTGCAGTGCAGTAGTAACACAGTTATAGAGCGCTTTGGGTGTCTCCAGGCTTGGATCAGGGCCTCCCCTCCGACGATAACAAGGTACTATCAACATCAACAGGAGTTACAGGACAGGAGCAGAGCAGGACATGCCCATGAAAGGACCATCCCTGACGTTGGCGTAAAACTAAGTTCCACTTTGGGGCGCGTACGTACCTTGGGAAGCGGATCGGAGGCGGGAATGGGTGAGGGCGCGGCGCCGGCGGCCATGGCGACGCTGCGGCGGTGGTGGCGGAGACCGGACGGGGCGAGCGGCACGGCGACCACGGGGGAGCGGCGAGTGCGGAGGAGCGCAACGGCCGCGGGGAATCTCGCGGCGGCGAGGGTCGCGCCGGCCATGAAAGGGTGGGGAGCGAGGCGGAACGGAACGGAACGAAAGTGGACTGGGGCGGGGGTTCACTGCACTGGTACGACAAGTAATAGGCAGCGATCAGCGGAGAGAGAGGTCGACAAGTCTGCGCCGGAAGCGAGGAAGGACAGATGCTGCCGGCAGCTGGCAACTGACGTGGCGAGCAGCAGGAGTTGCGGGTGGGTTTCTCCAAGCCTGTCACGAGGCCTATCCTCCGGTTGGGCGAGGGCCCGCTCGGCTCGTCCGAGGTTTCAAGTGGCCCACTTGAGGGTTTTTTTTTTGGCCCAGGTCATATTTTAAATGCGGATTTCATGAGAATTTGGGCTGGGCCAAGGCCATCAGGAAAGCGCGTTGAAGAAACCGCCCTAAAATGAAGGGCCAACCTCTCACTCTCCTCTCTATCTCTACTACTATTAAATAAGAGAACATATTCAACGCTAAACGCACCCAGCCTAATCTACACATAACATTCCTGATTAATTGGAGCCTCACGATCAAATCGCTTAATTAGATCTAGCCGTCACGATTACACCAACCCACATACGAAGTGCGTTTAGCAGTTTTCCAGGGCGGACGAAAACTCTGCCAACGCCCACGCCCGCACAAAGGAAACATCCCACGTCCAATTTACACGGAGAGTCATATACGGAAACAAATGTGCTAACTTATCGAAAATATATCCAAGGAATCAATCCGCCGTCCAGCTTACATGCGTCGTCGCTGCCCTGCGCAGCCGCCGAGGCACCCGACGACCGCCGCGACGACGAGCTCGCCGAGTCACCCGACGACGGCCGCAATGACGAGCTCTTCCCCAACACAGGTGCAGCCGCCCAGGCGCCATCCCACAGCGGCAACGACGAGCTCTTCGCCGGCACGGGTGCATGCTCTTCTCTGATCTGAAGTTGGTAAGGCTTTTACACGCAGCTGTCGCCAAGACTTCATTAGGCTAAAAGACGCCTCTACTCCGCTCCGTAGATGCATGCTCATTTGTCAACCTGTTCATGTGATCCATCAATTGCTTTCATTGAATTTATGAAAAACAAAAGCAATTCTAGAAGGAAAATGTAGGAACCGGTGACTTATGGCAATGACCATATGCTAACATGATCCTTGATGAGCATTGGACTGACTTCACCTAAATGCCTCATGAAGCTGCATATGGATCATTCAATGCTCAGTTCCAATTCATGTGAACACAAATAAAATCTGCCTGAGATATACAGTACTACAACCTACTACATCCTGATGCATTCTTGCAGGTATATTAGTGCAAAATGAATTCAATTGGTTGCAGAGGCACCATAAGAAAGATTTTTGATGGCAAACAGTGGGATGGAGTTGAACATAAAAGTACACTCTGTCAGCGTTGTGCTAATAGTATTCCTTCCGTTACAATTGTGTGATAACATTCTTGACATTCACAGGGTTCAAGGACTTCGTATAGCCCCGACCAATCCCAACGGGATGCTCACCCCGTTCCAGGATATAAGCAACATTCAATCCTTGGGTGATGAGCATTACACAAGCACACAATTTCAGTTTTTGTAGCTCAACTGATGAATTGTGCCATTGATTGCATACCCTAAAGAAGTAAAAAAGGCAAGAGGGATAGAGAGTGGTATGCACAAAATAAGGATGAGATTAATAAGAGACGCCGTGAGGTTTACAAACAGAAGAAAATTGCCTGGGGCACAAATACAGCTGGTTGTATCACACGGTAATGAAGATGAACTTCATCCTACATGGCCCAGTTATAATGATGTATACTGATCTATTCTTCATCTACTCAGGCCATATCAGATGGAAAGGGAGCGGTATGCACAAAATAGAGAGGAGATATTAAAGAGATAATGACAAGCCCATGAGCAAAATAAGCATATTGAGCAGATGGTCCTTGGGGATATGAGGGATCTGCTGCAATCCATGTTAAAGGATATTAAACTCTATGGATTTCCAGATCTGGTTGACGCAGATGGTTCTTCTGACGTTGATGCTAGAGAGGTAATAGAGGAGAGACAGGTCAAAGCGGACCAAGAACATCTAGATCTATTCAGTTGTTTGAACAATGAGCAACTAGCTTCTTTCAATGACATAATGGATCATGTGACAAACCCAAAAATCCAGATATTCTTTGTTGACGGTCCAGGAGGCACTGGGAAGACGTGCCTGTACAAGGCATTGTTTGCAAAGGTCCGTTCGATGGGCCTAATAGCGATCGCAACTGCTACATCCGGTATAGCGTCTGACATTGTGATTGCTTATACCGACGATGAAGAACCTATTAACAAGCTTATCAAAGATGTCTTCCCATCCCTGCACACCAATGCTAGGTCGAGAGAGTACATGAGCAGCACACGTGCAATTCTCTCGACCAAAAACGAGCATGTGGATGACCTGAATGACAAGATGATCTCCAAGTTTCCAGGCGAAGAAAAGGTGTACCATAGCTTTGGCTATATCGATGATGACTTCCAGAATAATTACACGATTGACTTCCTGAACTCGATCACACCAAATGGGTTGCCCCCGCATGTCTTGAGAGTAAAAATCAACTGCCCGGCCATTTTGCTACGGAACCTCGACCCTCATAATGGTCTATGTAATGGAACACGGCTTATGATCAGGGCCTTCCAGGATAATGCAATTGATGCAGAGATTGTTGGTGGCCAGCATGCTGGAAAGAGGATGTTCATACCTAGGATCCCTATGTTCATCCCTTATATTTCTTGAGAAAAAAGGTATAAACTTTCTTTGTACAAAATGGTAAAGGAAAGAAGACACAAAATCGAAGAAACGTTCCAACAAGCTGAACTCGATATTTCTGTATAAAGAGCAGTCTCGAGACAGATGGGTATACCTCTTTCGATTCAAACTTGTTGCTCCCATCCCCTTTCGGCACCTCCTTCTCCCTCAGGGTATCTGAACCATTAAGGGTCGCATCATCAACACAGGCACCAACAGAGAGGATGAAAAGGAAAATCATAGGCTTGGAAGAAAGCTTACTCTTTTTTTACCGAACGATTAACAGCCTCCTGCGAGTTGGCGAGCAGGGACCTACAGTGTCCCGAGTAGCAGCACAACACGCGGAGGTCTTCGTGGTCATCCTAATCAAGATGGAAATCAAGACGGGGGCGGAGTGCAGAGCATCCAGATCGAGGGGAGAACAAGAGTTGGAATTGGACCTTGATGGCGTCCCGAGCAGGAGGGAGGGAAGTTCGTGGCACGGCGGGTGCATCAGTACGAGGGAAGGGCCCGGCGTCGCCGGCGAGCATGCCGAGCTCGAGCACCCCGACATCGCCAGGAGGAGGCAGGCCCCGGCGTCACTGGATAGGAAGAAGGGGCGGGGCAAAGGAGGGGCCTGCGCGGCCACGGCGAGTGCGTCAGCACGAGGGAGGGCCCCGGCGTCGCCGGCGAGCATGCCGAGCTCGAGCACCCAGGCGTCGCCAGGAGGAGGCAGGTCCCGGCGTCACCGGATAAGAAGAAGAGGCGGGGCAGAGGAGGGGCCTGTGCGGCTGCCGGCGGTGCTGGCGAAGGGGAGGGGCGGGGCAGAGCAGGGGGCTGCGCATCCGCCGGCGTTGCTGACGAAGGAGGGAGGGGGGGCTACCACCAGATAGCTCCGGCCATGGATGGAGATCGCGTTGTGGATGAGGGAGCCAGGGAAGAATGGGGAAGAGAGAAGTGTGAGGGGCGGTGGAAGGTTGACTGATTCTTTTTTTCACTTGTAAGTGCATCTAGTGCCACCCCTAGTTGGTTTTGGAGTATTGACGACAAACCTAGTTGAGGGACTAATGTGTTTGTGAGAATTGTAGGATAACACAGGTAGAAGTCCCTCATTGATTCGATTTTCCTACCAGAGATGACCCCTAAAAATGTATGAAGACATTGAAGTCAGAGGTGGTATGTGAAGACATTCACATTGAAGACTATGATAAGAGAAGACATCGCATGAAGACTATGGAGTGCGAAGACTTAGCAATTTCGTAGTTCTTTTTCTTCCCTGCTATGGTGTCGTGACGACATTCTGTTCAAGCGCAACTTCCAGTTTGCCCAGAACTCAGCAAAGCAGAACAAGAAGACATTGGGACTAGACTTCAACCCTGGCCCTTCTTCTCCAAGGGTTGACGGCACACGTGATGCAGAACCCAATGTCGTCGGTCCTTTCTACAACCTTGAAGGTCTCATCACCCATATCGTGGTTTAAGGGACAGCCGTGAATGAGCCTGCAGATGACGCTGAATCAGATGAAGTGCCTGCAGCACCGAAGCCAAAGAAGCTGAAGCAGCCAAAAGCTTCAAAGCCGGCCTCTGCACCAAAAATCTCACGGGCGAAGCCACTGGCAACTGCACCTCCTGAAGACAGTGTGCAGTCTGAAGATTTGTCACGCATCTCCAAGCCCCAGAAGGTCAAGATGCCTCTTCCACACACCGGCCAAGAGCTAACAGCTGCGGCCATTCTGCGCAATGATGCCATTGATCTGTCAAGTGATGAAGATCTTGCAGATGACGCTCTTGAGCAACTCATCAAGAGCAAAGAAGAAGCAGAAATCTTCAATAATCTGCCTCTCTTTGACGTGGCAATCATCCATAACTTCATTGATGAATGGTTTGACATGCCCAACATCAGCTTCGACGATCTGCAACTTCCCATTGGCCTCAGTGTTGCCTTCCATGGCGCCATTGCTTCAGAGTTAGCTATCGCTCAGCGCATTGTTGAACTGAAGCAGAAGATTGACTTTGAGAAATCTCAGTTCAAGAAGCATATGGCCAAGCTCTGCGTGCAAGAGGTGAAGAACTTCAAGATTATGCTGCACGAGCTCAAGGAAGACTTTCTCAAGAAACATGCAGAAGCTCAGGGTTCTCGTGAGCGCATGAAGGTTCTGGCTGACAGGTGTGTGAAAGCCTACAATGAGGCTGAGAAGCGCAAGACCCTTGGGCGACCTGGCATCGATCCCAGGATGGCTGCAAAGAAGAAGAAGAAACCCGCTACGGCTGAACCCGACGCACCAAGGCAAGAAGCAGATCCCATTATCTTCCTAACTAGCATGACTGGCCCGAAGCCAAAGGCCAGGTCAACCGCTTCAGAGCTAAAGAAGACAAGGACTGTTGAGGCTGAAGCCAGGAAGAGGAAACATCCTGAAGCCTCTCCTACTGCCCCCTCCAAGAAGAAGAGGAAGACCAAGAAATAACGGGCTGCTCACACAGAGCCCTTGATTGTTGAACCCATTTCCATGGTTCACCCTGAAGCTGAACCACAAGAAAGTCAACTGACTGTCCATGAGCCTGCTTTTACAGAGGCTCATGAAGCTGAAGACTTTCCAGCAGATGATCCCATCGCTGCTGAAGACATTGGTCACCATGCCCATGTTGAAAATGATGCAGTCCTTCCTCAGCTCGAGCACCAACATGTATCATCGCCTGTGCTAACGCACAGTGAACTCATCAGCATTGGTCGTCCACTGACGCCAATTGCTCAGGATGCTTCATGGGCTGATCGCCCACAAGAGGAAGAAGACTTTGAGGCCCAGCCAACACCAACTCCATAGGCATCGCTCGCGTTGCGCAGGCTTCGCAAAGGTCCAAGGCCTCCAGTCTCTCTGCCTGAAGCTAAAACTGCTGAAGACATTCCGGCTGCATCAGCCGATGAAGAAGAAGCCCCACAAGCTGCTACTCCCCTGTCCCACCAAGAAGCTGTTCTCGAGGAGAACGTGATTCTGACCGACCCTCCAGCTCGTCAAGTGGAGGTTGAAAATCTTGAGGCTGCCACCACCAACACCACTGAAGCCACTGACGCTGTCATGGCTGAAGCTAATATGGAGCCCTCACCAACAAAAGCACCAGAAGTCAGCGAAGCCACTGATCCCGTTGCTTCTGTTCCTGCGCCTGCTGCCGGTCCTCAATTCGACTATCATGTTGAGCACAGGCCTCAGGTACAGAAGCCAATCCCAAGATTGCCCAGGTTCCCAGGTCCTGCATCAGCACCTGGATCCTTCAATATCAATGGCTTCAGAGCAGACAACACATTCTTCAATAGCTCCAGGAACCCCTACTCAAGGGAAAGAATATCATCTGATCGGTTCTGGAGCTATCCGCAGCGAAGCTATTACTCCTGCATTCTTTACAATCAAGGTCGCATCTTCCCACACAAGCATCTTGACATTGAAGCAATAGCTGGTCTGCCCTGTCTGGAAGAATCTCTGGATTGCTTCAAAGAGGTTGAATTGCTGCCGTTCGTCACTGACCAAGAGCATTGGAATGAAGAGTTGCTGCTCCAATTCTATGCCACACTTCACATCCGCGGGTATAACAGAGATCTGAAGACTTGGGTCCTGGAGTGGATGACAGGAAACATTCATCACGAAGCCAAAGCCTTTGACATCATTGAGCTCACTGGTCTACCCATTCCCGGCGATCTCTACGAATCTGGCTGTCAACTTCACAGTGAAGCTGTGGAGAGCATCTTTCAAAAGCCTGAACCTAACATGAGTCAGATGCTAAGTATGATGAAGCCATTACCCCAAGATGCTGCATATCCCAAAGAGTTCTTTGTTGAAGACCTAGAATATCTGCCAAGGACTATTTATCACATTATAAGGCGAACTCTCTGGCCCATCAAAAGGCACTGTCCACATGCCAAGCTGGAAGGTGCAATGAAGACTTTGGTCTTCTATATTCTTCATGGAAAATGCTTCAATGCACAAGACTTCTTCATTCGCCAACTTGCTGCATCAGGCTCTGATCTGTTTGGCTTGAAGTTTTACGCCCCATGGGTAATGCGACTGATCAAACTTCACTCCGCTATCTCATATCAGCTATCTGCTCGCAATCATCGGATCTTTTTGCCTGAGGTGGATATGTCTATTGAAGCCATCTATCCTGAGCCTGCCAAGGAACCTCTAAGTCTTCAGAATGCAAAGCATCAAAGTTTTTTTTTCAGAACATTGAAGGAGTTGAAGCAGTAACTCGTGTGTATCCTTTGGCTGGCACTACACGTGCACTTCATCCTGCTCTCACTGAAGCCACTGATAGCACCATTGCCCAACGACCCAAGAAGTGCACTCGTGTTCTCAATGACCGAGAGCTTCTTGTGGCTCTTCATCAGAAACAGGATAGGCATCATGACTGGCTGAAGCGTCAGATGCAAAGCCTTTTGGTGGATGTTAATCGCATTCGAAATCTTGCCACCAAGAATGCCTTTGTTTCCCATGAAACCTCTCGATGCACATGGAAAGGGCTGATGCTGATGTGCTCTGAAGATGATCTTCAAGAGGATGGCTTCTCTGAGCGCTTCAAGTTTGACTCCACACCTCCTCGAAGGGCAGTGCTGCGACGAACTCCCTCTCTTGAAGACTCTGAGTTCTCTTCCTCTGCTGCAACTGTAAATGCTAGAGTGATCGAGGATGACGACGATGCTACTTCACCGCCGCCTCCTTCAGCACGCTTCGACACTGCTCCAAGCTCTTCTGCACCGCCGAACACCACCAACGACCCTACTGCTTCACCTACTCTTCATGGGAACGAGTAGAGGCTCTATGTCTTCAAACCTTTTTGGTCCTTACTGACAAAAGGGGGAGAAGCATATGAGTTTAATAGTCTTCAAGCGGGTCCATATGGAAGGGTGCTTCATATTTTGCTTCGTGTTTACAACTCTCGTTTTCATACATTTGGTTTTTTTAGTTGTAACACTTAAACTCGATGGTCGTCTGCTACCTATTTGCCATTTTGTGATGCGATGATAAATTTCGCATGTGCGACGATAAATTCTGCACTTAGATCATTTTGCAGACGTCCATTTTCCATTATGCATGTCATTATCTTCACATACCTTCACATGCATAGTGGATTGCCATCATAAGTTGAAGAGGATCTCCACAAGCACAACCTGCCATGTGCATTTGCATTCCAAAACAAACTACTTATATGCACATCTTCAGGGGGAGCCCTTGCAACTTATGAAGACAATTCCTTATCCTTTACAATTTCACATATTATATTCCCCGTTGAAAACTTCAACTAGTTTGTCATCAATCACCAAAAAGGGGGAGATTGTAAGTGCATCTAGTGCCACCCCTAGTTGGTTTTGGAGTATTGACGACAAACCTAGTTGAGGGACTAATGTGTTGTGAGAATTGCATGATAACACAGGTAGAAGTCCCTCATTGATTCGGTTTTCCTACCAGAGATGACCCCTAAAAATGTATGAAGACATTAATATCAAAGGTGGTATATGAAGATATTCACATTGAAGACTATGACAAGAGAAGACATCGCATGAAGCCTATGGAGCTCGAAGACTTAGATCTTTCGTAGTTCTTTTTCTTCTTCTTTGTTGAGTCATAGGAACCACCGTACTATTAAGTGGGGTCCAAGAGAACCATTCAGAATGACTGAAGTGATGCTTAACCAAAACCTATGTCTTCGAGTGAAGACTATGAGAGCGAATCTTGTCCAGAGTCGGACAAGTTAGCTTTGCTTGTAGCCCAAGTAAAGTTGCCGTGTGAGTTTGAAATCTGACCGTTGGAACACGTGTCAGTTCCTTAGTGACCCAGGGTCATTTCGGACAAATCAGGTCGGGTTGCCTAGTGGCTATAAATAGCCCACCCCCTACAACCAAAAATGGTTGGCTGCTTAGAGTTAGTATACGGCTTTTGTCGTTTGAGAGCAACCCACCTTGAAGCTTTTGAGAGAGAATTCCTTGCGAGGATAAAGCCCTAACCACCCAGAGCCAAAGAGAATTAGGCATCACTTAAGTCTTCTTGTCTGTGTGATCTGAAGACTTATTACACTTGAGGACTGTGAATCCTCCAGCCGGTTAGGCGTCGCGTTCTGAGCATCCAAGAGACATTGTGGATTGCCGGTGAACGAAGTCTGTGAAGGTTTGGAAGTCTACCTTGAAGACTTACCAGAGTGATTGGGCGAGGTCTGTGTGACCTTAGCTCAAGGGGAATACGGTGAGGACTGGGTGTCCTGAGCTGCGTGTTCAGGACTGGGTGTCCGGAACTGTGTGTCCTCAGATTTAAATACCTAGCCGCCCTAACCAGGCGTACAGTTGTCACAGCAACTGGAACTGGTCCAACACATCATTGTCTTCAACGAGTCACTGGTTTCATCCTTCCCTTCCCTTTACGTACTGTTACTCCTTGTGAAGTCATTGTATGATTGCACTATCTTTTATCTTCACTGAGTGACTATGTGTTCTGTTTGGCTTCATAATATCTTCCTACCTGATCCTTACTACATTGCTACTACTAGTCATTGTGCTTTCACTCTATTGAATACTTGACTATGGCTTGCCTAGTGTAGTCTACCTTCGCTGCAGGGTAATAGGTTTATTTCTATCGTTTGTCTTCATAACTTTCATGTTTTGAAGACTTTCATAAAAATCGCCTATTCACCCCCCTCTAGTCGATATAACGCACTTTCAATTGGTATCAGAGCAAGGTGCTCCCTTGTTCTGTGTGATTCGGTTTAACCACCTAGAGTTTTAGCTATGTCGACTGCAGGGATAATTAAAGTCTCTGCTGCGTGCCCCGTCTTCGATGGAACTGAATATCCCTACTGGAAGAATAAGATGCGCATGCATCTTGAAGCCATTGACGTCGACCTATGGTATGTCGTCAAGAACGGCGTTCCCAAGGCTGGAGAAGGTGTCACTGCTGCTGATGTCAAGAAGTTTGTTCAACTGGACTCTACTGCCAAGAATATCATCTGTGGTCATCTGACCAAAGGACAGTATGGCCATGTGAGTGCTTTGGAAACATCTAAGTGGGTCTGGGACTGGCTCTCCAAGGTCAACGAAGGCGTCTCAACCCAGAGAGATCAGAGAATGAGTGTCCTTCGCAACCTCTTCAACCGCTTCAAGCGAAATGACAATGAGAATGTCCAGCTCACGTTTGATCGACTCACTGACATCACAAATGAGCTTCAAGCCCTCGGCGCTACTGAGATCACCAAGCATGAAGTCGTCAAGACACTACTGAGATCACTTGATAGTCCGTTTGACACCCTAGCCCTGATGATTCAAGAACGACCTGATTTCAAGACACTCGATCCGTCCGACATACTTGAGAGGCTCAACACACATGAGTTTCAGCTTTCTGAGAAAAGAGATATCTACGGTCCAAACTATGGGCGAACTCGTGCCTTGAAGGCAAAAGCTGTCTCCTCATCTGAAGAAGAATCTGACAGCAGTTCTGATGATCCTGAAGACATTGGAAAGGAACTTGTTATGCTTGTGAAGAAGTTCCAAAAATTCACCAAGAAGAAAGGCTTCAGAAAGTCTTCACGATCAAGCTCAAGGAATGATGAAGTTTCTGCTCATGACTACAAGAAGAAAACATGCCACAAGTGCAAGAAAACTGGCCACTTCATCTCTGAGTGTCCGCAGTGGGACAATGAGAATAGAAAGAAGAAGAAGAGCAAGGAATATGACTCTGACGACAAGAAGAAGAAGAAATACTCAAAGTCTTCTTCCAAGTCTTCCTCAAAGTCTTCATCACACAAGAAGAGCTCATCTAGCAAGGCACGTGCGTTTGTTGGCAAGGAAATGGATTCAGAGGAGGAGTCCGCTTCTGAGGAGGCGGAGGTGGAGTCTGAGGAGGAGTCCGATTCTGGCGTTGCAAGTCTGGCTACAGCATACGTTGCCAAGTCCATCTTCAACACTGAAGACAATGACTTCACCACTGACACCGATGCAAATGACAAGGACTACTCTGCTCCTACCTACTGCTTCATGGCACGCGGTGCCAAGGTAAACACACGCACTACTCACTATCAAACATCTAGTGACGATGATCTGATTGTGGTTCAAGACCCAGCTACAAAACACTTGCTAAAATTGCAACTGAACAACAGAAAGCCATGGAACATATTCAAAAACTGTTAGACAAAAGCGATGATCTGTTGGGCGCTGAAATGACTCGATCTGAATCCTTAATTAAAGACATAAAAAATCTTCACGTTAAGTATGAGGAACTTGAAAGTCGTCATGAAACGCTCTCAACAACTCATGAAAAGCTTTCTATGATTATCTTCAAAGGAAGCAAGATCTTGAGAAATTGAGAGCGGCTCATGAAGATCTTCAAAAGGAAAATGAGTCACTTCGCGCCGAACAGATCAGTTCCGCTCAGGAAGGATTTGAACCACCATGTCTTAAATGCATTGAGCGTGATAATGCTACTTCTGTTGCTGAATGTTCTACTGCCGCTACTATTGCAATATCTTTAACTGTTGATGTGGTAACTAACCCCTCTGCTGAGGATACCACTGCTATTGCTGATGAGAATGCTAGGTTGAAGACATTGCTTGAAACAGGGATGTACAAAAGCCTTAAAGGGCATCAGACACTATGTGATGTCCTCAAAAGGCAGATTCTGAACCGAAACCCGAGGAAAGAGGGTGTTGGGTTCGTAAGGAAAATGAATGTTGATGGCTCTTACTGGAAACCTGAGCAGTACCCCAAAACCACATGGGTTGCTGCAAAAGAACCTTCAGCAGATCCATCCAATCTATCTGGCTTCACTTGTGCTAACCCCATTGTCATTGATGAATCCTTTGA
This sequence comes from Triticum urartu, assembly GCF_056163025.1. Lineage (NCBI taxonomy): Eukaryota > Viridiplantae > Streptophyta > Magnoliopsida > Poales > Poaceae > Triticum > Triticum urartu. Next base: position 262,951,556 of record NC_141873.1, read on the forward strand.
TGCAAACTATAAACTGTTTAAGAATTAGAATGGTGAAGTGTTTGCCAAGTACATTGGTACTAACTACAGGAATGGACCGCCTATGAAGAAGATCTGGGTGCCCAAAAGGTGTTTGGAAAATCTTCCGGTGAATGTCGTCATGACACCACAGATGAAGAAGACTAACCCCATACCACAGGCTTCATACGGCCCAAAGGCTTCATACAGACAGAGGACTCACCTGAGTCGCACTAACCCAACTGTTTTACGGGGAAACCATACTCAGTCCTATGAATATGAGCGTGGTTCATCAAAACGCCATGTTCATAAGACCAAGAACTATTCTGCGTATTCTTATGAGTACTATTGTCCGCCTGCAAGACTTTTTGCTAGGGCTCCAAAGCCAAAGTTCTCAGACGCTGCACTTAGACTTATTGCTTCTAAGCCACCCTTGAAGATGTGGGTGGCTAAGAAAGCTTAACTCTCTTTTGCAGGGAAAGGTCTCCAGCAGAAAACCAAAATCGTCTGACGCTATTGCTGGGGACCTTAAACATCTTGTAGGGCGCAAGATCAAATGCCCGAATGGTCTTACTATGTACTTCATTCCTGAATCGCTTGGTACTCTCCCTATCAGTCCTAATCTGGATCTAAGCTTTCATAACCCACTGGTTCGTCAAATGTTTTTTGCTTCACAATTCTCTTCGTGAAGCATATCCCCCTAACTGCACTATAGGGTACGACACCAGCGTCTTCAGAATGGATTATTGATAGTGGGTGTACCAACCACATGACTGGCAAAAGAAGCCTTCTTATGGACTCAACCTTACGTCCATCCGACAACAGTCACATCACATTTGCTGACACTGGTAAAAGTAAGGTATTGGGTCTAGGTAGAGTTGCAATCTCAAAGGATCAACACATGGATAAAGTCATGCTTGTTGAATCCCTTGGCTTCAACTTAATATTTGTCTCAATGCTTTGCGATTTAAACATGATCGTAATATTTGGAAAATATCGCTGCCTTGTACTAATGGAATCTGACAAGTCTCTAGTGTTTGAAGGGTATCGGAAAGATGATTTGTACGTGGTAGATTTTTCGGCAGGACCACAGCTTGCCGTATGTCTTCTAGCAAAGGCTTCAGAATGCTGGCTCTGGCATCGGAGGCTAGGGCATGCTGGCATGAGGAACCTCCACACCCTTGCAAAGAAGAAGCATGTCATAGGCATCGAGGGCGTCAAGTTCAAGAAAGATCACTTATGCGGTGCCTGTGAAGCAGGGAAGATGACGAGGGCCAAACATCCCTCGAAGACAATCATGACAACCACTCGACCCTTCGAACTGCTCCACATGGATCTTTTCGGTCCCACTCATTACTCAACTCTTACTACTACTGCTTGCCTCTATGACTTTGTTATTGTTGATGATTATTCTAGATATACTTGGGTGCACATAATCCTCTACAAGACTGAAGTGCAGGATGTCTTCAGACGCTTCGCCAATCGAGCAATGAACAACTATGGCGCCAAGATAAAGCACATCAGAAGTGACAATGGCACTGAATTCAAGAACACTGGCCTTGATACATATCTTGATACCTTGGGCATCACACATGAATTCTCAGCTCCGTACACGCCACAGCAGAATGGCGTAGTCAAACGCAAGAACAGAACACTCATTGAGATGGCCAGAACGATGCTAGATGAATACAAGACTCCAAAAAAATTCTGGCCTGAAGCCATTGATACTGCATGCCATACAATCAATCGTGTTTATCTTCACAAGATTCTGAACAAGACATCTTATGAGCTCCTTACTGGCAAGAAGCCAAATGTCAGTTACTTCAGAATATTTGGTGCCAGGTGCTGGATCAAGGACCACATCACACTTCAAAATTTGCACCAAAAGCACATGAGGGTTTTATACTTGGATATGGAAAGGATTCGCACTCCTAAAGAGTCTTCAATCTCTTTCATTATAAAGTGGTTGAAACAGTCGATGTGCGGTTTGATGAGACTAACGGTTCACAAAGAGAACACCTGCCAAATGTGCTAGATGAAGTTCCATCTAGCGAATCAATCAAGCTGATGGGAACTGGAGAAATCATGCCCTCTGAAGCTCAACCTGAAGAGGAACTCATCATCTCTGCACCTGATCAACCTAAAGACAATGCTCAGCCTGAAGACAATCCCTCTAACAACGACAATGATCAGCAAGAGCAAAATCTTCGTCCTGTACATCCTCGCGTTGCCAGTGAAGTGCAGATTGAGAGAATAATTGATAGCATCAATGCACCCGGTCCGCTCACTCGGTCAAGGGCAACTCAGCTAGCAAATTTTTGTGGGCACTTCGCATTCGTCTCAATAACGGAACCCAAGAAAGTTGAAGAAGCCTTCAAGAAATCTGAATGGATTCAAGCTATGCAAGAAGAGCTTCAACAGTTTGAGCTGAATAATGTATGGGAACTGGTTAAGCGTCCTGATCCTCGGAAGCACAACATAATAGGCACCAAATGGATATACCGCAACAAGCAAGATGAGCATGGTCAAGTTGTCAGAAACAAAGCTCGTCTCGTTGCTCAAGGATATACTCAAGTGGAAGGCATTGACTTCGATGAAACATTTGCTCCTGTGGCTAGACTTGAAGCCATACGCATACTGCTGGCCTATGCAAATCATCATAACATACTTCTATATCAAATGGATGTGAAGAGCGCCTTTCTTAATGGAAAGATTGAAGAAGAAGTGTATGTTGCACAACCGCCTGGCTTTGAAGATCCAAAACATCCTGACATGGTATACAAGCTCAACATGGCACTGTATGGCCTCAAACAAGCCCCTCGGGCCTGGTATGACACACTCAAATACTTCCTGAAGAGCAAAGGCTTCATACCTGGTTCCCTCGACCCCACTCTCTTCATGAATACATATGATGGTGAACTGTTTGTGTGCCAAATATGTGGATGACATTATCTTCGGTTGCACCAATCAGAAGTACAGTGAAGAGTTTGGATATATGATGCAAGAGCAATATCAGATGTCCATGATGGGAGAGCTGAAGTTCTTCCTCGGTCTCCAAATACGACAGCAACGCAATGGCATCTTCATATCTCAAGAGAAGTATCTCAAAGATTGCCTGAAGAAGTTTGGTATGCAAGACTGCAAAGGCTTCACGACTCCAATGTCAGCCAAGCATCATCTGGGTCCTGACGACAATGGTAAAGAGTTCGATCAAAAGGTATACCGCTCCATGATTGGTTCTTTGCTTTATCTATGTGCATCTAGGCCAGATATTATGCTTAGTGTTTGCATGTGTGCTCGATTTCAAGCGACACCAAAGGAGTCGCATCACTTAGCTGTGAAGCGAATCCTTCGATATTTGGCTCACACCCCAACTCTAGGATTATGGTATCCAAAGGGCTCAGAGTTTGATCTGGTTGGATTCTCGGATGCTGATTATGCTGGTGACAAAGTGGATCGCAAGTCTACATCAGGCACATGTCACTTTCTGGGACGATCACTTGTATGTTGGTCTTCAAAGAAGCAGAACTGTGTATCTCTCTCCACTGCTGAATCTGAATACATTGCTGCTGGATCTTGCTGCGCTCAGCTTCTATGGATGAAGCAAACACTCAAGGACTATGGCATTCATCTGAAGCAAGTGCCACTCTACTGCGACAACGAAAGCGCCATCAAGATTGCCAACAACCCAGTTCAGCACTCGAAGACAAAGCACATTGAAATTCGTCATCACTTTCTCAGAGATCATGTTGTGAAGGAAGATATTGATATCATACACATCAACACTGAAGAGCAATTGGCAGATATCTTCACCAAGCCCTTGGATGAGAAGAGATTTTGCAAGTTACGGTGTGAGCTAAATATCTTGGAATCCTCAAATGTCCTGTGATCAGGCACACATCCTAACACTTATGCATATTGATGACTTAGATGTGCAACACACGAAGTAAAGTATATCTTCAATCAATGAAGACTTACATTCTAAGTGTGAATACACTAATGTGGAATTTGACTTCGGAGTGCCACGATAATTGTGCGCCGTGTCTGGGTCTAATACTTTCTATACGGTGGGTAACGCCACCACCAAATGTTCTGATTGAAGTGTTTCACTCATGGTGTTACATTTGCTATGTCTTCACATTTGGTATTGGCTTCAATCTCAACATATCTTCATGATTATCTTCACTATGTTGATTATATAGATATATATATACTAGTGTTCTGTCCTCTACAGCATTCACTTATAGCTATGTCTTCTTGTTGAATCTTTTGAACTAAGTGAATGTGATCGGACCCTAACCTCTCTATGCTTTCTATCTCAAACTCTATCTCTCCAAATCATACGCATTCTAATAAAACTGTCGAATGTCTTCTCTGCGTCCTTGTCAGCAGAAGATACAGAGACAAACATTAAGTCCGTTTTCAATGCTCATTTCTTCACCTGAAACCCGGAGAAGTGGGAACGACCACCTGACAATCCAGGCGTGCGTGGGACGTGGAACAACCCCCGATATGCTGCATGACGGCCACGTACCCCTCAGATGTGAATCGCCAGGGGCACCTATGTAATAACGCAGTGCCGCCCCTGTACCTATAAATAACGCCTCACCACAGTCATTATCTCTTCTTCCACTCTCGCACGAACCCTAGCGCCACCGCTAGCCCTCGACGGCGCCGGCGATGAAGTGCTTCGCTGCCGCAACCTCTCCGACGCCGTCTTCATGCTGACCGCGGACATCGTCCTCTCTGCCGTCGCCGTAGGTGTCCTCCGTCGCCAAGTTAGGGCACGGAAGATCGAACTGCTCGGCCTCCTCTTCCACTCCGTCTAGCAGTTCTTCGTGTGGTAAATAAAAATTCCTTTTTATGGCCCCTTTGATCCTATAGCTTTATCACTTTCTACCACAAGCAGTTTCTATTCACACAAGTTGTATCTCTTTCATACTGCATCTCATAACATGCCTACTAGATTCACTTATGCTTCACAAAGTAGTTAGATTCCTCACTTGTACTGATCCGTGGATTCGTACAAATCTGGAACCAACTCCTTATCTATGAGTGAATGTCTTCACACGATGAGGTCAATGTCTTCTAAACTGATTTATCTTCAAAATCTTCTGAGAATGCATATGACCTCTTCCCCTTCCCTCGCACCTTAATGCTGTCACAGGTACATGTCCGTGGGAGAATCCCTTGGTTCTCATAGTCTGCATTCATTTGCAGAATTCTTACAGCATCACATAAATTCTCCCGAAGCCAGTTCCTGTTTGTCCAGCAAGCGAAAACCCTTGAAGCCTCTGAATGTATTGAAGCCTTTCAGATTAAGGTTCATGGCTTCGGAAAAATCAGTAAGGAAGGGTGGCAGAAAGCGTCGAGGAGAAACATCAAGAGATCTGCCCGATGACCTCTCAGAGCTGTACAAGACAGATCCTGAAGAGGATTACAATCAGTGCAAGACGCGAAATCCAATGGATTCGACGCTATTGGGCAAAACAGTGGTTCGAGTACAGATTTGTGACCAAGGAATATGCTGAAAAGAATGCCATCAAGCGACCATGGGGAGACATACTCTACAAAAATCTTCAACCCAGGACCAGAGATGAAGCCATTGAACAAGGCTTCTATCCCTGCATGGTCCGTGGGCCACAGCCTGCGGATGCTAACCCATCGTCCCTGCTATGGTGTCGTGACGACATTCTGTTCAAGCGCAACTTCCAGTTTGCCCAGAACTCAGCAAAGCAGAACAAGAAGACATTGGGACTAGACTTCAACCCTGGCCCTTCTGCTCCAAGGGCTGACGGCACACGTGATGCATAACCCAATGTCGTCGGTCCTTTCTACAACCTTGAAGGTCTCATCACCCATATCGTGGTTCAAGGGACAACCGTGAATGAGCCTGCAGATGACGCTGAATCAGATGAAGCGCCTGCAGCGCCGAAGCCAAAGAAGCTGAAGCAGTCAAAAGCTTCAAAGCCGGCCTCTGCACCAAAAATCTCACGGGCGAAGCCACTGGCAACTGCACCTCCTGAAGACAATGTGCAGTCTGAAGATTTGTCACGCATCTCCAATCCCCAGAAGGTCAAGATGCCTCTGCCACACACCGGCCAAGAGCTAACAGCTGCGGCCATTCTGCGCAATGATGCCATTGATCTGTCAAGTGATGAAGATCTTGCAGATGACGCTCTTGAGCAACTCATCAAGAGCAAAGAAGAAGCAGAAATCTTCAATAATCTGCCTCTCTTTGACGTGGCAATCATCCATAACTTCATTGATGAATGGTTTGACACGCCCAACATTAGCTTTGACGATCTGCAACTTCCCATTGGCCTCAGTGTTGCCTTCCATGGCGCCATTGCTTCAGAGTTAGCTATCGCTCAGCGCATTGTTGAACTGAAGCAGAAGATTGACTTTGAGAAATCTCAGTTCAAGAAGCATATGGCCAAGCTCAGCGTGCAAGAGGTGAAAAACTTCAAGATTATGCTGCACGAGCTCAAGGAAGACTTTCTCAAGAAACGTGCAGAAGCTCAGGGTTCTCGTGAGCGCATGAAGGTTCTGGCTGACAGGTGTGTGAAAGCCTACAATGAGGCTGAGAAGCGCAAGACCCTTGGGCGACCTGGCATCGACCCCAGGATGGCTGCAAAGAAGAAGAAGAAGCCCGCTACGGCTGAACCCGACGCACCAAGGCAAGAAGCAGATCCCATTGTCTTACTAACTAGCATGACTGGCCCGAAGCCAAAGGCCAGGTCAACCGCTTCAGAGCTGAAGAAGACAAGGACTGCTGAGGCTGAAGCCAGGAAGAGGAAACATCCTGAAGCCTCTCCTACTGCCCCCTCCAAGAAGAAGAGGAAGACCAAGAAAGAACGGGCTGCTCACACAGAGCCCTTGATTGTTGAACCCATTTCCATGGTTCATCCTGAAGCTGAACCACAAGAACGTCAACTGACTGTCCATGAGCCTGCTTTCACAGAGACTCATGAAGCTGAAGACTTTCTAGCAGATGATCCCATCGCTGCTGAAGACATTGGTCACCATGACCATGTTGAAGATGATGCAGTCCTTCCTCAGCTCGAGCACCAACATGTATCATCGCCTGTGCTAACGCACGGCGAACTCATCAGCATTGGTCGTCCACTGACGCCAATTGCTCAGAATGCTTCATGGGCTGATCGCCCACAAGAGGAAGAAGACTTTGAGGCCCAGCCAACACCAACTCCACAGGCATCGCTCGCGTTGCGCAGGCTTCGCCAAGGTCCAAGGCCTCCAGTCTCTCTGCCTGAAGCTAAAACTGCTGAAGACATTCTGGCTGCATCAGCTGATGAAGAAGAAGTCCCACAAGTTGCTACTCCCCTGTCCCACCAAGAAGCTGTTCTCGAGGAGAACGTGATTGTGACCGACCCTCCAGCTCGTCAAGTGGAGGTTGAAAATCTTGAGGCTGCCACCACCAACACCACTGAAGCCACTGACGCTGTCATGGCTGAAGCTAATGTGGAGCCATCACCAACAAAAGCACCAGAAGTCAGCGAAGCCACTGATCCCACTGCTTCTGTTCCTGCGCCTGCTGCCGGTCCTCAATTCGACTATCATGTTGAGCACAGGCCTCAGGTACAGAAGCCAATCCCAAGATTGCCCAGGTTCCCAGGTCCTGCATCAGCACCTGGATCCTTCAATATCAATGGCTTCAGAGCAGACAACACATTCTTCAATAGCTCCAGGAACCCCTACTCAAGGGAAAGAATATCATCTGATCGGTTCTGGAGCTATCCGCAGCGAAGCTATTACTCCTGCATTCTTTACAATCAAGGTCGCATCTTCCCACACAAGCATCTTGACATTGAAGCAATAGCTGGTCTGCCCTGTCTGGAAGAAGCTCTGGATTGCTTCAAAGAGGTTGGATTGCTGCCGTTTGTCACTGACCAAGAGCATTGGAATGAAGAGTTGCTGCTCCAATTCTATGCCACACTTCACATCCGCGGGTATAACAGAGATCCGAAGACTTGGGTCCTGGAGTGGATGACAGGAAACATTCATCACGAAGCCAAAGCCTTTGACATCATTGAGCTCACTGGTCTACCCACTCCCGGCGATCTCTACGAATCTGGCTGTCAACTTCACAGTGAAGCTGTGGAGAGCATCTTTCAAAAGCCTGAACCTAACATGAGTCAGATGCTAAGTATGATGAAGCCATTACCCCAAGATGCTGCATATCCCAAAGAGTTCTTTGTTGAAGACCTAGAGTATCTGCCAAGGACTATTTATCACATTATAAGGCGAACTCTCTGGCCCATCAAAGGGCACTCTCCACATGCCAAGCTGGAAGGTGCAATGAAGACTTTGGTCTTCTATATTCTTCATGGAAAATGCTTCAATGCACAAGACTTCTTCATTCGCCAACTTGCTGCATCAGGCTCTGATTCGTTTGGCTTGAAGTTTTACGCCCCATGGGTAATGCGACTGATCAAACTTCACTCCGCTATCTCATATCAGCCATCTGCTCGCAATCATCGGATCTTTCTGCCTGAGGTGGATATGTCTATTGAAGCCATCTATCCTGAGCCTGCCAAGGAACCTCTAAGTCTTCAGAATGCAAAGCATCAAAGTTTTTCTCAGAACATTGAAGGAGTTGAAGCAGTAACTCGTGTGTATCCTTTGGCTGGCACTACACGTGCACCGCATCCTGCTCTCACTGAAACAACTGATAGCACCATTGCCCAACGACCCAAGAAGTGCACTCGTGTTCTCAATGACCGAGAGCTTCTTGTGGCTCTTCATCAGAAACAGGATAGGCATCATGACTGGCTGAAGCGTCAGATGCAAAGCCTCTTGGTGGATATTAATCGCATTCGAAATCTTGCCACCAAGAATGCCTTTGTTGCCCATAAACCTCTCGATGCACATGGAAAGGGCTGACGCTGATGTGCTCTGAAGATGATCTTCAAGAGGATGGCTTCTCTGAGCGCTTCAAGTTTGACTCCACACCTCCTCGAAGGGCAGTGCTGCGACGAACTCCCTCTCTTGAAGACTCTGAGTTCTCTTCCTCTGCTGCAACTGTAAATACCAGAGTGATCGAGGATGACGGTGATGCTACTTCACCGCCGCCTCCTTCAGCACGCTTTGACACTGCTCCAAGCTCTTCTGCACCGTCGAACACCACCAACGACCCTGCTGCTTCACCTACTCTTCATGGGAACGAGTAGAGGCTCTATGTCTTCAAATCTTTTTGGTCCTTACTGACAAAAGGGGGAGAAGCATATGAGTTTAATAGTCTTCAAGCGGGTCCATATGGAAGGGTGCTTCATATTTTGCTTCGTGTTTACAACTTTCGTTTTCATACATTTGGTTTTTTTAGTTGTAACACTTAAACTCGATGGTCGTCTGCTATCTATTTGCCATTTTGTGATGCGATGATAAATTTCGCATGTGCGATGATAAATTCTGCACTTAGATCATTTTGCAGACGTCCATTTTCCATTATGCATGTCATTATCTTCACATACCTTCACATGCATAGTGGATTGCCATCATAAGTTGAAGAGGATCTCCACAAGCACAACCTGCCATGTGCATTTGCATTCCAAAGCAAACTACTTATATGCACATCTTCAGGGGGAGCCCTTGCAACTTATGAAGACAATTCCTTATCCTTTACAATTTCACATATTATATTCCCCGTTGAAAACTTCAACTAGTTTGTCATCAATCACCAAAAAGGGGGAGATTGTAAGTGCATCTAGTGCCACCCCTAGTTGGTTTTGGAGTATTGACGACAAACCTAGTTGAGGGACTAATGTGTTGTGAGAATTGCAGGATAACACAGGTAGAAGTCCCTCATTGATTCGGTTTTCCTACCAGAGATGACCCCTAAAAATGTATGAAGACATTAATATCAAAGGTGGTATATGAAGATATTCACATTGAAGACTATGACAAGAGAAGACATCGCATGAAGCCTATGGAGCTCGAAGACTTAGATCTTTCATAGTTCTTTTTCTTCTTCTTTGTTGAGTCATAGGAACCATCGTACTGTTAAGTGGGGTCCAAGAGAACCATTCAGAATGACTGAAGTGATGCTTAACCAAAACCTATGTCTTCGAGTGAAGACTATGAGAGCGAATCTTGTCCAGAGTCGGACAAGTCAGCTTTGCTTGTAGCCCAAGTAAAGTTGCCGTGTGAGTTTGAAATCTGACCGTGGAACACGTGTCAGTTCCTTAGTGACCCAGGGTCATTTCGGACAAATCAGGTCGGGTTGCCTAGTGGCTATAAATAGCCCACCCCCTACAACCAAAAATGGTTGGCTGCTTAGAGTTAGTATAAAGCTTTTGTCGTTTGAGAGCAACCCACCTTGAAGCTTTTGAGAGAGAATTCCTTGCGAGGATAAAGTCCTAACCACCCAGAGCCAAAGAGAATTAGGCATCACTTAAGTCTTCTTGTCTGTGTGATCTGAAGACTTATTACACTTGAGGACTGTGAATCCTCCAGCCGGTTAGGCGTCGCGTTCTGAGCATCCAAGAGACATTGTGGATTGCCGGTGAACGAAGCCTGTGAAGGTTTGGAAGTCTACCTTGAAGACTTACCAGAGTGATTGGGCGAGGTCTGTGTGACCTTAGCTCAAGGGGAATACGGTGAGGACTGGGTGTCCTGAGCTGCGTGTTCAGGACTGGGTGTCTGGGACTGTGTGTCCTCAGGTTTAAATACCTAGCCGCCCTAACCAGACGTACAGTTGTCACAGCAACTGGAACTGGTCCAACACATCATTATCTTCAACGAGTCACTGGTTTCATCCTTCCCTTCTCTTTACGTACTGTTACTCCTTGTGAAGTCATTGTATGATTGCACTATCGTTTATCTTCACTGAGTGACTGCGTGTTCTGTTTGGCTTCATAATATCTTCCTACCTGATCCTTACTACATTGCTGCTACTAGTCATTGTGCTTTCACTCTATTGAATACTTGACTATGGCTTGCCTAGTGTAGTCTACCTTCGCTGCAGGGTAATAGGTTTATTTCTATCGTTTGTCTTCATAACTTCCATGTTTTGAAGACTTTCATAAAAATCGCCTATTCACCCCCCCTCTAGTCGATATAACGCACTTTCAAAGCTTAACTCTCTTTTGCAGGGAAAGGTCTTCATCCCAAAACCAAAATTATCTGAAGCTATTGCTGGGTACCTTAAACATCTTGTAGGGCGCAAGATAAAATGCCCAAATGGTCTTATTATGTATTTTGTTCCTGAGTCGCTTGCTACTTGCCCTATCAGTCCTAATCTTGATCTAAGTTTTCATAATCCACTTGCTCGTCAAATGTTTATGCTTCACAATTCTCTTCGTAAATCCTATCCCCCTAACTGTACTGTAGGGTACGACACCAGCTGCATCAGAATGGATTATTGATAGTGGGTGTACTAATCACATGACTGGCAAGCGAAGCCTTCTCATGGACTCAATCTTACGTCCATCTGACAAAAGTCACATCACATTTGCTGACACTGGTAAAAGCAAGGTATTGGGTCTAGGTAGAGTTGCAATCTCAAAGGATCAACACATGGATAAAGTCATGCTTGTTGAATCCCTTGGTTTCAACTTAATGTCTGTCTCAATGCTTTGCGATTTAAACATGATTGTGATGTTTGGAAAATATCGTTGCCTTGTCCTAATGGAATCTGACAAGTCTCTAGTGTTTGAAGGGTATCGGAAAGATGATTTGTACGTGGTAGATTTCTCAGCAGGACCACAACTTGCCGTATGTCTTCTAGAAAAAGCTTCTGAATGCTGGCTCTGGCATCGGAGGCTAGGGCATTGTAGCATGAGGAACCTCCACATCCTTGCAAGGAAGAAGCATGTCATAGGCATCGAGGGCGTCAAGTTCAAGAAGGATCACTTATGCGGTGCCTGTGAAGCAGGAAAGATGATGAGGGCCAAGCATCCCTCGAAGACAATCATGACAACGACTCAACCCTTCGAACTGCTCCACATGGACCTTTTCGGTCCCACTCATTACTCAACTCTTACTACTACTGCTTGTCTCTATGGCTTTGTCATTGTTGATGATTATTCAAGATATACCTGGGTGCATATAATTCTCTACAAGACTGAAGTGCAGGATGTCTTCAGACGCTTCGCCAATCGAGCCATGAACAACTATGACATCAAGATCAAGCACATCAGAAGTGACAATGGCACTGAATTCAAGAACACTGGCCTAGATACATATCTTGATACTTTGGGCATCACACATGAATTCTCAACTCCGTACACACCACAGCAGAATGGCATCGTCGAACGCAAGAACAGAACACTTATTGAGATGGCTTGGACGATGCTTGATGAATACAAGACTCCAAGAAAATTCTGGCCTGAAGCCATTGATACTGCATGCCATATCATCAACCGTGTTTATCTTCACAACCTTCTGAACAAGACATCCTACGAGCTCCTTACTGGCAAGAAGCCAAATGTCAGTTACTTCAGAGTATTTGGTGCCAGGTGCTAGATCAAGGATCCACATCACACTTCAAAATTTTCACCAAAAGCACATGAAGGTTTTATGCTTGGATAAGGAAAGGATTCGCACTCCTACAGAGTCTTCAACCTCTTTCACTATAAAGTGGTCGAAACAGTGGATGTGCGGTTCGATGAGACTAACGGCTCACAAAGAGAGCACCTGCCAAACGTGCTAGATGAAGTTCTATCCAGTGAATCAATCAAACTTATGGGAACTGGAGAAATCATACCATCTGAATCTCAGCCTGAAGAGGAACTTATCATCTCTACACCTGATCAAACTGAAGACAATGCTCAGCCAGAAGACAATCCTTCTAACGATGACAATGATCAGCAAGAGCAAAATCTTCGTCCTGTACATCCTCGTGTTGCAAATGAAGTACAGATTGAGAAAATAATTAATAGCATCAATGCACCAGGTCCATTCACTCGTTCAAGGGCAACACAGCTAGCAAATTTCTGTGGGCACTTCGCATTCGTCTCAATATCTGAACCCAAGAAAGTTGAAGAAGCCTTTATGGAACCTGAATGGATTCAAGCTATGCAAGAAGAGCTTCAACAGTTTGAGCTGAATAATGTATGGGAACTGGTTAAGCGTCCTGATCCTCGCAAGCACAATATAATAGGCACCAAATGGATATATCGCAACAAGCAAGATGAGCATGGTCAAGTTGTCAGAAACAAAGCTCGTCTCGTTGCTCAAGGGTACACTCAAGTTGAAGGGATTGACTTCGATGAAACATTTGCTCCTGTGGCTAGACTTGAAGCCATACGCATACTGCTGGCCTATGCAAATCATCATAACATTCTTCTGTATCAAATGGATGTGAAGAGCGCTTTTCTTAATGGCAAGATTGAAGAAGAAGTGTATGTTGTACAACCGCCTGGCTTTGAAGATCCAAAACATCCTGACATGGTGTACAAGCAACAAGGCACTGTATGGCCTCAAGCAAGCCCCTCGGGCTTGGTATGACACACTCAAATACTTCCTGAAGAGCAAAGGCTTCAAACCTGGTTCCCTCGACCCCACTCTCTTCATGAACACATATGATGGTGAACTGTTTGTGTGCCAAATATATGTGGATGACATTATCTTCGGCTGCACCAATCAGAAATACACTGACGAATTTGGATATATGATGCAAGAGCAATATCAGATGTCCATGATGGGTGAGCTGAAGTTCTTCCTTGGTTTTCAAATACGTCAGCAACACAACGACATCTTCATATCTCAAGAAAAGTATCTCAAAGATTGCCTGAAGAAATTTGGGATGCAAGACTGCAAAGGCTTCACGATGCCAATGCCAGCCAAACATCATCTGGGTCCCGACGACAATGGTAAAGAGTTCGATCAAAAGGTATACCGCTCCATGATTGGTTCTTTGCTTTATCTATGTGCATCTAGGCCAGATATTATGCTTAGTGTTTGCATGTGTGCTCGATTCCAAGCGGCACCAAAAAAATCGCATCACTTAGCTGTGAAGCGAATTTTTTGATATTTGGCTTACACCCCAATATTAGGATTATGGTATCCAAAGGGCTCAGAGTTTGACCTGGTTGGATTCTCGGATGCTTATTATGCTGGTGACAAGGTGGATCGCAAGTCTACATCAGGCACATGTCATTTTCTGGGACGATCACTTATATGTTGGTCTTCAAAGAAGCAGAACTGTGTATCTCTCTCCACTGCTGAATCTGAATACATTGCTGCTGGATCTTGCTGCGCTCAGCTTCTATGGATGAAGCAAACACTCAAAGACTATGGCATTCATCTGAAGCAAGTGCCACTTTACTGCGACAACGAAAGCGTCATCAAGATTGCCAACAACCCAGTTCAGCACTCGAAGACAAAGCACATTGAAATTCATCATCACTTTCTCAGAGATCATGTTGTGAAAGAAGATATTGATATCATACACGTCAACACTGAAGAGCAATTGGCAGATATCTTCACCAAGCCCTTGGATGAGAAGAGGTTTTGCAAGTTACGGTGTGAGCTAAATATCTTGGAATCCTCAAATGTCCTATGATCAGGCACACATCCTAACACTTATGCATATTGATGACTTAGATGTGCAACACACGAAGTAAAGTATATCTTCAATCAATGAAGACTTACATTCTAAGTGTGAATACATTAATGTGGAATTTGACTTCGGAGCGCCACGATAATTGTGCGCCGTGTCTGGGTCTAATACTTCCTATACGGTGGGTAACGCCACCACCAATTTTTTCTGTTTGAAGTGTTTCACTCATGGCGTTACATTTGATATGTCTTCACATTTGGTTTGGCTTCAATCTCAACTTATCTTCATGATTATCATCACTATGTTGACTTGATTGTCTTTCTCATATATATATATATACTAGTGTTCTGTCCTCTACAGCATTCACTTATAGCTATGTCTTTTTGTTGAATCTTTTGAACTAAGTGAATGTGATCGGACCCTAACCTCTCTATGCTTTCTATCTCAAACTCTATCTCTTCAAATCATATGCATTCTATTGAAACTGTCGAATATCTTCTCTGCGTCCTTGTGAGCAGAAGATACAGAGACAAACATTAAGTCTGTTTTCAATGCTAAATCCTTTCACCTGAAACTCGGAGAAGTGGGAACGACCACCCGACAATCCAGGCGTGCGTGGGAACATGGAACAACCTCCGATATGTTGCATGATAGCCACATGCCCTTCAGATGTGAATCGCCAGGGGCACCTGTGTAATAACACTGTGCCGTCCCTGTCCCTATAAATACACGCCTCACCACAGTCATTATCCTTTCTTCCACTCTCGCACAAACCCTAGCGCCACCGCTAGCCCTCGACGACGCCGGCGACGAAGCGCTTAGCTGCCGCGACCTCACCGACGCCGTCTTCACGCCGGCCGCGGACATCTTCTTCTCCGCCGTCGCCGTAGGTGTCCTCCGTCGCCAAGTTAGGGCACGGATGATCGAACTGCTCGGCCTCCTCTCCCACTCCGTCTAGCTGTTCTTTGTGTGGTAAATACAACTTCCTTTTTACGGCCCCTTTGATCCTATAGATTCATCACTTTCTACCACAAGCAGTTTCTGTTCACACAAGTTGGATCTATTTCATACTGCATCTCATAATATGCCTAATATGTTCACTTATGCTTCACAAAGTAGTTAGATTCCTCACTTGTACTTATTCGTGGATTCGTACAAATCTGGAACCAACTCTCTATCTATGAGTGAATGTCTTCGCACTATGAGGTCAATGTCTTCTAAACTGATTTATCTTCAAAATCTTCTGAGAATGCATATGACATCTTCCCCTTCCCTCGCACCTTAATGCTGTCACAGGTACATGTCCGTGGGAGAATCCCTTGGTTCTCATAGTCTGCATTCATTTGCAGAATTCTTACAGCATCATATAAATTCTCCCGAAGCCAGTTCCTGTTTGACTAGCAAGCGGAAGCCTTTGAAACCTTTGAACGTGTTGAAGCCATTCACTTTGAAGTTCATGGCTACAGAGAAATCAGCAAGGAAGGGTGGCAGACAGCGTCGAGGGGGAACATCAAGAGATCTGCCTGATGACCTCTCAGAGCTGTACAAGACAGATCCAGAAGAGGATTACAATCAGCGCAAGACACGAATCCAATGGATTCGAAGATACTGGGCCGAGAAATGGTTCAAGTACAAGTTTGTGACCCAGGAATATGCTGAGAAGAATGCCATCAAGCGACCATGGGGAGACATTCTATACAGAAATCTTCAACCCAAGTCCAGAGATGAAGCCATTGAACAAGGCTTCTATCCCTGCATGGTCCGTGGACCACAGCCTGCGGATGCAGACCCATCATCATTGCTATGGTGTCGTGACGACAATCTGTTCAAGCGCAACTTCTAGTTTGCCAAGAATTCGGCTAAGCAAAACAAGTAGACTTCAACCCTGGTCCTTCTGCTCCCCGTGCCGATGGCACCCGCGAAGCTGAACCCAATCTTGTTGGGCCCTTCTACAACCTGGAAGGTCTCATCACTCATATCATGGTTTAAGGGACAACCGTGGATGAGCCTGCAGATGACGCTGAATCTGATGAAGCGCCTGCACCGCTGAAACCAAAGAAACTGAAGAAACCTAAAGCTTCAAAACCTGCTCCTGCACCAAAGGTCTTACAGGCGAAGCCTCTGGCCACTGCACCTCCTGAACACAGTGTGCAGTCTGAAAATTTGTCACGCATCTCCAAGCCCTCGAGAGTAAAGATGCCCTTGCAACCCCCCAGCCAAGAACTGATTGCTGCTGCTATTCTGCGCAATGACGCCATTGATCTGTCCAGCGATGAAGATCTTGCAGATGATGCTCTTGAGCAACTGATCAAGATCAAGGAAGAAGCAGAGATCTTCAATGATTTGCCTCTCTTTGATGTGGCAATCATTCATAACTTCATTGATGAGTGGTTTGACACGCCCAACCTCAGCTTTGAAGATTTGCAACTTCCAATTGGCCTCAGTGTCGCCTTCACTGGCGCCATTGCTTATGAGTTAGCTCTAGCTCAGCGCATCGTTGAACTGAAGCAAAAGATCGACTATGATAAATCTCAGTTCAAGAAGTACATGGCCAAGCTCAGCGTGCAAGATGTGAAAAACTTCAAGATTATGCTGCACGAGCTCAAGGAAGCCTTTCTCAAGAAGCGTGAAGAAGCTAAAGGTTCTCGTGAGCGCATGAAGAGCCTGGCTGACAAGTGTGTGCAAGCCTACAATAAGGCTGAGAAGCGCAAGGCTCTTGGTCGTCCTGGCATCGACCCCAGAATGGCTGCAAAGAAGAAGAAGCCATCAACTGACCAATCTGCACCTTCAAGGCAGGAAGAACCTCGCATAGTCTTCCCAAGCAGCATGACTGGCTCGAAGCCAAAGGTCAGGTCAACCGCTTCAGAACTGAAGAAGACGAGGACTGCCGAGGCTGAAGCCAGAAAAAGGGAAAATCCTGAAGCTTCTGATGTCGCTCCCTCTAAGAAGAAGCGCAAAACCAAGAAGGATCGGGCTGCTCCCAAAGAGCCCTTAGTTGTTGAACCTATCTCAATGGTTCGCCCTGCATCTGAACACCACGAGCGCCAACTGATTGTTCATGAGCCTGCTTCCACAGAGGCTCATGAAGCTGAAGACATTCCAGCAGTTGACCCCACCGCTGCTGAAGACATTGGTCACCATGACAATGTTGAAGATGATGAAGTCCTTCCTCAGATCGAGCACCAACTGGTATCATCGCCTGTGCTCACGCACAGCGAACTCATCAGCATTGGTCGTCCTCTGACACCAACTGCTCAGGATGCATCGTGGGCTGATCACCCACAGAGACAAGACACTCCAAGCTCTCCCCAACCGCAAGCTACCCCAACAGTGCAAGATAATGATGACTATGAGGCCCAGCACACTCAATATCCACAAGCGTCGCCCGTATTACGCAGGCTTCGCAAAGAATCAAGGCCCCAATTCGCTCCCACAATGCACGAGTCTGAATCCGAAGCCAAAATGGCTGAAGATATTCTGGCTGCATCAGCCGATGAAGAAGAAGCCTCAAGAGTTGCTACACCCCCGTCTCACCAAGATGTTGTTCTCGAGGAGAACGTGACCGACCCTCCAGTTTCTGAAGTGGAGGTTGAGAATCCTGAGGCTGCCACCACTAACACCACTGAAGCCAATGACGTGGTCATGGCTGAAGACACTGTGGAGCCTGCACCTAACACTGTGCCAAAGGCCAATGAAGCCAATGATGCACCTGCAACAGATGTGCAGCCTGACGCCTCTGTTGATGCCACTGCTCCTGTTCCGCCACCAAGGCCACACACTATCGAGCAAGCATTCAACTATGGCCAACTTATCACTGTCAAATGGCCTTTTCTGACTCCTCCGCCTGCTGCTGGTCCTCAATTTGATTACCACGTTGAGCACAGGCCTCAGGTTCAGAAGCCAATGCCAAGGTTGCCCAGGTTTCCAGATACTGCATCTGCACCCGGATCCTTTAATATCAATGGCTTCAAGGCACACAACACCTTCTTTGATAGCGCCAAGAACCCCTACACCAAGGCAAGAATATCTTCTGATCGGTTCTGGAGCTATCAGCAGCGCAGTTATTACTCATGCATTCTGTACAATCAAGGTCGCATTTTTCCCACATATGCATCTTGACACTAAAGCCATAACTGGTCTGCCTTGTTTGGAAGAAGCTCTAGATTGCTTCAGAGAGTCTGGATTGTTGCCATTCGTCACTGATAAGGAGCACTGGAACGAAGAATTGCTGCTCCAATTCTATGCCACTCTTCATATTCGTGGCTACAACAGAGATCCGAAGACTTGGGTCCTTGAGTGGATGACGGGCAATGTTCATCACGAAGCCAAAGCCTTTGATATCATTGAGCTCACTGGCCTGCCCACTCCAGGAGATCTTTATGAACCTGGTTGTCAGCTTCACAGTGCAGCTATGGAGAGCATTTTTCACAAGCCTGAACCAAACATGAGTCAGATGCTTAGCATGATGAGGCCTTTGCCTCCAGATGCTGAATATTCTAAGAAGTTCTTTGTTGAAGACCTTGAGTATCTGCCACACACTATCTATCACATCATAAGGCGAACTCTCTGGCCCATCAAAGGACATTCTCCATATGCAAAGCTGGAAGGTGCAATGAAGACTTTGGTCTTCCATATTCTTCACGGCAAATGCTTCAATGCACAAGACTTCTTCATCCGCCAACTTGCTGCATCAGGATCTGATCTCTTTGGCTTGAAGTTTTACGCTTCATGTATTATGCGGCTGATCAAACTACACTCAGCTGTCACCTATCAGCCCTCTGCTCGCAATCGTCGGATCTTTCTGCCTGACGTCGATATGTCAGTTGAAGCCATCTATCTAGAGCCTACCAAGGAGCCCCTTAGTCTTCAGAATGCTGATAAGCAAAGTTTCTCTCAACACATTAAAGGCGACCCAGCAGTCACTCGTGTTTATCCTCTGGCTGGTACTACCCGTGCACCTCATCGTGCCCTCACTGAAGCCACTGAAAGCACCATTGCACAACGGCCCAAGAAGCGATCCCGTGTTCTCAATGACCGAGAGCTTCTGGTTGCCCTTCATCAGAAATAGGATAAGCATCATGACTGGCTGAAGCGCCAAATGCAAAGCCTCTTGGTGGATGTAAACAGGATTCGCAACCTTGCCACCAAGAATGCCTTTGTTGTCCATGAAACCTGTCAGCGTACATGGAAAGGGCTGACGCTTATGTGCTCTGAAGATGATCTTCAAGAGGATGGATTCTCTGAACGCTTCAAGTTTGACTCAACACCTCCAAGAAGGACTGTGCGGCGGCGTACTCCATCTCTTGAAGACTCTGAGTTCTCCTCCTCTGCTGCAACAGTGAATGCACGTGTCATCAATGATGAAGACGATGCTACTTCACCACCTTCGGTGCGAATCAACACTGCACCAACTTCGTCTGCACCGCCAAACAACACCGACGACCCTGCTGCTTCACCTACTTCTCATGGGAACGAGTAGATGCTCTATGTCTTCAAACCTTTTTGGTCCTTACTGACAAAAGGGGGAGAAGCATATGAGTTTGATAGTCTTCAAGCGGGTCCATATGGGCGGTGGTTTTATATTTTGCCTAGTGTTTACAACTCTCGCGTTTTGATATATTTGGTTCTTTGAGTTGTAACACTCAAACTCGATGGTCGTCTGCTACTTATTTGCTTTTCTGTGATGCGATGATAAATTCCGCATGTGCGACGATAAATTCTGCACTTAGATCATTTCGCAGACGTCCATTTTTCATTATGCATGTCATTATCTTCACATACTTTTCATGCATGATGAATTGTCATCATAAGTTGAAGAGGATCTCCACAAGTACAACCTGCCATGTGCATTTGCATTCCAAAAGCAAATTACTTATATGCACATCTTCAGGGGGAGCCCTTGCAACTTATGAAGACAATCCCCTATCCTTTACAATTTCACATATTATATTCCCCGTTGAAAACTTCAACTAGTTTGTCATCAATCACCAAAAAGGGGGAGATTGTAAGTGCATCTAGTGCCACCCTTAGTTGGTTTTGGAGTATTGATGACAAACCTAGTTGAGGGACTAATGTGTTTGTGAGAATTGCAGGATAACACAGGTAGAAGTCCCTCATTGATTCGGTTTTCCTACCAGAGATGACCCCTAAAAATGTATGAAGACATTGAAGTCAGAGGTGGTATGTGAAGACATTCACATTGAAGACTATGATAAGAGAAGACATCGCGTGAAGACTATGGAGCGCGAAGACTTAGCAGTTTCGTCGTTCTGTGTTTTTCTTTGTTGAGTCATAGGAACCACCGTACTGTTAAGTGGGGTCCAAGAGAACCAGTCAGAATGACTGAAGTGATGCTTAACCAAAATCCTATGTCTTCGAGTGAAGGCTATGAGAGCAAATCTTGTCCAGAGTTGGATAAGTCAACTTTGCTTGTAGCCCAAGTAAAGTTGCCGTGTGTGTTTGATATCTGACCGTTGGAACATGTGTCAGTTCCTTAGTGACCCAGGGTCATTTCGGACAAATCAGGTCGGGTTGCCTAGTGGCTATAAATAGCCCACCCCCTACAACCATAAACGGTTGGCTGCTCAGAGTTAGAGTACGGCTTTTGTCGTTTGAGAGCAACCCACCTCGAAGCCTTTGAGAGAGAATTCCTTGCGAGGATAAAGCCCTAGACACCCAGAGCCAAAGAGTATTAGGCATCACTTAAGTCTTCCCGTCTGTGTGATCTGAAGACTTATTACACTTGAGGACTGTGAATCCTCCAACCGGTTAGGTGTCGCGTTCTGAGCATCCAAGAGTCATTGTGGATCGCCGGTGAACAAAGTCTGTGAAGGTTTGGAAGTCTACCTTGAAGACTTACCAGAGTGATTGGGCGAGGTCTGTGTGACCTTAGCTCGAGGGAAATACGGTGAGGACTGAGTGTCCTGAGCTGCGTGTTTAGGACTGGGTGTCCGAGACTGTGTGTCCTCAGGTTTAAATACCTAGCCGCCCTAACCAGACGTACAACTATCACAACAGTTGGAACTGGTCTACTAAATCTTTGTCTTCACCAAGCTCACTGGTTCTATCCTTCCCATCTCTTTATTTACAGTTGGTCCTTGTGAAGTCATTGTATGATTGCTTTATCTTTTGTCTTCACTGAGTGACTACTTGTTTTGATTGGCTTCACAATATCTTCCTACCTGATCTTTACTGCCTAGCTGCTATTAGTCATTGTGTTTTCACTCCATTGAATACTTGATTATGGTTTGCCTAGTGTAGTCTACCTTCCGCTGCATGGTAATAGGTTTATTTCTATCGTTTGTCTTCGAAACTTCCATGTTTTGAAGACTTTCATAAAAATCGCCTATTCACCCCTCTCTAGTCGATCACTAGCACTTTCATCACTATACTACATATGATGGTGAGTGAGTGTGGCATTGTCCAAACAAAAAATATCTTCTAATAAAAATCCATTATACTCTGTATGTTCGTAAATACAAGTTTTTTTAGAGATTCTAATATGGACTACATCACTCTAAAATACGCTCTATATTCATCCGTATGCAGTCCATATTCAAGTTTCTAATGACTTATATATAGAAACAGAGGGAATATTTCATAGGGATTCATAGGGCATGTCCAGTTCACCTACGTGGGTGAAATTATTGTTTTCATCACGGCTTGTTAAAGTCATGATCATTTGATGATTAAGAAAATATAAATTTCTACAAAAAATGATAAACTTTATTGAGTATATTTAAGTTTTGCAACCATGTAGGTCATCTTGTGGTTTGTGGATGGTAAATTTTATGGAGTACTTCAAAGTAGATATTTTGTCTGACGCTCCTACACGGGTATTTTTCACTGTGTATCATTATACTTATTCTATGTTGTGTCACTATTTAACTCTCATTACTACTTTAATAGGAACATATAACAGCTTTTAAAACAAAACTAGCTATGATTTTAGTGGACTCGGAATTGAATGATGATAATATAAGAAATCGAGACATGGAAGATGACGAAGACAACACATATCCCACGGAATGTATGATACTAGGTAAACCCCCTGAGAATTTCAAAGAAATCAAATACATCATCAGAAGTTGAGCTCATCTCATAGTCATTTATCCTTTCACCGTTTGTCAATCAAACAAATGATGACTTAATAGATGAACTATGCTTGTTCATCAGTATGGTTGATGATGTCGCTCTACTGGAGTAAGCCATATTTTTTAGATCATTTTGTATTCTAATAATTTACTCTGATGTCATTATAATTGACAGAATTTCGAATTTACATGAGCGAATGGGTCAAAAGCTCCGATCCTTACCAAATTAGCTTAAATTTGAGACAAATAAAAAACATACTAAACAATGATGAATACATGGATATTGATTGTTTCAATATGGTTGTACGTATACTAGCGCGCAACAAAGTCCAGCTTCTCAGAGACATTCCATCTCACTATATGGATCTAAACTTTTGTGTAAGTTAGTATAATCACATATCAATTTTTTCCTCATTGCACTAATGTTTTCTTATTCTTATTTTAGGCGGTGTTTCACTATGCACGAAACTCAAGTCATCGTGAAAATATGGACATTGTTATATTGAAACGGTTGTTCCATAGGTGGCCTGAGAGCAATGACTATCATATCTCACAATGTGATATGGTAAGATTTTAGATTTTCATTTTATGACAGTGCTTTATTTGGTCTTAATTAATATTCCATATATTATTTATAAACTATTGCATTGTTGTAGATTTTGTTGCCTTGGTGTAAGTTTGGACTATTTTTATTGTTTGTTTTGGATCAAAATAAAAAACTTGTCTCAATTTTTGATCCGACACCAATACCTACTTTGGGGAGAATGTACTTAAAACCGTGGCCGGCAACCTAAACATTGCCCTTGAAGTTGCAAACCCTGCATTCAAGGATGATATCTCTAAATGGGAATGCATAGTTCCTATTGCTTCAACAAACTCACACTGGTACGAATCTTTTTAATGCATTACAATATTTATTGATTCATTCAAAGCACATTATATCTTTATTGCATACATGCAGTGCCCTGTCGGGTTATTTGGTTTTCAATTTCATGCACTCATTGTGCGATGGAAAACTATATTTTCCCATACCCAAGGTGAGTATTTACATCATGCTTATTTGTATACACATTATACATGCAACTTGTTATAACAATGTTGTATAATGCATATGTAGCCTGGTTTTCAACTGAGGAAGCAATTTTTGGTGCATATTCTAAAGTATGAAGAGAATGAAGCTCAAAACAATATCCCATCCATTGAACGAATCATCATAGATCGCATCTACAGATGGACTTTCATTGCTTCAAAAGATGGACCTTCAAGACATGCTTAGTTCTGGTTCTTAAAATATATATTTTTGTAACAATTATAATACAATTATTATGTGACCGTTAATTTTATGCGGAGACATGTTATAGGACTAAACTGACACACCTATGATAGTTTTAGGACTTGTGATGCATTTTACTCTTTCTGGATCATGTGTTACACGCTTGCTCATATCATTGGGCATTAGACACATTTAAATGGCTCGGTAAAAAAATCACTAAAATAAAAATTAAATTTACAGTAGATGTTTTTACTATGGATTATGATACGTGTGTGTTGGATCACAAATATGTCACACTTTTTTAAATACAATTTGAGTGATATGATAATATTTTTTAGCCATCCAAATTTTTATGTAAAATTTATTTTGGTTAATATTATACCATGTGAATTCATTTTGTTTCAGACGTGCATTGCACATGCATGCTTACTAGTGTAACTCAAAAAGAAAAAAAAAAGCATCTCACTCTCCTTCCGGGAGAAGCCATGTCGAAACCGCCACCGCCACCGCCAACGCCGCCCGCCTCCGAGGCCTCGTCCTCTGTCGCCGCGGCCGCTCCTCGCTCCCTTCCTCCAACGCTCCTCCTCCCTCCTTCATCCAGCGGGAACCGAGGCGCGCGCGGCGGCAGTGCCGCGGGGAGCAGGAAGGGCAAGGCGCCGGTCGGTTCGGCGGCCGGCGCGCAGGGAGAGAGACACCAGCACGACCCGCTAGTGGAGGCGGTGAGGTTGGTTGGGAGGGACGTGGACCCAGGGGTCGCCGGCGCTGACATCCTGGAGCTGGCGATGGCCAAGGGGCCCATGTTCTCGTGGCTGAGGTACTGGCCGGAAGAGGGGTATCCCGAGGAGGGCCGACCTTACTGAAGCCCATCTCGGCTGTTAGGTATATACTCCCTCCGTCCCATAATATAAGAGCGTTGCTCTTATATTATGGAACGGAGGGAGTAGGGAGTACTTGCAATTTTATTATGCGTCAGTGTTGGGGCCTTTTCCCCTGATCGATCCAGTCCAGGAGTTGATCATCTCCCGTGCCACTAATTATCATACTGCCAATGACTATCCTGTGCACCTATGTAGTTCAAAATGTGCTTAAGATTACTGCAGACAATGATCCAATGATCCCTTCAATGTGAGTTTATCTTCACTCGGTGTCTGAAATGATATGTGGTGCAAAATGGATCATGTCTTGCCAAATTGGCCAATTTGAGTTATAGCCTTGCTAACTCTTTTTGTTTGATGAGGTTAAGCTAATATTCATATCTTACCTGATAACTGTCCACTTTACCACCCAAAATAGCCCGTTTGATTTAAGCTGTGCACGTACTGAGCTAAGTTAATGATCCACGAACATTGATGTTTCTGATTACAGGTTTTAAATTATTTAACTTGATCTCAGTTTCTTAGTTTGATTCAAACTGCATGTTTTGATTGTGAGTGGTGCTAGTGAGGAAATTCAGTGGGACTAAGATGAGTTATTGTATAATTATCGCTGAAATATATGAAACCAAAGCTATATATTAAATTTAAAGAAGATGTGGAAACATTATTTTCTCAGAAGCTCAAGTATAGCCACACAACAACCATTCAATACATCCATCTTAAGTCCCCATGCTCCATTTTGTATATATTTAGGCACTTATCTACGGATATCTAAGGACTAGCTGATACATTATAAAATACAAACCATTTTACAAGCTTCTGTAGATATCTCACAAGTCACAAACTCACACAATATTATCACGCGCCTAAAGGACCATTTTCTTATGTCAAACCAGGAGCCTGTAGGACTGACCTCACCAATTCAAATTCTTGTACACATGGGTTCAGTTCAGGCATTATGTGTGGACGCCTGAAGAAATCCATTGCGAATCTGACTGGCAATGTCTGCAACAGCACCTGGGCCATGCGGGAGGAAAACTGCAGAAGATTTGGATGAAGCGCCGATCTCTTTCATGGTGTCAAAGTATTGAGTGAGCAGAACCAAGTCCATCACATCCTTGGCGGAAGTCCCAGGCACATTGCCAGAAAAGCCAAGCACACTGTCTCTGAGGCCATCAACTATTGCCTGCCGCTGCCTTGCAATTCCAAGGCCAGAGAGATACTTAGCTTCAGCCTCTCCCTCAGCTCTCTTGATTTGAACGATCTTTTCTGCCTCTGCCTTTTCATTTGCCGCAACACGCATTCTTGCAGCTGAACAGCGTAATAAAAAGAAATGGTTAAACATATACATCAAACTGCTTAGATAAAACATTAGGGTTTTAGATCAGCTATATCAACACCCTAATGTGAACTACTCCTAAGGTTTGTTAGCAATACATACATGGAACACCTGCGTTGTTGCTAGATTTTAGCAGTTGATACTCCAAACTAAGCTCTACTCAAGTAGGCAAATGCTTACCGGCATTAATTTCATTCATAGCCTTTTTAACCTTTTCATCTGGCTCTATATCAACAATTAGTGTCTGCACAATCTCATAGCCATAAGCAAACATAGCCTTCTCAAGCTCCTGCTCCACAGATTTTGCTATGTCATTCTTTTGCTCAAAAACATCATCCAGTTGTAGTTTGGGAATGCTTGCTCTGATAACTGCAAGATCATATACCCTTGTTAAGAATCACTTGGAGAAGATTTTTAGCATTTACATATAGAAAAATTTCTTCAATTCACGAGAATTTCCAGAAATTACTATATTTTAAGAGGATAATCCTTACCATCAAAGACATAAGATTGGATTTGAGATTTTGGGTTGCTCAGCTTATAATACGCATCATTTGCTTTGTCCTCCATTGCTCGGTATTGAATGGATGCAACAATTGTAACAAAAACGTTATCCTGTAAGAGGATGCATAGTGTCAGCAGAAAATAGATCGCATAAACTAATGTGATCTCTACAAGTTTGTGTGATGCATGGGGGTGTTTTGAATGGATAATTCAAGAAGTGAAATATAAGAGTACCTTTGTCTTTGTCTCGCAGCGAACATCCATTTGCCTAAGCCTAAGTGTAAGCTTACCACTGACACGGCTTCCGATAATCCATGGCACACAGTGACACCCCGGATCAAGCACATCCTCAAATTTCCCAAATCGTTCCTTGATGGCTACTGTTGACTGGTCCACTTGTACACAGCAAAGCAACTTGCCTATTGCTGCAACTAGTTTGCCCATTCTTATCTCTGTCTTGAAACAGTGAAGGTATGAATCAATGTTACAACAGCTTTCAGATTAATTAAAAAATAAATTCATTGCCAGTCACTTTTTGCAGGCAAATTATTTGTGTGCTGTAGCAGCACTATACAAGAAAATGGTGTACATACTACATATAGGTAATCCTCCTGTATGAAATAGTGAGATCCATACAAACTATGACTAACTGGCCAACAGATTACCGAATCATTAACTATCTGCTTAATAGATTAACATATTGCTGGGTTTTTCGCTTGTTTTCATAATAGGTTATCATATTTGCTGAATTATTCTTTGTATATTTTCAAAAATAATAATTTTGATTTGGTTCGGGAAGCTTTGTGGTTTGCCGAAAGCTAACTTCAAAATGCCAATATATTGTAAGTTATCTAAGAAAGATGATGTTGTCACCAATTATTGTTGGTGGGCTGATTGCCTCAACATCTTCTTTTTCCTCTAATTTAATTTCATCCCAGACGGATTTTTCTTTACACTTGAAGGATCGATAAGTTATTGCATTGTTTGCATTACAAGACAGCAACATAATTTCTTTCCCCCTAGAGCAGGATAGGAGCAGAGAAGTTAAAGGGAGGTGGTATAGTTGACTTACATTAACCTCTCTTCTGATCTTTGAGCACTGGCACCACAACCACTGCTGAATACTTGACCTAACTGGTGAAGATAGTTCAGATTGTTGAAGAGGATATGGGATAACTGGATTTTGTCTTGAATTGTCTAGGAGCATGGGGAGTGCTTTTATACATGAGT
The DNA here is from genome assembly GCF_056163025.1 of Triticum urartu. NCBI lineage: Eukaryota > Viridiplantae > Streptophyta > Magnoliopsida > Poales > Poaceae > Triticum > Triticum urartu. The sequence continues at coordinate 262,979,388 of NC_141873.1, forward strand.
AGTTGGGTCATATGTATCCAGGTCAACGCCAGCATTTCTCTTTTGGAATCTGCACAGTAGCCTGGGAGAAACTTCTTAGGGTGGGTTTGGATTTTTGTTGTTTGAATCAGTTGCAGCCAACCAAACCCAATACCATGGTTGGTTATGATAGTCTTGGCTAAATAAGCATTTAATTCTGTTGTCAACGTAGACCGGGCTTTAATGATAGTTGTCGTTCAAAGCTTGGTATCTTAAATGTTGGATTTATAGTCTTGAAAGGAATTTATTTATTTTCTCTCTAAGAAACCTGACTAAGATCTCATACCTCAAGAATTGTGTTCTTAGAGCATCTCCAGCCGTTCGGCCCCCAGGACGCCGAAAAAGCGCCGTCTAGGGTTGAACCGGCGTATCTTTTAGGCGTGAGGGCGATAGTGTTCCCAGTCGCCGCCCCCAGGTCGCCCCCCAAATTGGCGCAAACAGGGCACAAAGTCGGCGATTTGATTCAAATTTGCACAAACATGGCATAAACTCGGCGATTTTCATTCAGATTTGTACAAAAAAAATAGAGAACAACTACGCCTAGCCTAGCCTACTACATCGCTGCCACCGCCTGCCGGAGCCCGCTGCCGCCTTCTACATACCGGGAAGCCTATAGAAACGGGTGTAGTCGCCGCTGCCGCCGTCGTCATCGTCGCACGCCCCGCCGGAGCCGCCGCCGTCCCTGCTGCACCCCTGGCCAGGGTCGCCGACGCGCGGTGGGGCGCTGGATGGCCCGGCCTCATCCTCCTCGTCGCTGTCGAGGACGATGACGCCGCCCTCCTTGCACCCGCGGCGCCGGGCCTGGAGCTCCTTGTATGCTCGGGCTGGCGGCGCACCTGCTCGCGGAGGTAGTCCTCCTTCGCCCATTTTAGGGCGGCCTCGTCGTCGGGGGCCACCATGCCGACGTGCTCCGGCTGCAGCCCGGCTCGGGCTTCAGCCGGACCAGACGGAGGAAGCGCGGGGAGGGGCGGGAACCCTCGTTGATGACGAGGGCGCCGCTGCGGGTGCGGCGCCGGAGCGGCATCTCCTCCGGCTCCGGCTTGACGGGGCGGAGCCCCGTCGAGCCGGGGCCTGACGACGAGGACGCCCCCGGCTCCATCCGCCGCGGCGTTCAGGAGCTACCACGACGGCGAGAGAAGGACGACCGAGGCGGGTACTCGAGGCGCGGTACGTTGCCGGTCTCGATGTGGTCAAGGACGGCCTCGAGCGTGCGGCCTGGCACGCCCAACCACTCGCGCCACCAGTCGGCGTTGAGGCGGCCGCGGGGGATGACGCCATTGGTGGAGGCGACCTGTTCTTCGCGGCAGCGCGCGAAGTACATGGTCCACATCGTGTGGCTGTCGACGGCGTACCTCGGCTCGTTCTGCTGCTCCGGCGGCAGGGACGAGCGGATGCGGGCGATCTCGGCCCGCCGTGCCGCCCCGTCGGGCATCGGTGGCACCGGGATGCCGCCGGCGCTCAGCCTCCACACACCCGGCACATGCATGTCCGACGGCGCCAGATACTCGGCCTCGTAGAGGAGGCGCGCCTCCGGCTCTTGGAGATGGCGACGGCCGAAGCCGTTCGCCGCCGCGCCGTCGCCGGGGAACTTCTCAACCATTTGCTCATCGGCGGGAAGGGGGCGGTGGGCTGCTCTGTGTGGCGATGTGAGGCGTGGTGTGGCAGCTGTGGCCTTCACCGGCGGGGGATGGGCTTTTATAGCCGCGGCCGGGCGGCGAGAGCCTGCATGCTGGGCGACGCGTGGCGGGAGCGGACGAGACGCGCGTCGGTGACGCCTTCACTGCGTCGCCCGTGAGGCATCAATGTAGGCTGACCGGCGCGACAACCTTGGCCAGCCTCGCATTGATTTCCGCGGGAACCGAGGCGATGAGGACGAGGAAGCGGCGTCTCGCTGACGCTGCGGGCCCATCCCCGTTCGCACCAAAACCGCTCTCCCAGGCGCCTCCCAGCGCGTCGGGTTCGGCCTGGGTCCGCTGACGCCAGTTTCGGCTCAAACCGGCGAAAAAGGGCTCCGGGGCGCGCGCCTGGGCTGATTTTTAGGCATCGGCGCGAAAAAACCGTATGGGTGGGGCGTGTTGGGGGCGCGGCTGGAGATCCTCTTAGGATCTCAGGGTCACAAGCAAAGTTTTTTTTTCTTTTTTGAGTACTGAAACTTTCATTTTGGCTGGAGTGTTTAGCAATCTTTCTTTGTCAATTTACTGTTGCCTTACAATGGCAACTACTATGTGTTTTAGTGGATCTTTCGAAAAGCTTCGTGTTTGGTGCTAGTTTAGGGCATGTACAATGGTTGATAAAATAGTTTTATCTTAGGTCTTGCATCTAATTAAGAGATAACAAAAAAATGTCTACAATGGATCATTTCTCATCTTTATCCTCATAACTAGTTATTCCTAAAAACGTGGTGACACATATTGTGCTAAGATATCATCTTTTGTCTTATCTTAAATAAAAAGAGATAAGCCTTTTCTTATGAGACCTCTCTCCTTCACCTCATCATTTATTCTACATGACACTCCTAAGATAGCACCACTGTACATGCCCTAATATATTATCTCTTGGCTTATCTTAAATAAGAAAAAACAACCTTTTTCTTATGAGGTCTCTCTCCTTCACCTTATCATTTATCCTACATGACACTCCTAAGATAACATCACTGTACATACCCTTACTAATACAAGAGTCGACGTGAGTTGATTGGGTAAGATTTATATCATGTTACCACTGAAGGCCGGACTTTTGGAGCCGCTGGAAAAGGTTGAAACTTTTTGGAGCCGTTAATCGTTCTTTTCATGTTTGCCCATTAATTTCCTGTGGAAGTTACGGAAAATCCTCCCCCGATTGATGTCAAATAACTCGAAAAAAGTAGCCGAGGTATTTGTTGATGGTATGGTAATGGTGAGAGGCAGCTGTGGTTTATGTTCGAACCCCGCGTCACCTCCATTATTTTGCTGTCTGTGACAGCACAAACATGGCAACTTGGCAATGGGTAAGGACTGACGTGCATGACGAATCAAAATTATAATTGTTGACCTGCGATTGGAGCTTTGTATCGTACTACGCGTTTTGCTGGTTTGGCCGTTCAATGGTCGGAAATTCCCCAGCGGCGACCATTCCACTAGGATCAAATAATGATCCACTAGTGGTTGTCGTGGAGGTGTGGCTTTGATTAGGATCAGGATCAGGATTGTTTCAAAGCTTGCAACCTTAAGTGCTAGAGGCCCAACCTGAATGAAATTTGCTTTTATCTCTCTTCGAAACTTGAATATGGAAATGCTACTTGAAGAACGGTATTCCTTCATCTGAAAAGGAATCCTATGCTTGGAGTATCTTCGAGGATTGCTAATTTGATTCCCTATATCTATATGTCCGTGAACGCGTCCGTGCAGGAGCCCGCCCCGGCAACCACATGCCTCATGTGCAAAACATCTAATCCGTATAAAGCCATGAAACGTTGATTTCATACATAGTTCATACAAACTAATAGATGGTTAAAAACGAGCTACATTCAAAAAGAAGATTGCAAATTATGTACTACCCCACTCCTACTTCTTGTCGGAGTAGAGCTCGATGACCCCCTTGCCGGAGTCGCCGGCCTCGTGGTTGTTGGTGGTGGGGCGAATCGAGGGCATCTCATTGTTGTCAGCGTCGTCCGCAAAGAGCTCCTCCCACTCAACATTGTGGAGGTGGAATCGGCCACGGTTCGCCGCCACACCTCCTCGAACTCGAGGGGCTCGAGAGTAGTGCGGTTCTCCGTGAAGAGGGTGTTGTCACAGATGAGCTAGGCGAAGGCGGCAGCACCCTTGCGTTCGGCCTCGAATCGCGCCTCCGCTGCGAGGTGCTCTACCTCCTCTGCTTGGGCACGGAGGAACTGCTCCTCTGCCTCCTCTGCCTCCTCCATCGAGAGAAGGTGAATTTTGTTGCCCTTGCAGGCCACGATGTCCACCACCTCGAACCCGGCGATAGGATCAATCCTCACCTCATCCATGCTCGCCACCTCCTCCTCCACCAACTCCTCTGTCACTTTCATGCTCGATCCTTACCTTTCGTGTTCCGTTGTTTGATCTTAGTTAACTCCTCTCTTGCTTTGCACGCAGTTCTACTTTGTAGTTTGCTACGGTGGAGCCATTGTGATCGGAGGAGTCCTGGGCAGCTCCTTCGCTGAAGAGATGAAGGGCAAGGTGATGAAAGTGCTAGGGTATGCGCTTGGCTCGGTCAGTGTATCACAGTGCCGATAGTTGGCTTCCTTTGGTGCCCTTTCGCTTGGCGCTGGGATGATTGAAGATGGTGGTTATGTTAGCATCGTCTGTTTCTCTTTGTTATCAAAGTAGCCAAGACATTGTTGAATGGCTTATAATTTGTTTATGATGCAATACCGATGAAGTGGATTGGTGCAACATGCAACATTGGTGCAACAAACACAAAGATCGCAACAACAACGGTCATTCAAAAAATTAGAATGGCCTCCGCCGCGAGCTTAGCCCATCACTCTGACGCAAGCATCTTGCAGTATGTGACCTTCTCGTGGACCATGGCGGACGGCAAGATCGGAGCAGACGAGGATCCAATACCGGCGTGGACGGAGTGAAAAAGGAGGAAATTAGGGCGGGTAGGGTTTGACACTCACCGTCCGGCTTTAGTAGTTGAGGCTTGGCTCCACGGGAGTGCGATGAATGTGGGCACCAAATAGGTGGCCTCCCCGGTGAACCAATGGGTTTTCCCATAGGTTTTGCCGGTCATTCTAACGTGATGGATGTGTTCAGGTGGCCAAAATTGCCTGTCTCCCTCCTCCCCTCTCCACACATACATATGAGTTGAAAATGAGTTGCGGCGGACAACCCAAACATATGAGTTTGGATGACAATTTTCTGTCCGACGAAATGTAAAGTCCGATTAGAGAAAGACAAGATGGAATGCAAAAATGTGTTCCTCCGGTATTTATTCTTTAACTTTGTCATTTGGATGGGAGAGTGTTCAGCGTTCCTTGTCTGCCATTAATAAGTGTGTCATAAAAAATACAAGAGTCTGATTGAGTTTCCTTGGTCAAGCTCTTTTTAAGATAGCAACAACAACCGTGGAGTTGCATTCTTCTTCTTTTCCTCTCCTTATTTGCTCGTTGATTTCTTGTAAAAGGTACTGAAAGTTGTTTCCGTTTTGTGAAACACGCGTCAAATGTTTGTCATTTGTATTATAAGAGGGGGCTGGGATATTCTTTGTGGGTTGAGATAGTTGGCCATGGCAAAAAAATGTATGGTTGATGCTGGAACTAAAACTAAAAGCCATGATATTCGTTGTCACCGTGTAAACGACGGATCCTTGCGCATCTCTGTGCGCGGAGAATTTTCGTTTGGTCTGGAACACAAAAATGGTAGCGACAGATAAGAACCGACGACATCGACATGGGCAAGCAATCATTGTGCTATGTCCTGGACGTGTTTTTCTTTTTTTAGGCAACCCTGCGAAACTTTATTCATCCGTCACAATGTTTACATGGACGAAGGAAATACCCTCATATTGGCCTAACCAAACATGACGGCCAGGCCCAAGACCCAACACATATTTCGCAAGGTTGTGAGCATCAAAGTTTGAGCTCCTAAATTCGTGAACTATCTTACATGAAATAAAAAAACTGAATGCAACTTAATCTCCTGAATAACTGCACCATAGTTTGATGCACCACCATTCGAGATTTCCTCCACAACTCCCTTACAGTCCGAAGCAACATGAACTCGTTGGAGGTAAAGATCATCGACAAGAGCTAGTGCTTCTCTTATAGCCAAGAGATTTCCTCCATTGGCCGAAGCCACTTTCTGTGGATAGATGATATTAACCTCTGATAAGTAGGAGTTTATGAAGTAGTTGATGGACTGAGGACTCCGAAACAGTCCTTCATAAATTTATTTCCTTCTAGTTCCCCAAATAGCCCACAAAGTAACCACCAATCTTATAAAATCCTCTGCCCTGAGGCTCTCTTGAAGGGCAAATAACCATCTTTTCGCACTCTCATGTTGAACAATGCAAAGCTGATCGAGCACTTCTTCTGATGATAAAGCCCATGTACATCGAGAGACCGGACACTCGAGTAAAGCATGTTTCCATGTGTTGTGAGCCCCGCATAATGGGCACACTGCTGTTGTGGCCATATTACGGTGTTGGAGAACTTCGCCCGTAGGGATCGAGTGCCTCGCAAGTCGCCATGCAAATACTTTGATCTTGGACGGCACTTGCATTTTCCAGAGCTTTGTTCCACTCCCCACTCTCCCTATTTATAAGCGATGACTCCTTCGTCCCCTCAAGCCAATTTTCTCTGCTGATTTTTGTTGTCACAAGCATGCGGTATGCCGAGGCTACTGTGAAAATCCCCCGCGGGGTCTCACCCCAAGCCCAAAAATCCTCTACCCGTCGAGTGCAAAGGGGAATCTTCAGAATCTCTTCCGCGTCGAAGGGAGTGAATACTGCTCTAACCACTCCCTCCCTCCAAGAGGCTATGGTTGTGTCAATCAACTCAAATACTTTCTCTGGTGGAGCTGGTATGAGAGAAGTAATCGGTCGCTTAAAGCTGGGTCTCGGTATCCAGTTATGGTGCCAAATGTTGGTGGTCTCTACGTCGCCAATTCTACGAATAACTCCCTGAGCAAGCACATCCCTTCCGTTAATTATGGCCCTCCATATCTGAGATGGATGTGGTCCAAGAGTTGCATCAAGCAAGGAGCAAGTCGGGTAGTAGGTTGCCTTGAGTATTTCTTCACTTAGTGAAACGTCATCAACCAAGACTCTCCATGCCTGCCTTGCTAATAATGCCAAGTTAAACAGCTCCAAATCTCTGAAACCCATACCCCCCATATACTTAGGTCTGATCATCACATCCCAAGAACACCATGATGGTTTCCTCTTTCCTCTTTTACCGCCCCACTAGAACTGACGTATGAGGGAGGTAACATCATCACACACTCCCCTCAGCAAACGGAAACATGACACGGAGTACACTGGAATTGCTTGAGCAACCGACTTTATCAAGACCTCCTTGCTGGCAGCTGGTAGTAATTTTTCCATCCATCCTCTTACTTTTTCCCACAGCCTATCTCGCAAATATTTGAACGTTCCATTCTTGGAGTGTCCAACATCAGTAGGCATGCCCAAATAACAATCACTTAAGGATTCGTTTTGCACCTGAAGGCCGTTCTTCACCCCCTCCCTGGTGACTTGTGGACATCCTCTGCTGAAAAAGATGGAAGATTTTGCACGGTTTACTCTCTGGCCCGAAGCATTGCAATACCTATTCAGCAGGTTTGATACAAGTTCCGCTCCCTCCACACTTGACTTGAAAAGCAACAGGCTATCATCTGCGATAAGTGATGACTGAGAACTGGTTTTCAGGAGGCACGAGAGGCCCTCTGCTGCAATCAAGAAAAGGTAAGGGGATATGGGATCTCCCTGCTGAATTCCTTTGGATGGTTTAAAAGCTTCAACTCTTTCTCCATTGAACAAAATTGAAAAGGAAACTAATGAAACCATGTTCATGACTATGTCAATCCATACCTGTGCAAACCCCAATTTTTCCATGATAGCTTTCAAATAAGGCCACTCCAACTTGTCATAAGCTTTCATCATATCAAGCTTCAAAGCACAAAAACTATTATTCTTTGACATGTTTCGCTTCATAAAGTGCATACACTCATATGCACATATAATTTTATCCGTTATTAGCCTCCTTGGCGCAAAAGTCGATTGCTCCTTCGAGATGATATCTGGTAGAATAAGCCTCAATCTGTTGGCAACCACCTTGGATGCAATCTTGTACATCACATTACACAAACTGATGGGTCTATATTGAGAGAGGAGTGTGAGGTTCATCACCTTGGGAATTAAGACAAGTATTGTATCATTAATACACTTGGGGCTCGTCTCTCCTCTGACAATCTGTAGCACAATGTTAGTCACATCCCCTCCACAAATGTCCCAGTGTTTATGAAAAAATGGGCTGGAAACCAATCAGGCCCCGGTGTCTTCATAGGGAACATTTGGAACAAAGCACACTTTACCTCATTCGCAGAGTAAGGCGCACATAGTTGCTCGTTCATTACCGCTGTTACTTTCCTTGGTACATGCTCAAGGACTGTTTCTACTCCCTAAACTCCTTCAGACGAGTACAATTCTTGGTAGAAACTATTGGCCAGTGTCGTGGTTCTGAGTCTGACAGTATAATGGGGGGTAGGGATGTAGAGGCAAGATCTTAGCTATGGAGGAGTTGTACACACAAGTTTTACGAGTTCAGGCCCTTCTCAGAGGAAGTAACAGCCCTACGTCTCGGAGCCCAGAGGCGGTCGACTGGATTATATGCATGTGTGTTATAGGGGATGCGAACCCTTGTCCCTGAGGAGGGGGGTGGCTTATATAGAGTTCGCCAGACCCCTCCCACCCTCAGTTACAAAGGGTTTAAGGTACATAAAGATGGGGACGTTAATGGTAGTGCCTGCAATAAAGATACATAATGACCATTAAAGCTATGACTTAATTCCTGACCGTTGCAGAGTGGAGTGGCTCTAGATCTTCTGGTAGTCGAGTGATTGTCCATACGGTCGAGTGTCTTCAAGACTGTCGAGTGGAACATAGCTTCATGGTCGAGTGGATGATGATTTTTCTTCGAATGCTTCTGGTTCTTTTAGAGATGTCCTTGGGGAGGATATCTTGGACAGATCCATGACCCTACCCTAGGTACATAGCTTCATCATTAGCCCCCGAATGGATCAGGGTTTGAGTGAGGAAGGAGTTTAAAACACTTCCGACTCATTTTTCGTGCTATGAGTATATCTTGTTCTGGATCAATGAACTGAAGTGACGACACCAACTTCTTTTTCAGTCGCCTTGATCCATTCTTAGTTTTTGTCGAGTGAACTTTTATTGAAGAGTTTCGAGTGATGATGTGGATGGATGTCTTCCGTCTGATAAGTTCTTCTGCTGTCACGGATTTCGCGAGATTCGAATTTTGGGAAGCGCGCCGGACGGGGGAGGCCGCGGTAATTGGGACGGATTAGGCAGGTCGCCTCGATCTCCGTGCCACCTTTTTTGCCACGTATTGCGCGCTCGACTGTTGTGGGATTTGATAAGATCGTCCGGGCCTACAAGTCAGTCACTCAGAAGTGTCCTTATAAAAGGCACTGGACCGGGCTTTTGAATAGTGCGCCCTCATTCTCCTTCTTATTCCTCAGATTTCTCTGCTGCGTCTGCTTCCGCTCTTGGCGTCGTAGCCCCGCTCGGACTCGATTCACTGCCATGGGGAAGGAGAAGACGGTGGCGTTGGAGCGTGCAAAGAAGGCGACGGCGAAGGCGAAAGGAAAGAGGACCAGCCGGGGTGGATCCTCGTCAAGGTCCGGCCTGTCGCCGGGCTGGATCCAGGGTGACTGGATCCGCTCGACGATCAGCCAGAACGACATCGATGATCTGGTTGAGGGGGGACTGATCCCCCACGAATCGGCACGGCTCCCGGGGAACGAGACCGAGCCGCGGCCGCAGGAGGGTGAGTGCGTTCTCCTCGCCACTCATCTCGACCGCGGGTTTTCTTTGCCTCCCCACCCTTTCTTTCGTGGTTTTTTGACCTTCTTCGGGGCTCAACTCCACCACTTTACTCCAAACACCATCGTGTACCTTGCTGCCTTCGTGTCAATGTGCGAGAATTTCTTGGGTTGCCGACCGCACTAGGGTCTCTTCAAGCACATATTCACATGTCGCTCCCAGACGGTCAAGAAGGCCAACCCGAGTGATGAGAGGACACACGTGATATAGATGTGCGGGGGCCTTGGAATTCAAATGAGGAACAAGAGCACCTTCCCAGCTATGATCTCCCAACTTGGTCCGGGGCTGGCAGTCGACCTGGTTTTACTGCAAGGATCAGCCGACCCCGGGCCAGTCGACTGGACTTCCCCCCTTTTCCCTGGCTCGTGTGGAGAAGCCCTCCTCCTTGAGGGTGATCCCGGAAGAGAAGGCGCAGGTGAAGGTGTTGGTCGAGCGGGTCGTCCAACTTGTCCGTGACGGAGTGACTGGTATGGACCTGCTGGAGGTCTTTCTCAGTCGATGCATCCAACCACTCCAAGCCCGTGACCATCCGATGTGGATGTACTCGGGACTCGAGGATTCCACTCAGATCCACCCGGAGGACGTCCGTGAGGACACGGTGGAGAAGTGGCTGAGAGGAATCACCGACAACAAAGATAATCCCCGGGGGTCCAGGAGGGTGATTCCATTCGACCATTTGCGCCAGCCGGAACAGGTATGATTCTGCATTGTCGAGTGTCTTCTTGATTCACTATGTAACATCTTGTTGACGGTCGACTGTATTTCTTTTGTTCATTGTCTTTTCAGGCTCTTATTGATATGTACTCGATGCCCAATGGAGTGCAGGAGCAAAATGTCGAGGAAGGGGCGAGCGGGGGCGAGAGTGGCGAGTGGCACTTGGATGCAGAGGAGGACGAGGAGAGCGATGACTCGAGTGATGAAGAAGAGGTCGACTCGCCTCCTCGCAGAGAGAGGAGGTCCAAGCACGCTCACGAACCGGCGAGCACCCCTAACCTGGCGGCCGCACCGACTGGGCAATCTTCGAAGCGCCCTCGGACGTCTTCTTCGGTGCCGACTGAGAAGGTATCGAAACAGTTCAAGACTGCGCCGCCTCCTACGCCGAAAGCATTGAAGGCCACATCCTCCTAACCACCGAAGGCTTTGCCCAGAATCAAAGTGACCGTCCCCACCATCTCCGGGTAATCATCTGACCTGATCTTTTGGTCGACTCGAGCAACAGAACATAACCGATTGAATGTTGACATTTGCAGTGCTGCTACATCTGGAACTTCTTCCTACCAATACCGAGACGAGGAAATGGAAGACGCGGTTACCTCCAACCCAGGTAAAACTCTCATGATCTTGTTCTTGATTATTTGGTCGATTAAATTCTGGCGATTCACTTGGGGTCGACTGATTTATTTGCAGCCCCACCCAACATTATCGAGCTTCCGGATGATGAATAAGATGTGGCCCCTAGGCCCAGAAAGAACAAAAAAGTAGCAGCTAGCAAGACGTCTCAGCAGGGACCGATGACAACACCAACCGTCCGACAATTTGAAGACGCAGGTGGGGCCTCTGCAACTTTTGTTGTCCCATTGTCGAGTGAGCGCCCTGCACCGTCGATTGTACCGGTGTTTCCTTCAGTCGTCCAACCTCATGCTTCGGAGCTCCAAGCTGCCGCACCTGGGTCGTCTGCCCCCTTCTTCACCAACTACCATGTTCCGAAAAACCAGTCGGACACGGCTGCGGAGGCCATCCGTCAGGCTAACGTGATGATGGAGCGGATGAAGACGGTGCACGAGAACAGCCATGCCGCTTACGATGCCAGCGCGACTCTTCGGGCCAATGTCCAGGTAAGTAGGCTTTCGACTGACCTTGTTCTATTAGGATATGCTACCTGAAATATTTTCTTTCATACAATCTCTTATTGTTTGCGTCGAATCTGTACACCCACTGGGTGTTTTGTTGTCTTTAGCATTTGTGCTCTTCCACTCGGCCTGGGCGAGTGGGATCTGAACCGGTGGGGGCACGCTAAGTGCACCCACTGGGCGTAGTCCCCGAGACCGCGGTCGACTGCGGGAAGTCGACTGGGGTCTGAGTACTTTTCCCTTTCCTTTCTTCCACTCGACCCGGGCGGACCGCCGAGTGGGATCTGAACCAGTGGGGGCACGCCAAGTGCACCCACTGGGTGTAGTCCCCGAGACCGCGGTCGACTGCTGGCAGTCGATCGGGGTCTGAATAGTTCTTCTCTCTTTCTTCTCTTTTTTTACTTGACCCGGGCGGACCAGTCGAGTGGGATTTGAATCAGTGGGGGCACGCCAAGTGCACCCGCTAGGTGTAGTCCTCGAGACCGCGGTCGACTGCGGGCAGTCGGCTGGGGTCTGAGTAAACTTTTAAGTTTTATTCACTCGGAAGTAAATAATCTTTGATCTTGTCGATTGACACGTCTTTTACCTTCTGCAGAAATCTTGTACTCTCATTTCTAAATTTGCCGAATTTGAGGAGAAGCAGAGGCAACTCAACCTCGACTTGGAGCTGGCCCAACAAAAGTTGAAGAAAGCTCAAGATGAAGCTATTGGTATGGAAGGTAACTGCCTGTCGACTGTTCACGTCGATCGTCTTTTAAGATATTTCTTCGATCTCTTGTTTGATCCGATTGCTTCTTTTGCAGAGAAAATGAGGTTGGCTCTGGAGAAGAAGGACTTGGACCTTGCAGCTGTGCAGAAGGAAGCTCAAGATAAGACTGCCCTTGCAGAACAGAAGCTGGCTTCGGTCGGAGTGTTGGAAGGAGAAGTAAGCAAGCTGAAGTCCTCTTTCAATGAGTCCAACCGAGAGGTAACTCGTCTGAATAAGGATAAGATTGCTCTAAATGAGAAGCTGGAGTCCGCGGTCCGTAAGAGAAATGACACGGAAGCCTATCTGAGAACTCTTGCCAAGAAGCTCTATCTTATACTGGAAGGTACTCCTTTTAATCCGACTGCTTTACTGCTTGCAAGTTAATCCTTTCTAATCGACTCACTAACTCTTTGACTACAGAATTCTGCCAAAACTTTGACGAGGAAACTGGATGGATCGAGACGGGTTTAGACCCTATCGTTTCTCCGGTCGACGACGAGGCTGCCATGAATGTGCTTCGACTGGAATCCCGTGTTGCCAGCGTCACAAGTTACCTCGCTCGTTTGAAGGGGGCAGTTTCACGGATCGACTCATCACTCTGGCCAAGGGCGACACTTCAAAATGACCTCGAATGTCTGATGACTCAGCTCAACGAGATTCCTGGTCGAGTGCAAGAGTGGAAGAAGTCCTCTTCCCGGTGTGGTGCTGACGTGGCGTTGTCCTTGGTAAGGGTCCACTGCAAGGAAACTCGTGAAGACAAGCTGGCGGCGATCAAGGTTGCCAACACCAAAAGGCACGACTTCCAGTCCTTTATGGAGACTTTCATCACTGCTGCCACTCGGACCGCAGATGGAATCGACTTGGACGAATTCGTCGAACCCGCCAGCCCTCCTCCTGCCGAGTGAACAAACTATGAGATCTAAACATGTCTTAAATTTGCCTCGGAATGCCGAGTGGTTGCTGTAATCATTAAACTCCTTTGGTCTTGACACTCGAATACTTTTGATTTGTCGCTTGGAACTTTAGGATTTATCCAAACTGCTTTTGAATATGCTTGCGATTGCTTTTGGAATCTGCTCCCTATTTGGAATGACCTTCGTGTTTGAGATGCAACCTTGAAATGGAGACTTCAATCGAACTGCGCCTTGTCATCCTTGCGGACAAGGATGGAGCGCACGTTGTATTTGTGGCGTAGCTCAAAGAAGAAGGCCGCGGTCGATCTGCACCTCGTCGCCCTTGCGGGTAGGGATGAAGCATACGTTGTATTTGTGGCGCAGCTCCAAAGGAGAAGGTTGTAGTCGACCTCGTCGTCCATGCAGATGGGGATGGAGCGCACGTTGTATTTGTGGCGCAGCTCTGAAGGAGAAGGTTGCAGTCGACCAGCACCTCGTCATCCTTGCAAATAAGGGCGGATTTTAAACCTTAGGCGAGTACTGGACTGCAGCTAAGCCTCCGAGTGGGAGGATTGCTCACCACTCGGTAGGATTTTCAAACTTAGGCGAGTACTGGACTGCAGCTAAGCCCCCGAGTGGGAGGGTTGCTCACCACTCGGTAGGATTTTTTAAACTTAGGCGAGTACTGGACTGCAGCTAAGCCTATGAGTGGGAGGGTTGCTCACCACTCGGTAGGATTTTCAAACTTAGGCGAATACTAGACTGCAGCTAAGCCCCTGAGTGGGAGGGTTGCTCACCACTCGGTAGGATTTTTTAAACTTAGGCGAGTACTGGACTGCAGCTAAGCCTATGAGTGGGAGGGTTGCTCACCACTCGGTAGGATTTTTTAAACTTAGGCGAGTACTGGACTGCAGCTAAGCCTCCGAGTGGGAGGATTGCTCACCACTCGGTAGGATTTTCAAACTTAGGCGAGTACCGGACTGCATGTAAGCCCTCGAGTGGGAGGCTGGCTCACCACTCAGTAGGATTTTCAAACTTAGGCGAGTACTGGACTACAGCTAAGCCCCCGAGTGGGAGGCTGGCTCACCACTCAGTAGGATTTTACAAACTTAGGCGAGTACTGGATTGCAGCTAAGCCCCCGAGTGGGAGGCTGGCTGTAACGCCCCGGACACACCCACCGGTGGTCGTTACTCCTGGCGGGATCTAGACTGGCCCCACAGATCAATACTAGTCTTTTCTGTGCACTTTGTCCTCACTCATGCGCTCCCGGGAGCAACTTCCCGGTCGGTCATCCATCCTGACACTACTCCAAGCTGAGCACGCTTAACTTTGGAGTTCTGTCCGAATGGGCTACCGGAAAAGAAGGAATTCCTTATTGATATGAGTAGTCTATCATCCCTAATAAGCATACACCCCCACTCAGAGGAACCGACGTCCTCGTCGGGCCACAGGAACGTTCCCTCTTGGCACATACGTCTGTGCTTCCAGTCCAGTACATGTGCCATGTCGTGTGCCACGACGGGTCACAAACGTCATGAACAACATGACCACGCACCTGTCCGCAACCATCCGTGTAACCGCGAGGGTCGGCTCTGATACCAACTTGTAACGCCCCGGACACACCCGCCGGTGGTCGTTACTCCTGGCAGGATCTAGACTGGCCCCATAGATCAATACTAGTCTTTTCTACGCACTTTGTCCTCACTCATGCGCACCCGGGAGCAACTTCCCGGTCGGTTACCCATCCTGACACTACTCCAAGCTGAGCACACTTAACTTTGGAAATACCGTCATGAAGTCCATCTCAATGTGGTCAAACTTCCATTCTGGAATGGCAAGAGGTTGGAGGAGACCAGCTGGTCGTTGGTGTTCTGCCTTCACTCTTCTGCAGACATCACATTCATTCACGAACTGAGCAATCTCGCGCTTCATTCGAGTCCACCAATATGCCTGCTTGAGGTCATGGTACATTTTTGTACTCCCAGGGTGGATGGAGAGGAGTGAATTGTGAGCCTCGTTCATAATGAGTTTACGAAGGTCACCTTTAGGCACAACAATGCGATCCTCGAAGAATAGAGTATCCTTGTCATCAAGGCGATAGCACTTGTACTTGGATTGACTCTTGGCAATCCCAATCTTCACCTTCTTCACCATAGCATCAAGAAGTTGAGCCTCGCAAATCTGATCTTCCAAAGTAGGAGAGACTTGGAGGTTGGCGAGGAAACCTTGAGGAACAACTTGCAGATTGAGTTTGCGGAAAGCTTCACAAAGCTCGGGTTGGTAAGGCTTGAGAATCAGACTGTTGCAGTAAGCCTTCCTGCTCAATGCGTCAGCAATTACATTGGCCTTGCCTGGAGTATATTCAATGCTCGGATTATACTCTTGAATCATTTCGACCCAACGAGTCTGCCTGAGGTTGAGATTAGGCTGAGTGAAGATGTACTTGAGACTCTTGTGGTCAGTGAAGATGTCCACTTTTCGTCCCAATAAGAGATGTCTCCAAGTCAAAAGAGCATGCACAACTGCCGTCAGCTTGAGGTCATGAGTGGGGTAGTTCTTCTCGTTGGGCTTCGACTGGCGAGAGGTATAAGCCATAACTTTCTTCTCTTGCATCAACACTACACCAAGACCTTGAAGAGAGGCATCGCAGAAGACCTCGAACGGTTTGGATTCATCAGGAGGAGTCAGAACTGGAGCAGTGACTAACTTCTCTTTCAGGGTGTTGAAAGCGATATCACATTCTGGAGACCAAACGTACTTCACGTGCTTCTGGAGAAGGTTGGAAAGAGGCTTCGCGATCTTTGAGAAGTTCTCAACGAACCTTCGACAATAGCTTGCGAGACCAAGGAAACTGCGGAGTTGCTTCACGTTCTGAGGTGGTTCCCAATTCACAATTGCAAACACCTTCTCAGGATTCACCGCTATGCCCTTGGCAGAAATGATATGCCCAAGATAGAGAACCTCATCGAGCCAAAACTCGCACTTTGAAAACTTGGCATAGAACTGATGTTCTCTGAGCTTATCGAGCACCAAACGCAAGTGCTTGGCATGATCCTCGTTCTTGGAAAAGACCAAAATGTCATCGAGGTAGACCAAGACAAAGTCATTTGTGTAGGGGTTGAAGATGAAGTTCATCATGCGAGAGAAAGTCGGAGGAGCATTGACGAGGCCAAAAGACATGACAGTGTATTCATATGAACCATAGCTTGTTCTGAATGCTGTCTTAGGGATATCTTGCTCACGAATGCGAATCTGGTGATAGCCCATATGGAGATCAAGCTTGGAGAATACTTGAGCACCTTTGAGTTTTTCAAACAGCTCATTGATGTTGGGAAGTGGGTACTTGTTCTTTATAGTCTTCTTGTTCAATGGACGGTAGTCGACACAGAGTCAGTCCGTTCCATCCTTCTTCTTCACAAAAAGAACTCCACAACCCCACGGAGAAGAACTAGGTCGGATGAGACCCATTCGCTCTTGTTCATCGAGTTGCTTCTTTAGCTCCTTCAACTCTTTAGGTCCCAGCTTGTAAGGACGTTTGCAAACAGGTTCCGTGCCAGGCTCAAGATCGATGACAAATTCAACTTGCCGGTGCGGAGCCATTCCTGGAAGCTCTTTTGGAAAGACGTCTTGATATTCGCAAACGACTGGAATTTGTGAGATGGCTTCCATCTCATCCTTCTCATTGAGAGAAAACAGACGAATGGTATCATCCCTTGCGGCAAAGATAATTACATCCTTAGACGAATGAGTCAATTGAATCTGCCTGTCAGCATAATCAAGCTGAGCCTTGTGCTTAGAAAGCCAATCCATTCTGAGAATAAGATCGATATCCGAGTTACCAAGGACCACTGGAGAGGATAGAAACTTATAGTCGCCCAACGTGATAGTAACATCCGGGGCCATAGCGCTTGCATTCATGAATTTACCCGGAGAAACAACTGATAACTGCCTAGGCAATTCTTGTAAAGGCAACTCATGCTTAGAAACAAATGGTCTCGAGATGAAACAATGCGATGCACCAGTGTCAAAAAGAACTTTTGCAGGAATATCGTTAACAGGAAGGTTACCCATGATGACATCTGACGAGTCCTCTTCCTGAGCTGCATTCATCAAGTTGACCTTTGCAGACTTGGGGTTATGCTTGACCACAGCTGTACTTGCAGATCTCACAGGAGGAGGAGGAAGACGCCTCTGATTGAAGCACTTGTTGGCATAGTGACCCTTCTGTTGGCACTTGTTGCACGTGACCTCCGAGAGCGGACGGTGATATGGAGCACTTGATCTTGGAGCTTGAGAAGAAGTCTTGTTCTGAAAGCCAGGGTTGGGTGGGTGGGAAGATCCACTGCCACCTTTGCTCTTCTGCTGATAAGGCTGACGGAACGGAGGAGGAGGCAGCCAATACTTTTGCTGCTTAGCCACTTGAGTTGAGGAAGAAGGAGTTGCATCTCTGGCTCGCTTCTTGGAAGCATCACACTTCAGTTGAGCAGTCTCTTGCTTCATTGCCATGTTGTAAAACTCATCGTACTTCTTGGGCTCAAAGAGGACGAGAGCTAGCTGGAGTTCTTCTCTGAGACCACCCCTGAACTGGTATATCATGCTCTTCTCGTCAGGGACGTCTTGCTTAGCAAAACGGGCGAGCTTCTGGAGCATGATGTTGTACTGGTAAACAGACATAGTGCCTTGCTTCAGGTTGCGGAATTCCTCACGCTTGCTTTCAACCACACTCTGAGGAATATGATGAGCTTTGAAGTCTTGACAGAATTCATCCTAGGTAATCACACGGCCTCCTCTGGAATCTTTGTACTGCTGAAACCATTCTGCAGCTTGGTCTTTGAGTTGGAAGGAGGCAAACTTGACAAAGTCCTCAGGCCTGCCGTTACTGCACTCGAAATGCTTGCATATGTCCACGAGCCAATCATCAGCGTCTGTTGCCTCAACACAATTGCTGAAGGTCTTTGGCTGGTTAGCAAGGAACTGGTTGAGTGTAGCAAACTGATTCTGATTGTTACCATGACCCTGGTTCCCTTGGTTGCGCTCTTGAAGAAGTTGCATGATCAGCTGCGTGTTTGCATTGGTAGCGGCCATCACAACTTGCCATGCCTCCGGAGGTGGAGGTGGTGGTGGCAGATCAGGATTCGGAGTCGTGCGCGTTGGAGGAGCCATCCTGAAGAGGTTGACATCCGTTAGCATCTTGTCAGACATATATTTGAGCTGAATCAAACGGATTGAAATTGCAACATAAAGTCTTCACATCCGAACAAAATGAACGAATGCATTCCAATTGAAATGGTCACATTTCCATAATTTGAGAAGCCACTTAGAATTGAGGTAGAAGAATAAAACCAACAAGGTACGGACAAGAACGAATACTTGGCGAGGATTACCCAATCCCGAACCAAATATCCGCGGAAGAAGAACTAGAGCTACAAGAATTCCCACCTATGAAACTCCCGAACCCTTCCGGTTATGCAATCAGGTGTTGGGGATATAGGGGAAGCATAATATCTCACCCAAATCTAGCAAATCCTACATCCAGCTGTATCCATCCTTCAACACATAACCGAGAAACCTTCGGAAATCATTTACCTCAACCTTCGAAAAGCATCCGTTATACGAGTTATGGCAATACTCCCGAACTCCCGCCCTAGTACTGGGTGGCGTCGAGGTTATCTCACCAACAACTGCATAAAAGAGATTTTCGATGTCGGCGAAACTCAGGTATTCCAGAATCTCAACGATAAAATTGTGACGACAACACCTCGAAGCTTAACTCCCTGGGACACTGCCACAACCCCTAAATGTCAGGAGGCACCAAGAACAATGTTCTCGTCACAAATCGATCGGAACGATTCCAAGATACCCGCGTGATCCTAATTTTTTTTAGTGAAATTTGAGAAGAGAAGAGTCAAAACTCTACATCAGGATGCCTCACCAGAGTGATGAAGGGACTGGGGAGTAAAAAGAATTCCTAACTCTCCGATATATAAAATCCTAAATGACTCAAAACATTTTTCTAGACTCAACAACGCCAATGATTCGATCAAGCAGGGGGCTCCTAAGGTCGGGGAAGGAACTTAGGCGAGTGGGTGGCTGGCTCACCACTCGGTAGGATTTTACAAAATTAGGCGAGTAATGGACTGCAGCTAAGCCCCTGAGTGGGAGGCTGGCTCACCACTCGGTAGGATTTTACAAACTTAGGCGAGTACTGGACTGCAGCTAAGCCCCCGAGTGGGAGGCTGGCTGTAACGCCCCAGAGATACTTTCCATATTTGTATCCAACTCTTGCCGTTTCCAGCGTTAACTTATATTTATTTCTCGGGTTCGGGTCTCCGTCTCCGTGTGTTGTTTTCGTTTTTTCGTGCATCGCATATCATGTCATCTCGTGCATTGCATTTGCATACATGTTCATCTCATGCATTCGAGCATTTTCCCCGTTGTCCGTTTTGCATTCCGGCGCTTCGTTCTCCTCCGGTGGCCTTTTCTAGCGTTCTTTCATGTGTGGGGATTAAACATTTCCGGATTGGACCGAGACTTGCCATGCGGCCTTGGTTTACTACCGGTAGACCGCCTGTCAAGTTTCGTATCATTTGGACTTCGTTTGATACTCCAACGGTTAACCGAGGGACCGAAAAGGCCTTGTGTGTGTTGCAGCCCAACACCCCCCAAATTTGTCCCAAAACCCACCAAACTCTGCTCCATGTCCTAGAGCGTTCGATCACGATCGCGTGGGCGAAAACCGCACCTCATTTGGACTCTCCTAGCTCCCTCTATGTCTATATATACCCCCTCCATTTCGGATCTCGTCTTCCCGTCCAAACCCTACCCCGAAAAAAAAACAGCTCCACCGCGCCGACGGACGTGTCCGCCCGCGCCGGACGTTGTCCACCCCGCCGCCGCAGCAAATCGCGCGCCGCCACGTGGGCGCGCGCCCACTTCGCCGCCGCCAGGCCCGGGAGGCCCGCAGCCGGCCCCCGAGGCCCGAGCCGCCGCCGCCCTCATCCCGCGCGCCGCGCCGCCGTCTTCCCCAAGCCCGGTCGCCGCTCCGCCGCCCGCCGCGACTCCGGCGACGCGCGCCACCGTCATCGCCCGGCCGCCACTGCACCGGAGCCGCCCTCCTCGCCGCCCGCGGCCGGCCCCGCGCCACCGGCGACTCACCGGCCCCGCCGCCCTCTTCCTCCCGGCCGGCGAGCCCCTCCTCCGCGCCAAGTCCGACGCCGGCGAGCTCCAAGTCGGGCCGGTGAACCTCAGGAGTCGCGCCATTGCTACAGTGCGGCTGGATCTAGATCTGGGGTTGACCTCTCCCCGAAACCCTAATCTCCGTATTTTTTTATGCATTCTTTGACTGCTCGTAACTCTGTAACCGTAGCTCCGTTTTGGGCGTATAATATATCAAAATCTTCGCCTCGACATGTACATCATTTCATTCCATTGCATCATTTGCATTTGAGGTCATCTTGATGCCCAAAATGCTGTTAGAAGGAGGCTTCGTGAGTTAAATTGCAGATCCGTTAGTTCATCATGCACTTTTGTCATTTTTGCCATGTTTAATCCGTGCATGATATGCCTATGCCCCTTTGGGATGATTTGTTAAGAATTTTGTCTTATTTCCAGAGGTGCCACCCATGCATTTTTAGGATGTGTGTGTTGTCTTGTGCAAGCTTGCGAAGAGAGGTACCTGAGATTGCTGATTTCAGGGACTTAGTGATTTTCACTAAGTCTGGGATATTTTAGTTCATGATGCCATATGTCCAGCTTGTTTCCTAGTGATCCGTGCCTCTTTTGAGGATGATCAGTAAGGGAGTTTTGATATTTATGTTATGCTCTATCCATCCATGTCTTTTTTTGCATATATGGAGTGCTCTAGGTTGACTCAATCGAGCTCAACTTTTGCTTCGTTGTTAATCTGGGCAGATCATCAACTTGTTTGCGATTTTGCCGATGCTACCGTTAGTGTTCCATGCATGCTATGCCTTTGTTCTTGCCATGTGTAGCTAACATATTGTGCCTTCTTGCTGTTTATATGCTTGCCTTGCTATGACTTGCACCACAGTGAGTGCATCGAGCTCGTTTACATGCCTTCGTGAGTTAAATTTCTGCATGTCTCAGTTTTCACTTAAGTCTGAAAACTGATTGTGTTCGAGCTATGTTCGTGAGCTCGGTAGAGTATTTTGTGAACCCTTTTAGCCCAGGTCACTTTGGGTGTTTTGTTAAGCTTTTTGAGTAGCTCCATGCCATGTTCTTACTTGTCATGTTCAGGTCATCTATCATGTTGTTTTGCTGCTCCGAAGAGGGCTTCGTGATCTGAAATTTCAGGCTAGTGTTAATTTCACTAAGTCTGGAATCTGTTTTGCATATTCATTTTTTGCCATGCTTGTTTGAACCCCTTAATGGATGAATTTGCCTATGGCTCAGTGCTAGTGATTTGTTAAGCATCTTGTGTACATCACTGCCATGTATTTTGTTTTCATGTTTGGTGGCTGTAGCATGTTCATTTCGTTGCATTTAGATGCCTACTTGCTGTAAATCGCAGACCGGTGTCATATCTTAAAACGCTTGCCATTTCCAAACCGTAGCTCCGATTCCAATGATCTTTATATCGTTTTCAAGCGATTTCGTCCCCTCTATCCAGTGGCACCCTTGGAATTCCAAGTGGAGGCCAGGTTCATGCATTTCCTGTCATATCTTGCATTTTGCATCCCGCATCGCATCCCGCATAGCATATCATCATTTCATCATATTGCTTGGTCTTGCACGTGGTTGATTGTATCCTTGTTGCTTGTTTGTCTTGTTTGGGTAGAGCCGGGAGACGAGTTCGCTACCGAGGAGCCCGTTGAGTTTGCTTGTGAGGATCCAGTCAGCTTTGACAACTGTGCAGGCAAGATGATCATACCCTCGAAATCACTACTATCTTTGCTATGCTAGTTTGCTCGCTCTTTTGCTTTGCCACTACTACGATGCCTACCATTTGCTTGTCAGCCTCCCAATTGCATGATTGAACCTCTAACCTACCATTGTCCTAGCAAACCGTTGATTGGCTATGTTACCGCTTTGCTCAGCCCCTCTTATAGCGTTGATAGTTGCAGGTGAAGATTGGAGCCGTTCCTTGTTGGAACATTTATTTACTTGTTGGGATATCATTATATTGCTATGTTGTCTTAATGCATCTATATACTTGGTAAAGGGTGGAAGGCTCGGCCTCTCGCCTAGTGTTTTGTTCCACTCTTGCCGCCCTAGTTTCCGTCATATCGGTGTTATGTTCCCGGATTTTGCGTTCCTTACGCGGTTGGGTTATAATGGGAACCCCTTGATATTTCGCCTTGATTAAAGCTTTTCCAGCAATGCCCAACCTTGGTTTTACCATTTGCCACCTAGCCTTTTCTTTCCCTTGGGTTCTGCAGACTCAAGGGTCATCTCATTTTAACCCCCCGGACCAGTGCTCCTCTGAGTGTTGGTCCACCTGTCAGCTACCGGTGGCCACCAGGGGCAACTCTGGGCTGGCCTACCCGTACCTAGGACAATCTGAGTGTGCCCTGAGAAAGAGATATGTGCAGCTCCTATCGGGATTTTTCGGCACATTCGGGCGGTGTTGCTGGTCTTGTTTTAACCTGTCGAAGTGTCTTGAGTTACCGAGATACCGAGTCTGATCGGAACGTCTTGGGAGGAGGTCTTTTCCTTCGTTGACCGTGAGAGCTTGTCATGGGCTAAGTTGGGACTCCCCTGCAGGGATTGAACTTTTGAAAGCCGTGCCCGCGGTTATGGGCAGATGGGAATTTGTTAATGTCCGGTTGTAGATAACTTGAACCTTAATTAATTAAAATGAATCAACTGAGTGTGTTGCCGTGAAGGCCTCTTCTCGGCGGAGTCTGGGAAGTGGACACGGTGTTGGAGTAATGCTTGCGCAGGTTGTTCCTCTAGATTCTCGCTCGCGCCTTGCCTCCTCTTCTCGCTCTCTTTTGCGTATAAGTTAGCCACCACATATGCTAGTCGCTTGCTGCAGCTCCACATATACTTGCCTTGTCCTTCCTATAAGCTTAAATAGTCTTGATCGCGAGGGTGCGAGATTGCTGAGTCTCTGTGGCTCACAGATACTATAATTCCAGATGCAGGTCCAGGTGATTCCGCTCCAGGTGATGAGTATGAGCTCAAGTGGGAGTTCGACGAGGACTCTCAGCGTTATTATGTTTCCTTTCCC
Source organism: Triticum urartu (assembly GCF_056163025.1). Taxonomy (NCBI): domain Eukaryota; kingdom Viridiplantae; phylum Streptophyta; class Magnoliopsida; order Poales; family Poaceae; genus Triticum; species Triticum urartu. The sequence continues at coordinate 263,002,660 of NC_141873.1, forward strand.
GATGATCAGTAGTGGTGCCTAGTTGGGGTTTGATTCAGGGCCTTGTCGCATGTTGGGTTCTTTTCCATTTTGGCGCCGTAGTCGGGCCATGAGTGTTTGTTTGATGGATGTTATTTATGTACTCTGATGTGACGTGGCGAGTGTAAGCCAACTATGTTATCTCCCCCTTTTATTATGTATTACATGGGATGTTGTAATGATTGCCTGACTTGCGACATTGCTTTCAATGCGGTTATGTCTCTAAGTCGTGCCTCGACACGTGGGAGCTATAGCCGCATCGAGGGCGTTACAAGTTGGTAATCAGAGCCTTCCCCGACCTTAGTAGCCCCCATTGCTTGATCGTTTTTAGCAGCCGAGTTGTGTCTAGAAAAATGTTTTGAGTCACTTAGGAATTATATATCGGAGAGTTAGGAATTCTTTTTACTTCCCAGTCTCCTCATCGCTCTGGTAAGGCATCCTGACGTAGAGTTTTGACTCTTCTCTTCTCAAATTTCACTAAATTTTTTTTAGGATCACGCGAGTATCTTGGTTTTGTTCCGATGGTTTTGTGACGAGAACATTGTTCTTGGTGCCTCCTGTCTTTAGGGGTTGTGGCAGTGTCCCGGGGAGTTGAGCTCCGAGGTGTTGTCGTCACAATTTTATCGTTGCAATTCTGGTATACTTGAGATTTGTGCGCGACATCAAAAATCTCTTTTATGCAGTTCGTTGGTGAGATAACCTCGACGCCACCCAGTACTGGGGCGGGAGTTCGGGAGTATCGCCATAACTTGTATAACGGATGCTTTTCGAAGGTTGAGATAGATGGTTTCCGAAGGTTTCTTGGTTATGTGTTGAAGGATGGATACAGCTGGATGTAGAATTGCTAGCTTGAGTGAGATATTATGCTCCCCTGTATCCCCAACACCTGATTGCATAACCGGGAAAATTTCGGGAATTTCATAGGTGGGAATTCAAGTAGCCTTAGGATATCTTTCCGACAGATGTATGATATGAAATTGGGGTTCGACGTCTAGTGGTTCGCCTATTCACGGTCGATTTTACAGTGGTCTCGTTGTGTCTTAAAGAGTCCTTGGCTATGCTGACTCGGGGACGCTTCGTATGTCATGTGCACTGCCTTGTACATGATGGTGCTGTACGATCGAGCCCGTGTAGGTCCCACCACGAAAACTTCGGACGAAATTTCTATCATGTATTTGTTCCGGCTTATTCCGCAAGCCAACCCTTGGTTTTATTTCGAGTTGTGGCATTCGTTTTGCTTCGACGTCATATGATGATTCCATCCCTCGTTGTTGTACCCCTTCTACCTGATTCTTCGTGGCTTCGCAATTTAGGAATATGTGACCACTTCAAGAGAAATGCATTCGTTCATTTTGTTCGGATGTGAAGACTTTATGTTGCAATTTTCATTCCGTTGGATTCAGCTTCAATATTTGTCTACTTGTGTGCTAATGGTGGTCAACCTCTTCAGGATGGCTCCTCCAACGCGCACGACTCCGAATCCTGGTCCGCCACCACCTCCACCTCCTCCAGAGGCATGGCAAGCTGTGATGGCCGCAACCAATGCAAACACTCAGCTGATCATGCAAATTCTCCAAGAGCGCAATCAAGGTAGTCAAGGGAATCAAGGCAGCAATCAGGGTCACTTTGCTACACTCAACCAGTTCCTTGCTAACGGGCCAAAGACTTTCAGTAATTGTGTTGAGGCAACCGATGCTGACGATTGGCTTGTGGATCTGTGTAAGCATTTCGAGTGCAGCAACGTCAGGCCTGAGGACTTTGTGAAATTCGCTTCCTTCCAACTCAAAGATCAGGCTGCAGAATGGTTCCAGCAGTACAAGGATTCCAGAGGTGAACGTGTTATCACTTGGGATGATTTCCGTCGAGATTTCCGAGCTCATCACATTCCGCAGAGCGTGGTTGAAAGCAAGCGTGAGGAATTCCGCAATCTGAAGCAAGGCTCTTTGTCTGTCTATGACTACAACAAATTGTTCCAGAAGCTTGCCCGCTTTGCCAAGCAGGACGTGCCTGATGAGAAGAGCATGATATATCAGTTCAGGGGTGGTCTCAGAGAAGATATTCAGCTCGCTCTTGTTCTCTTTGAGCCCTTGAGGTACGATGAGTTCTACAACATGGCACTGAAGCAAGAGGCTGCTCAGTTGAGGTGTGATGCTTCCAGGAAGCGAGTCAGAGATGTTACTCCGTCTTCCTCTACTCAAGTGGCCAAGCAGCAAAAGTTTTGGCTTCCTCCTCCTCCGTTCCGTCAGCCGTATCAGCAGAAGAGCAAAGGTGGCAGTGGTTCTTCCCACCCACCCAACCCAGGCTTTCAGAACAAGACTTCGTCTCAAGCTCCAAGATCGAGTGCTCCATATCACCGTCCGCTTTCAGAGGTCACGTGCAACAAGTGCCAACAGAAGGGTCACTATGCCAACAAGTGTTTCAACCAGAGGCGTCTTCCTCCTCCTCCTCCTGTGAGATCGTCAAGTACAGCTGTGGTCAAGCATAATCCCAAGCACGCCAAGGTCAATTTGATGAATGCAGCTCAGGCAGAGGACTCGTCAGATGTGATCATGGGTAACCTTCCTGTTAATGATATTCCTGCAAAAGTTCTTTTTGACACTGGTGCATCGCATTGCTTCATCTCGAGACCGTTTACTAATAGGCATGAATTGGTTTCACAATTTTTGCCTAGTCCTTTAGCAGTTGTCTCTCCCGGCAAGCGCATGCAGGCTAACTCCATCGTTCCGGATGTTTCTATCACGATGGGCGAGTTCAAGTTTCTTGCTTCTCCTACGGTTCTTAGTGACTCGGATATTGATCTTATTCTCGGGATGGACTGGCTCTCTAAGCACAAAGCTCAGCTTGATTGTGCAGCCAGGCAGATTCAACTGACTCATTCGTCTGAGGATGTAATTGTCTTTGCCGCTCGGGATAATACCATCCGGTTGTTTTCTCTCAATGAGAAGGGTGAATTGGATGCTATTTCGCAGATTCCGGTTGTTTGTGAGTATCAAGACGTTTTTCCAGAAGAACTCCCAGGGATGCCTCCAAACCGGCCGGTTGAATTTGTTATTGAACTTGAGCCCGGTACGGAACCTGTGTGCAAACGTCCCTACAAGCTCGGCCCCGAAGAGTTGAAGGAGTTGAAGAAACAACTCGATGAGCAAGAAAGATTGGGTCTCATCCGGCCTAGTACTTCTCCGTGGGGTTGTGGTGTTGTTTTTGTGAAGAAGAAGGATGGATCGAGTCGACTTTGTGTTGATTACCGTCCAGTGAACAAGAAGACCATCAAGAACAAATACCCACTTCCCAACATCAATGAGCTGTTCGAACAACTCAAGGGTGCTCAAGTACTCTCCAAGCTTGATCTCCGTATGGGTTATCACCAGATTCGCATTCGTGAAGAAGATATTCCCAAGACAGCATTCAGAACAAGCTTTGGTTCATATGAATACACTGTCATGTCTTTTGGCCTCGCCAACGCTCCTCCGACGTTTTCTCGCATGATGAACTTCATCTTCAACGCCTACACCAATGACTTTGTTTTGGTCTATCTCGATGACATTCTGGTTTTCTCGAAGAACAAGGAAGATCATGCCAAGCACTTGCGTTTGGTTCTCGATAAGCTCAGAGAACATCAGTTCTACGCCAAGTTCTCCAAGTGTGAATTTTGGCTCGATGAGGTTCTTTATCTTGGTCATATCATCTCTGCCAAGGGCATTTCCGTGAATCCCAAGAAGGTATCCGCAATTGTGAATTGGGAACCTCCTCAGAACGTGAAGCAACTCCGCAGTTTCCTCGGTCTCGCAAGCTATTGCCGAAGATTCGTTGAAAACTTTTCCAAGATCGCGAAGCCTCTCTCAAATCTTCTTCAGAAGCACATCAAGTACGTTTGGTCTCCGGAGTGTGATATTGCTTTCAACACTTTGAAAGAGAAGTTGATCACTGCTCCAGTTCTGACTCCGCCTGATGAATCCAAGCCGTACGAGGTCTTTTGTGATGCCTCTCTCCAAGGTCTTTGCGCAGTATTGATGCAAGAGAAGAAAGTTGTTGCTTATACATCTCGCCAGTTGAAGCCTAATGAGAAGAACTACCCCACTCATGATCTCGAGTTGGCGGCAGTTGTGCATGCTCTTTTAACTTGGAGACATCTTCTATTGGGAAGGAAAGTGGACATTTTCACTGATCACAAGAGTCTCAAGTACATCTTCACTCAGCCTAATCTCAACCTAAGGCAAACTCGATGGGTCGAAATGATTCAAGAGTACAATCCAAGTATTGAGTATACTCCAGGCAAGGCTAATGTGATTGCTGACGCTTTGAGCAGAAAGGCCTATTGCAACAGTCTGATTCTCAAGCCTTATCAACCCGAGCTTTGTGAAGCTTTCCGCAAACTGAATCTGCAAGTTGTTCCTCAAGGTTTCCTCGCCAACCTTCAAGTCTCTCCTACCTTAGAAGACCAGATTCGCCAAGCACAGCTTCTTGATGCTATGGTGAAAAAGGTGAAGATTGGGATTGCCAAGAGTCAGTCCAAGTACAAGTGCTACCACCTTGATGACAAGGACACTCTCTTCTTCGAGGATCGTATTGTTGTGCCCAAAGGTGAACTTCGTAAAGTGATCATGAACGAGGCTCACAACTCTCTCCTCTCCATCCACCCTGGTAGTACGAAGATGTATCAGGATCTCAAGCAAGCTTATTGGTGGACTCGAATGAAGCGCGAGATCGCTCAATTCGTGAATGAATGTGATGTCTGCAGAAGAGTGAAGGCAGAACACCAAAGGCCAGCTGGTCTCCTCCAACCTCTTGCCATTCCAGAATGGAAGTTTGACCACATTGAAATGGACTTCGTGACTGGGTTTCCAAAGTCCAAGCGTGGCAATGATGCTATATTTGTTGTCATCGACAAACTCACCAAAGTGGCTCATTTTCTGCCTATCAAAGAGTCGATCACTGCAGCTCAATTGGCGGAACTCTATACCTATCGCATTGTCTCTCTGCACGGTATTCCTCAAGTGATCTCTTCAGACCGTGGCAGTATCTTTACCTCGAAGTTTTGGGATTCTTTTCAGAAGGCCATGGGTACCAACATTCGCTTCAGCACAGCTTTCCATCCTCAAACAAGCGGTCAAGTCGAGCGTGTCAACCAGATTCTTGAAGATATGCTCAGGGCTTGTGTGATCTCCTTCGGCATGAAGTGGGAGGATTGTCTTCCTTATGCTGAATTCTCCTATAACAACAGTTTTCAAGCAAGTTCGGGCAAGGCCCCCTTTGAAATTCTGTATGGCAGGAAGTGCCGTACCCCTCTCAACTGGTCTGAAACCGGTGAACGTCAGCTGCTGGGTAATGACTTAATCACAGAAGCAGAAGAAATGTGCAAAGTCATTCGTGATAACCTCAAAGCAACCCAATCCCGCCAGAAGAGCTACTATGATAGTAAGCACCGTGATTTGGCTTTCGAGATCGGAGATCATGTTTACCTCCGCGTCTCTCCTATGAAAGGTACTCGTCGCTTCGGTATCAAAGGGAAGCTTGCCCCTAGATACGTGGGACCTTTCAAGATTGCTAGCAAGAGAGGCGACCTCGCCTATCAGCTCGAGCTTCCTTCAAACTTTGCCAATGTTCATGATGTGTTCCATGTCTCTCAGCTTCGAAAGTGCTTCAAGACTCCTGACCGCACCGTCAACTTCGAGGACATTGAGCTCCAAGAAGATCTCTCCTATCGTGAGCACCCAGTTGCTATTTTTGAAGAGACTGAACGCAAGACTCGCAACAAGTCAATCAAATTTCTCAAAGTCAAGTGGTCTCACCATTCCGAACGTGAAGCTACCTGGGAACGCGAGGATCACCTCCGTTCTGAGTACCCGGAGTTCTTTCAGTCCTAGATCTCGGGACGAGATCTTTTCGTAGTGGTGGAGTGTTGTAACGCCCCAGAGATACTTTCCATATTTGTATCCAACTCTTGCCGTTTCCAGCGTTAACTTATATTTATTTCTCGGGTTCGGGTCTCCGTCTCCGTGTGTTGTTTTCGTTTTTTCGTGCATCGCATATCATGTCATCTCGTGCATTGCATTTGCATACATGTTCATCTCATGCATTCGAGCATTTTCCCCGTTGTCCGTTTTGCATTCCGGCGCTTCGTTCTCCTCCGGTGGCCTTTTCTAGCGTTCTTTCGTGTGCGGGGATTAAACATTTCCGGATTGGACCGAGACTTGCCATGCGGCCTTGGTTTACTACCGGTAGACCGCCTGTCAAGTTTCGTATCATTTGGACTTCGTTTGATACTCCAACGGTTAACCGAGGGACCGAAAAGGCCTCGTGTGTGTTGCAGCCCAACACCCCCCAAATTTGTCCCAAAACCCACCAAACTCTGCTCCATGTCCTAGAGCGTTCGATCACAATCGCGTGGGCGAAAACCGCACCTCATTTGGACTCTCCTAGCTCCCTCTATGTCTATATATACCCCCTCCATTTCGGATCTCGTCTTCCCGTCCAAACCCTACCCCGAAAAAAAACAGCTCCACCGCGCCGACGGACATGTCCGCCCGCGCCGGACGTTGTCCACCCCGCCGCCGCAGCAAATCGCGCGCCGCCACGTGGGCGCGCGCCCACTTCGCCGCCGCCAGGCCCGGGAGGCCCGCAGCCGGCCCCCGAGGCCCGAGCCGCCGCCGCCCTCATCCCGCGCGCCGCGCCGCCGTCTTCCCCAAGCCCGGTCGCCGCTCCGCCGCCCGCCGTGACTCCGGCGACGAGCGCCACCGTTGTCGCCCAGCCGCCCTCCTCGCCGCCCGCGGCCGGCCCCTCGCCACCGGCGACTCACCGGCCCCGCCGCCCTCTTCCTCCCGGCCGGCGAGCCCCTCCTCCGCGCCAAGTCCGACGCCGGCGAGCTCCAAGTCAGGCCGGTGAACCTCGGGAGTCGCGCCACTGCTACAGTGCGGCTGGATCTAGATCTGGGGTTGACCTCTCCCCGAAACCCTAATCTCCGTATTTTTTTATGCATTCTTTGACTGCTCGTAACTCTGTAACCGTAGCTCCGTTTTGGGCGTATAATATATCAAAATCTTCGCCTCGACATGTACATCATTTCATTCCATTGCATCATTTGCATTTGAGGTCATCTTGATGCCCAAAATGCTGTTAGAAGGAGGCTTCATGAGTTAAATTGCAGATCCGTTAGTTCATCATGCACTTTTGTCATTTTTGCCATGTTTAATCCGTGCATGATATGCCTGTGCCCCTTTGGGATGATTTGTTAAGCATTTTGTCTTCTTTCCAGAGGTGCCACCCATGCATTTTTAGGATTTGTGTGTTGTCTTGTGCAAGCTTGCGAAGAGAGGTACCTGAGATTGCTGATTTCAGGGACTTAGTGATTTTCACTAAGTCTGGGATATTTTAGTTCATGATGCCATATGTCCAGCTTGTTTCCTAGTGATCCGTGCCTCTTTTGAGGATGATCAGTAAGGGAGTTTTGATATTTATGTTATGCTCTATCCATCCATGTCTTTGTTTGCATATATGGAGTGCTCTAGGTTGACTCAATCGAGCTCAACTTTTGCTTCGTTGTTAATCTGGGCAGATCGTCAACTTGTTTGCGATTTTGCCGATGCTACCGTTAGTGTTCCATGCATGCTATGCCTTTGTTCTTGCCATGTGTAGCTAAAATATTGTGCCTTCTTGCTGGTTATATGCTTTCCTTTCTATGACTTGTACCACGGTGAGTGCATCGAGCTCGTTTACATGCCTTCGTGAGTTAAATTTCTGCATGTCTCAGTTTTCACTAAGTCTGAAAACTGATTGTGTTCGAGCTATGTTCGTGAGCTCGGTAGAGTATTTTGTGAACCCTTTTGGCCCAGGTCACTTTGGGTGTTTTGTTAAGCTTGTTGAGTAGCTCCATGCCATGTTCTTACTTGTCATGTTCAGGTCATCTATCATGTTGTTTTGCTGCTCCGAAGAGGGCTTCGTGATCTGAAATTTCAGGCTAGTGTTAATTTCACTAAGTCTGGAATCTGTTTTGCATATTCATTTTTTGCCATGCTTGTTTGAACCCCTTAATGGATGAATTTGCCTATGGCTCAGTGCTAGTGATTTGTTAAGCATCTTGTGTAAATCACTGCCATGTATTTTGTTTTCATGTTTGGTGGCTGTAGCATGTTCATTTCGTTGCATTTAGATGCCTACTTGCTGTAAATCGCAGACCGGTGTCATATCTTAAAACGCTTGCCATTTCCAAACCGTAGCTCCGATTCCAATGATCTTTATATCGTTTTTAAGCAATTTCGTCCCCTCTATCCAGTGGCACCCTTGGAATTCCATGTGGAGGCCAGGTTCATGCATTTCCTGTCATATCTTGCATTTTGCATCCCGCATCGCATCCCGCATAGCATATCATCATTTCATCATATTGCTTGGTCTTGCACGTGGTTGATTGTATCCTTGTTGCTTGTTTGTCTTGTTTGGGTAGAGCCGGGAGACGAGTTCGCTACCGAGGAGCCCGTTGAGTTTGCTTGTGAGGATCCAGTCAGCTTTGACAACTGTGCAGGCAAGATGATCATACCCTCGAAATCACTACTATCTTTGCTATGCTAGTTTGCTCGCTCTTTTGCTTTGCCACTGCTACGATGCCTACCATTTGCTTGTAAGCCTCCCAATTGCATGATTGAACCTCTAACCTACCATTGTCCTAGCAAACCGTTGATTGGCTATGTTACCGCTTTGCTCAGCCCCTCTTATAGCATTGATAGTTGCAGGTGAAGATTGGAGCCGTTCCTTGTTGGAACATTTATTTACTTGTTGGGATATCATTATATTGCTATGTTGTCTTAATGCATCTATATACTTGGTAAAGGGTGGAAGGCTCGGCCTCTCGCCTAGTGTTTTGTTCCACTCTTGCCGCCCTAGTTTCCGTCATATCGGTGTTATGTTCCCGGATTTTGCGTTCCTTACGCGGTTGGGTTATAATGGGAACCCCTTGATATTTCGCCTTGATTAAAGATTTTCCAGCAATGCCCAACCTTGGTTTTACCATTTGCCACCTAGCATTTTCTTTCCCTTGGGTTCTGCAGACTCAAGGGTCATTCATTTTAACCCCCCCGGGCCAGTGCTCCTCTGAGTGTTGGTCCACCTGTCAGCTACCGGTGGCCACCAGGGGCAACTCTGGGCTGGCCTACCCGTACCTAGGACAATCTGAGTGTGCCCTGAGAAAGAGATATGTGCAGCTCCTATCGGGATTTTTCGGCACATTCGGGCGGTGTTGCTGGTCTTGTTTTAACCTGTCGAAGTGTCTTGAGTTACCGAGATACCGAGTCTGATCGGAACGTCTTGGGAGGAGGTCTTTTCCTTCGTTGACCGTGAGAGCTTGTCATGGGCTAAGTTGGGACTCCCCTGCAGGGATTGAACTTTCAAAAGCCGTGCCCGCGGTTATGGGCAGATGGGAATTTGTTAATGTCCGGTTGTAGATAACTTGAACCTTAATTAATTAAAATGAATCAACTGAGTGTGTTGCCGTGAAGGCCTCTTCTCGGCGGACTCCGGGAAGTGGACACGGTGTTGGAGTAATGCTTGCGTAGGTTGTTCCTCTAGATTCTCGCTCGCGCCTTGCCTCCTCTTCTCGCTCTCTTTTGCGTATAAGTTAGCCACCACATATGCTAGTCGCTTGCTGCAGCTCCACATATACTTGCCTTGTCCTTCCTATAAGCTTAAATAGTCTTGATCGCGAGGGTGCGAGATTGCTGAGTCTCTGTGGCTCACAGATACTATAATTACAGATGCAGGTCCAGGTGATTCCGCTCCAGGTGACGAGTATGAGCTCAAGTGGGAGTTCGACGAGGACTCTCAGCGTTATTATGTTTCCTTTCCCGATGATCAGTAGTGGTGCCTAGTTGGGGTTTGATTGAGGGCCTTGTCACATGTTGGGTTCTTTTCCATTTTGGCGCCATAGTCGGGCCATGAGTGTTTGTTTGATGGATGTTATTTATGTATTCTGATGTGACGTGGCGAGTGTAAGCCAACTATGTTATCTCCCCCTTTTATTATGTATTACATGGGATGTTGTAATGATTGCCTGACTTGCGACATTGCTTTCAATGCGGTTATGTCTCTAAGTCGTGCCTCGACACGTGAGAGCTATTGCCTTAATTAATTATATGTGATAGCCTGGCTTATTAGGGATGATAGACTACTCATATCAATAAGGAATTTCTTCTTTTCCGGGAGCCCATTCGGACAGAACTCCAAAGTTAAGCATGCTCAGCTTGGAGTAGTGTCAGGATGGGTGACCGACCGGGAAGTTGCTCCCGGGTGCGCACGAGTGAGGACAAAGTGCGCAGAAAAGACTAGTATTGATCTGTGGGGCCAGTCTAGATCCCGCCAGGAGTGACGACCACCGGCGGGTATGTCCGGGGCGTTACAAGTTGGTATCAGAGCCGACCCTCGCGGTTACACGGATGTTTGCGGACAGGTGCGTGGTCATGTTGTTCATGACGTTTGTGACCCGTCGTGGCACCCGGCATGTCACATGTACCGGACTGGAAGCACAGACGTTTGTGCCAAGAGGGAACGTCCCTGTGGCCCGACGAGGACGTCGGTTCCTCTGAGTGGGGGTGTATGTGATAGCCTGGCTTATTAGGGATGATAGAATACTCATATCAATAAGGAATTTCTTCTTTTTCGGGAGCCCATTCGGACAGAACTCCAAAGTTAAGCATGCTCAGCTTGGAGTAGTGTCAGGATGGGTGACCGACCGGGAAGTTGCTCCCGGGTGCGCACGAGTGAGGACAAAGTGCGCAGAAAAGACTAGTATTGATCTGTGGGGCCAGTCTAGATCCCGCCAGGAGTGACGACCACCGGCGGGTATGTCCGGGGCGTTACACTGGCTCACCACTCGGTAGGATTTTACAAACTTAGGCGAGTACTGGACTGCAGCTAAGCCCCCGAGTGGGAGGCTGGCTCACCACTCGGTAGGATTTAACAAACTTAGGCGAGTACTGGACTGCAGCGAAGCCCCTGAGTGGGAGGCTGGCTCACCACTCGGTAGGATTTAACAAACTTAGGCGAGTACTGGACTGCAGCGAAGCCCCCGAGTGGGAGGCTGGCTCGCCACTCGGTAGGATTTAACAAACTTAGGCGAGTACTGGACTGCAGCTAAGCCCCCGAGTGGGAGGCTGGCTCACCACTCGGTAGGATTTTGAAAACTTAGGCGAAACGGATTCGTAGCTAAGCCCCCGAGTGAGAGGCTTGTTCACCACTCGGTAGGATTTTCTTTCGAACTTAGGCGAAATGGATTCGCAGCTAAACCCCCGAGTGAGAGGCTTGCTCACCACTCGGTAGGATTTTCTTTCGAACTTAGGCGAAACGGATTCGCAGCTAAGTCACCCACTGGGGGTTTTTAGACATAAATAAAAGCAACAACAATCGTGCCAGAGGACTGTAAAGCTCTTGTCTTTGATAAACAAATTACAAAGGTATTTCTTATTACATTTTATTCGAATGAGTACTTAAGTATAAAAGGGGCGGAGCAGCTCCGCATTCCAAGCCCGTGGCTCGACCTTCTTATGCTCAACATTGTAAAGGTGGTATGCCCCATTGTGGAGCACTCTGGTGACAATGAAGGGACCTTCCCAAGCTGGGGCGAGCTTGTGTGGTTTCTTCTGATCCACTCGAAGAACCAAGTCTCCCTCTTGAAAGGCTCGACCCTTCACGTGTCTAGCGTGGAATCGACACAAGTCTTGCTGATAAATGGTCGACCGGATCAAGGCCATCTCTCTTTCCTCCTCTAGAAGGTCGACTGCGTCTTGCCGAGCTTGTTCCGCTTCATCTTCAGAGAAGATCTCAACTCGTGGTGCATTATGAAGCAGGTCACTCGGTAGAATAGCTTCAGCCCCATAGACCAAGAAGAATGGAGTTCGACCAGTCGACCGATTGGGAGTTGTCCTCAATCCCCAGAGAACTGATGGAAGTTCATCAACCCAGGCGCCCGCTTCGTGCTTGAGATCTCGCATCAGTCGGGGTTTCAGTCCTTTGAGAATCAAGCCATTTGCTCTTTCTGCTTGTCCATTCGACTGGGGATGGGCGACTGAAGCATAGTTGACTCGTGTGCCTTGTGAGGCGTAGAAGGTTCTGAACTCATCAGAATCGAAGTTCGATCCGTTGTCAGTGATGATGCTGTGCGGAACCCCATATCTGAATATCAACTCTCTGATGAAGCTGACAGCAGTATTAGCTTCAAGATTCTTAATAGGCTTGGCTTCGATCCATTTGGTAAACTTGTCGACTGCTACAAGCACGTGAGTGAAGCCACCCCTACCAGTCCTCAGTGGACCAACCATGTCCAATCCCCAAACAGCAAAGGGCCAGACGAGTGGAATGGTCTTCAGGGCTGATGCAGGTTTGTGCGACATATTGGAGTAGAACTGGCAGCCTTCACATCTGTCGACTATATCTTTTGCCATTTCATTTGCTCGTGGCCAATAAAATCCAGCTCGGTATGCTTTAGCCACAATGGTCCGAGAGGACGCATGGTGACCACAGGTCCCCGAATGGATGTCGTGGAGGATCACTCGGCCTTCTTCTGGTGTTATGCATTTCTGGCTGACCCCAGTTGCACTTTCTCTGAACAGTTGTCCTCTTATTACAGTAAAGGCTTTGGATCGACGGACGATCTGTCGAGCCTCTTCTTCATCCTCTGGGAGCTCTTTCCTAAGGATATAAGCAATGTATGGCACTGTCCAGTCGGGAGTGATGACCAACACCTCCATGATCAAGTCGACCACGGCTGGGACCTCGACTTCAGTCGGATCTGTGGCACTCTTAGGCTGCGGGGGCTCTTCAACGAAGGGATCTTCTTGAACTGAAGGTGCATGAATATGCTCCAGGAACACATCACTGGAATAGCCTCTCTCTTGGAGCCTATCTTTGCTAAATCATCTGCTGCTTGATTTTTCAGTCGGGGTACATGATGGAGCTCTAACCCCTCAAACTTCTTTTCCAGCTTCCTCACCGCGTTGCAGTAACCAGTCATGGCTGGGCTTCTGACATCCCACTCCTTCATCACTTGATTGACTACCAAATCTGAGTCGCCATAGACCATAAGGCGACAGACGCCGAGTGAGATGGCCATACGCAACCCATACAAGAGTGCTTCATATTCTGCTTCATTATTGGAGGAATCAAAGTGAATCTGGAGGACATATCTGAGCTTGTCTCCTCGGGGGGATACCAGTACCACCCAACACCGGAACCATTCAGCATCTTGGAACCATCAAAGAACATGGTCCAGTGCTCCGAGTGAACTTGAGTCGGCAGTTGTTGTTCAATCCACTCGGCGAGGAAATCTGCTATTGCTTGGGACTTGATAGCTTTCTTTGCCTCGAACTTGATATCTAAGGGAAGGAGTTCAATCACCCACTTTGCCACTCGACCAGTTGCATCTCTATTGTTCAGAATCTCTGATAATGGAGCGTCGCTGACGACTGTAATGGAGTGATCAGAGAAGTAATGTGCAACCTTCTTGGTGGTCATATAAATCCCATAAACGAGCTTCTGACAATGTGGATATCTTTGCTTTGATGGAGTCAAAACTTCAGAGACATAGTATACTGGGCGCTGAACTTTGTAAGCTTTTCCTTCTTCTTCCCGTTCGACCATAAGTACTGTACTGACGACTTGTCCAGTGGCTGCAATGTAAAGCAGTAAAGGCTCTTTGCTGATTGGAGCAGCAAGCACCGGCTGGGTGGAAAGCAGGGCTTTGAGCTCTGCAAATGCTGCATCAGCTTCAGGAGTCCACTCGAACTTATCTGACTTCTTCATCAGTCGGTAAAGAGGCAGTGCCTTTTCACCGAGGCGAGAAATGAATCGACTTAGGGTGGCCAAATAACCAGTAAGCTTCTGGAAATCATGCACATGCACAGGGCGTTTCATCCGGAGTATGGCACCCACTATCTCTGGGTTAGCGTCGATACCCCGTTCGGAAACGAGAAAACCGAGTAATTTTCCGCCTGGAACTCCAAACGTGCACTTTGATGGATTAAGCTTGATATCATACCTTCTGAGGTTGGCAAAGGTTTCAACAAGGTCAGCCAGTAGGTCGGAACCTTTTCGTGACTTGACCACAATGTCATCCATGTATGCTTCCACATTCCGACTGATTTGAGTGAGCAGACACTTCTGGATCATCCTCATGAATGTGGCTCCGGCGTTCTTCAAACCGAATGGCATAGTGACATAACAGAAGCACCCAAATGGGGTGATGAAAGCTGTTTTTATCTCATCGGGTCCATACAGACGGATCTGATGATACCCGGAATAAGCGTCCAAAAAGGACAAACGCTGACACCCCGCAGTCGAGTCGACTATTTGATCGATGCGAGGGAGATGAAAGTGATCTTTTGGGCAGGCCTGATTGATATGTTTGAAGTCAATGCACATGCGAAGTGAGTCGTCCTTCTTTGGGACCATGACCACATTAGCTAACCACTCGGAGTGGTAAACCTCTCGGATAAACTCAGCTGCTAGAAGCTGAGCCACTTCTTCACCGATTGCCTTCCTCTTCTGTACGGCGGACCGTCGAAGATGTTCTTTGACTGGTTTCACCTTTGGATCGACTCGCAAACGATGCTCAGCCAGTCCCCTGGGAACACCTGACATGTCAGAAGGTTTCCATGCAAAGATGTCCCAGTTCTCACAGAGGAACTAGATGAGCGCTTCTTCCTATTTGGAGTCGAGTGCTGTTGAAATGTGAGTCGGAGCAACATTGGCATCCATTGGATGAATATGAATCGGCTTCATTTCTCCAGACGACTAGAATGCTGAATCTGTGGCAGGCTTCTTAGCTCGCAACAAATCACTCGGATCTGCATTTTTTTGATACTCCTGCAACTCCAATACCGCCATCTGTGCATCGGCGATCTTTGAGCCCTTCTGGAAGCACTCTTCTGCCTTCTTTCGACTGCCAGTGATAGTGATCACCCCTTTAGGACCAGGCATCTTCAATTTGAGGTACACGTAACATGGTCGAGCCATAAAACGTGCATAAGCTGGCCTGCCTAAAATAGCATGATAAGGACTCTGGAAATCCACAACTTCAAATGTCAAATTTTCTTTATGGTAATTCTTGCAATCACCAAAAACCACATCAAGGGCAATCTGACCGAGTGATGCAGCCTTCTTGCCAGGAATAACACCATGGAAACTCAATATTACTTTCGCCGAGTCTGGACATCGGAATGCCCATTCCTTTCAACGTCTCTGCATATAGTATATTCAAATCACTGCCACCATCCATCAGTACTTTAGTCAGTCGAGTGCCTTCGACTACTGGGTCGACCACCAGCGCTTGCCTCCCAGGGGTGGCTATGTGCGTTGGGTGATTGGACTGGTTGAAGGTAATGGCAGTCTGAGACCACTTCAAATAACTGGGTGTCACCGGAGCGACCATGTTTACTTCTCTGTTGATGACTTTTAGTCGACTCTTACTCTCAACATCAGCGAAAATCATCAGAGTGGAATTGACGTGGGGGTAACCATCGTCGTCCTCCTCCTCATCCTCAACTTTGTCCGCTTCCTTCTCCTTTTCCTTGGGCTGTTTCTCTCGGAATTGCTGGATTAGGAGTCGACACTGTCGAGTTGTATGCTTCGGGTAAATGAAATTACCCTCTTCATCTTTTTTGGTGTGAATGTGGCATGGTAAATCTAGCACATCATTTCCATCTTGATCTTTTACTTTCTTGGGGTTCCACGGCCCTTTGGGTTTCCCTTTGAACTTTCCTTGAGTCACGGCTAAGGCTTCGCCAGGAGCGGCTGGCTCGGCTTTGCGCTTCTGCTTCCGATTGGAGTTCCCTCCTCCGGTTTTGTGGGCAACTGTTTTGTGCTTGCCACTCCGGAGTCGGTCTTCTTCTTCACCATTGGCGTACTTGGTGGAAATCTCCATCATCCGAGTTAGAGTCATATCTCCTGTCTGACCGAATTTCAGATTCAACTCCCGATACTTGACGCCTTCTTTGAAGGCACAAATTGCCTGGTGATCCGACACATTCTCCACTGTGTGGTGCAACGTGATCCATCTCTGGATATAATCCCTCAAAGTCTCATTCGGTTTCTGAACGCAAAACTGTAATTCTGTCAGCCCTGCCGGCCGTTTGCAAGTACCTTCAAATGTTCTGACAAACACTCGGGCAAGGTCCTCCCAAGTATAAATACTACTAGGTGCCAATTGATTTAGCCATGCTCTGGCCGAGCCCTCTAACATCAAAGGAAGGTGCTTCATGACCACTTCATCGTCGCCACCACCAATTTGTACAGCCACTCGGTAATCTTCAAGCCAAGTGTCAGGCTTGGACTCTCCAGTGAACTTACTGACTCCAGTCGCCAACCTGAAGTTGGGAGGAATCACCGCAGCCCTGATGGCTCTGCTGAAGCACTCTGGACCCGAGACATGTACCCTGCCGCTGGTTGGGAAATCTCTGTTGTGACCCTCTCTATGAGCTCTGTTTCTGTCGACCAGACCCTGAACGAGAATAGATCTCGCATCAAAGCCCGGCTCCTTGGGGTCGACTGGAATCCTTTGCCCACCACTGTGAGGATGTCTGTCATCATGCTGCCGAGGCATGTATGACCCACTCCTTGGGGGAGGCGTGGGCGCTCGACGATGATCATCGTGATTGAGTGGGTGATCATACTGCTTGCGGTTTCTGTACTGTTCTCGCCGGTCCTCACGTCCTTCACGCCTCGGGGGCGATCTCGGGCTGTGAGCCGACTGGAGTGTGTCTGCAACCACGGATCTGCTATGGATCCTATTCCGCAACTGAGATACTGCTGTATTCTGCTATCCCGTTGCACGGAGCAAAGCCCGGATCTGCACCAGACCTCGACCAGCTTCTGATTGGGAAGGTTGGATTGACTCCACTATTCGGGCCGCAGCTGCGAGATTCTGGATCGGAGTTTGGTATACCTGAGACGGAGGCGGAAAAAGTTGGCGTCGACTAGACTCGGGGATACGCTGCCGAGCACGCTCGTCGAGTGCGTGCTGGAGGTTCTCCAGTTGAGTGCGCTCATCCAAGTTGGCTAGGCGCGCCTCCTCCAAGGCCTGAGCCTCAGGGGTTTCTCAAACGATAGGAGTGTGAAGCGCATCCATGTTCCGGCGGTGAAGTTCTTCTCTCCGCTACGAAGAGAGGGGTTCGGGGCGGTACTCTTCGTGAACACGCGACGGATCGCCGCCCCCGTCGCCTCTGTCTTCACGAGTGAAGCCAGGAGGACTGCGTGGTCCATTAACCATCAAAACTTCTGCCGCGGGGTCGCTGCTGTCGCACTCGGATGCAGTCTCTGTGGAGCCAGTCGAAAAGTCGAACATGCCGTAGAGAGTTTCGTCAGGCTCAATTGCCGCGACTTGGGGGATGGCCGACTGGCGAGCCACCGCATGCCTCACCCACCACTGAAGCCTCGACCGACCGGAACGTTTGCCCCGGCGGGCTGTAGGGAGGGAGGTCGGCACGGGAGCCCCACCGATACTGAGTCGACGACTGCCGTAGGAGGACGCCACGGACGCACGCGTGAAAGTGCGTTGCCCCGCGGACGGGGAGCGCCTCGACGTCGAGTGGCGCTTCCTGGAGCCAAGCGGAGTCGTCGGCGATGAATACGAGCGCACCGAGACGGATCTCGTGCCCCTTGGCCAAACCTCCGCCTGAAACCATGTTGATGGGGATCGGAAAAATCACAACTTCTCCAACAAGTCGCTAAGACACCTGCCCCATGGTGGGCGCCAACTGTCGTGGTTCTGAGTCTGAAAGTAGAATGGGGGTAGGGATGTAGAGGCAAGATCTTAGCTATGGAGGAGTTGTACACGCAAGTTTTACGAGTTCAGGCCCTTCTCAGAGGAAGTAACAGCCCTACGTCTCGAAGCCTGGAGGCGGTCGACTGGATTATATGCGTGTGTGTTATGGGGGGTGCGAACCCTTGTCCCTGAGGAGGGGGGTGGCTTATATAGAGTTTGCCGGACCCCTCCCGCCCTCAGTTACAAAGGGTTTAAGGTACATAAAGATGGGGACGTTACTGGTAACGCCTACAATAAAGATACATAATGACCATTAAAGCTATGACTTAATTCCCGACCATTGCAGAGTGGAGTGGCTCTAGATCTTCTGGTAGTCGAGTGATTGTCCATACGGTCGAGTGTCTTCAAGACTGTCGAGTGGAAGATAGCTTCATGGTCGAGTGGATGATGATTTTTCTTCAAATTCTTCTGGTTCTTTTAGAGATGTCCTTGGGGAGGATATCTTGGACAGATCCATGACCCTACCCTAGGTACATAGCTTCATCAGCCAGTGCTCTTAACTCCATCGGGTCATCAACAAGCACTCCCAGCGAGTTTTGCAAGGCTCGAATCATATTTTTGTTTTTCCTCATACCTGCTCGAAGATGAAAGAACTTTGTATTTTTGTCGCCTGAAGAAAGCCACTCGGTGCGAGCTCGCTGTCTCCACATTATTTCCTCTCGATGGTAAAGTTCAATCAACTGTTCATTCATCTCTAGTTCCGCATATGATGGGCCTGTTCTCAAAGGGTCACTCTGCAGCTTATCCAACTCTACCTTCGTATTCTTTATCTCCCGTCGCACACTCCCAAAGGATTGCTTACTCCAATTTGATAGCCCATTCGAGACAGATAAGATTTTCTGTTGCAGTTCCTGAACAGTACCACATGGCCCTGCCGCTGCCCATTCTGACCCTATGGCATCCCGGAAACCTTCACGTTTTTCCCACATCAGCTCATAGCGGAAAGCTTTATGCATTGAGTTGCTCTGGTTTCGTCCAAGATCTAGCACAATCGGACCATGCTCTGACGTCGCTGCAACTAAGTGTTCAAGACTCGCCGCTGGGAAGAGAGACATCCAGGGGGCATTTGCCAAAGCCCGATCCAGTCTACACCTTGTGTAAGTTCCACCGGTTACCTTTTTCTCCCACGTCCAGAAGTGGCCCTTGTACCCTATATCAAGCAACATGCACACCTCTACAGCTTCTCTAAATGACTACATTTGAGCATTGCTGCGTCTGCCAATCCCATCGTTCTCACTTGGATGTAGAACTTCGTTAAAATCTCCGATGCATAGCCAAGGGAGCGAGCTCAAAGTACTTATATTTTTCAAAACTGTCCACGTCTGATGCCTAAGGTGGGTCCGAGCCTGACCGTAGACACATGTAAGCCTCCATTTGTCCATCCATGTTTCTTCCACAGATACATCCAAATATACTCAGAGTAACCCAAAATCTCAACTTTTATTTCATTATTCCAAAAAAAGGCCTAAGCCTCCACTTCTACCTACACTGTCAACAGCATAAGCTTTATCATAGCCCAACGTACCTGCTAAACTCTCTACCCTAATCCCTTCTATCTGAGTTTCAATAATACACAATATGTTAGGGGCAAACTTCTTCACGAGCTCGCGAAGTTCATTGACTGTCGCGGCATTGCCCACTCCGCGACAGTTCCAGCACATGGCACGCATTGGGCTCGGCGGCTCCCCTCAATGGAGGCCGCCAAATGTTTCACCACAACACCTGACACTTCCCTGTCTTCTGATCCCATCTTGGTCCACTTTGGGTCCCTCGTTGGAGGTGGGCTCACCACCCCCTCCCCTATTGGAACAATGTCTAGTTGCATGTCAGTTGGATCCTTGAGTTGTATGCCCGCATTCCTCTTCGAGTTATCTCCTATTTCAGGGCGAACGCCTCTCTTTCTTCTAGGATCATCCATGCTGATATCTTGCTTTTCCACCTCAAGGTCTCTATCATTTGACCCATACGCACTGGTGTCTTCGTTACCAGCGTTCATGTTGCCCCCTGATCGACCACCCCGCTTGCCATGAAGTCCTCTGTCCCTCCAGGACCACGTCCTGAACGCATCGTCCATGTTGCCCGTAGATCCTTGAACACCAGTGCGGATTTTGGATGGATCCCATCGCCATGTTCCTTGAAGACATGGCCTAAACGTCCGCACACGGCACACCAATCAGGCAAACACTCGTATTTTACAAGGTAGATCTGCCTCTGTCTATCTCTGATCAGCGACACGATGTTCTTCAAAGGCATGTTCACATTTATTTTCACCCAAACATGGTAGAAATTCCCTGTGTAGTCAGAAGAATCCCCCTCTGCATGAAGGACCTCACCAACCTTGGCAGCTAGGGCTGACACCAGATGTGTAAAAAGTTTTGGGACGTCATAAATTTGGATCCAGATGTTGAGAGTATCCATTGAACCTTTGATGGTTGTGTCAACCCATCGTACGGCGCCATGATCACCGCATGACCTCAGAAGTTCCAAGGCCCTTCCTCCATAACTCGCTCCCAATCCGCCAAGTAGTTAAACTGTAGCGTATACAGGTTCAGTTCCAGGGGCTTGAAGTTCACCACCTGGGCTAGATCCCATGTTGATCTCATGTTGCAGAAGAACCATGTCTGGCTGTATGATTTGTCTATGTGGACTCTAGCCACAGCCATCCAGCGAGCTGCATCTTGGGGAACCGCTTCCTCATCCACGATCGCATCATCGAGATCCTCTTCCTGGAGCCCTAGTTCCGCCATCAGCTTCGCGATCTCATTCGCGGAAGAGGAGCTGCCGGACTTGCCGGCCCCTTCCTTCGTCATTACCAAACCCTAACCCAAGAGGATCCTCACCGGGTGTCAACAAAACCGGGAAACCCTAACCCTATTCTTCCCGCGAGACTCAACCAAGGTCAGGTAGTGATGCCAGATCGCCCCTTGCTCAGCCTGAATCGAGTTCTCCAGGGTAAAGAATTGGGAGGGACGAAGCTAGGTCTCAACGGCGGCGAAGATCGCCCCAAGAGAAGAAACCCTAACGAGTGGGAAGAAAACCCGCTAGCTAGGTCTAGTTTTCCTACACGTGTTTTGTTGTTAGAGCAACTCCAACGCGCCGAACCAATCTGTTCGCGCGTGTCCGTTTGGGATGAAACGGACACAAAAGTCGGCCCAACAACGTGACGGTTCAAATGGACGCGCGTCTGTTTTTTGTCCGCCGCACGACCCATTTCAGTGCCAAGTTTGGAGCGCGATTGCGTGGGCATGAACACGCGTGACGCCCGCCTAGTACTTCTCCTGACCCGCCGGTCGATGGCACAACCACCTTTATTTCTCTCTCTTTCCCAAAATAACTCCAGCTCGCTCGCGCTCTCGACCGCTCGCCATGAACGACATGCCGACCCTCGATGCCGCCGCCGGCCTCGCCTCCGCCAAAGGCAAGCCCCACGGTGCATGAGAAAGAGGTCTTCGTTCGAAAAGATGCAGGCCGACATGCTCAAGTTTGATGGCGAGTGATCTATGGTGGAGAGTGCCATCTTTTTTTGTATGACGGCAAGTGTGTCGGCATGACCACGGCCGAGGTGGCGTGGATGAACTCATGTCCCTTTTAATGTACTGGCATGTGTGCCGGTTGCTGCCAAGTTTTGTTGGAGGCTTGTATGTATGTCGGTCACTGACACGGCGCCGGCATGAACTTTGGGCGGTGGCATGGCTGCTGGCATGATCTATGGCCGTGGGTTTTTTAATTCATATTATTTTCTATGGGAACAAGAATTGGGCAGGACGGTTGGGTGCACAGCCAATCCAAACACAGAAGAGGGCGGAAGAGCCGACCCAAACGAATAAAAGCAGACAAAACACGTGTCCATTTGGGTCGGCACGTTAGAGTTGCTCTTAGCTCCAAGTCCACTGGGCAGCCACTGGACCCGCGAGAAACTAGCAGCGGATGCGTTGTTCCTCGCCTGATCACCTCGGTAGCTGCTCACCTGCCATTGCCCTCAGTTGATATTAATTGCTGAATGATGGACACCTCAGCGACGAGACACCCCATTGCTAGTGAGTATCAACTGCTCCGGAGGCCCAGGTGCTCCCATGATATGGGCTCCTAGCCGTTGGATCTCAGATCAGACGACAATTGGGAACTGTTGGATTTGCTAGACCTATGCGGCATTTTCAGACTCCTAGAGGGCTTTTTTGTGAAATATTTCAGAGCTCGTGGGAGCCGTTGGATCTCAGATCCAAGGAGCCCATATCACTGATCCAATGGCTCCCAGGAGTTTATCACCGTAGCACCTGATGCGGCAGAGCACCAGATACACTTCAACTAAACTAAACTAATAACTAGGCCACGTACCAAATGACGACCTTGTAGGCATTGCCTCCGAGGCCACTGACACCTCATTCACCGTATACGTTGATGTCTGAGTTGTTGTTGTCGCCGCGCCAATGGCGGAAGGGCCGCCAGGCATCGTGCATCCCTGCTCGATCGTCGCGACGCGCTCCTACTTGAGACACTTGGGTGCCTCCGCCACTTAGAGGTGGATGGCGCGCTCGGACTCCGCCAACCCCACTTGCAGGAGCTAGGTGTTGAGTCGTCGCTGGCGGCAGTCATCCAACTCGACGGTTATCCTAGCCAGGTCGAGGGCCCAAACATCCGCGAGCGCGGGGTATGCGAGGACCCAGACCGGCTCCACCTGGGTCTTGGCGAACACCACTATGCCTAGTGCCACCTCGGGTAGGCATTTGTTGGTCGTTGAGGAGGACGTGACGCCGGCTCTGACACCTTAAAGTAGTACTCCACGCACAAACATGGGTTGGACGACTCCTCCTTCTTGATGGCGACCGGAGGCCACGGGTTGTCCGGCTGGTGGCGAGGTGGGAAGGGTGGCTTCCCCATCACACAACGTCCGATCTGGATGTTGCGGCTGCGCGGCCGGGAGGGTGGTTCCTCCTTCACGCGTCCTCCAATTTGGATATCGTGATTGCGCAAAGTAGACGGCGACACTGAACGGTGGTCGATCACCGACCGCCACAATGTGATATTCATGTGTCGCGCGACCCACAATTCATCGCAGCCACGGCCGCGAGCAGGGGTGGTTCTGCTCCTCGTCATCCAAGGAGATCGGATCCACCTTGACGACGGACAGAGCCATGGACGACGACGGCCCTGGAGACCGTGTGTGGCAGAGCCAGCTAGATAGATAGACACATTGCGGCGACGCGTGGTGGAAGTGTGGTAGTGTGCAGCGGCTTTGGGGAAGGAGGAGCGAGGAGGATAGGATTTGCGTCGGAGGCATGTTGACTTTAATAGCCGATCTCCCCTCGATTTGGGGCCGGTTTGTGGGATTTCATACATCCTATCGGAATCGGGGCTCCATAGACCCAAACAAGCTTCAAACTTTGGGGCCTGTGCGAAGATCTAGCTGAGCCTCAGCTCCAAGGTCATCACTTCATAGCTTGGCCTCGTCGAGTCTGTGCGAGTGGGGAAGTGATAACCCACAAGTATAGGGGATCGCAACAACTTTCAAGGGTAGAGTATTCAACCCAAATTTATTGATTCAACACAAGGGGAGCCAAAGAATATTCTCAAGTATTAGCAACTGAGTTGTCAATTCAACCACACCTGGAAACTTAGTATCTACAGCAAAGTGTTTAGTAGCAAAGTAATATGATAGTGATGGTAACGGTAACAAAAGAATAATGAAAGCAAAGTAATCTTTTTGGTATTTTGTAGTGATCGTAACAATAGCAACGGGAAAGTAAATAAGCGTAAACCAGTATATGGAAAGCTCGTAGGCATTGGATCAATGATGGATAATTATGCCGGATGCGGTTCATCATGTAACAGTCATAACATAGGTGACATAGAACTAGCTCCAATTCGTCAATGTAATGTAGGCATGTATTCCGAATATAGTCATACGTGCTTATGGAAAAGAACTTGCATGACATCTTTTGTCCTACCCTCCCGTGGCAGCGGGGTCCTAATGGAAACTAAGGGATATTAAGGCCTCCTTTTAATAGAGAACCGGAACAAAGCATTAGCACATAGTGAATACATGAACTCCTCAAACTACGGTCATCACCGGTAAGTATCCCGATTATTGTCACTTCGGGGTTAACGGATCATAACACAGAATAGGTGACTATAGACTTGCAAGATAGGATCAAGAACACTCATATATTGATGAAAACATAATAGGTTCAAATCTGAAATCATGGCACTCGGGCCCTAGTGACAAACATTAAGCATAGCAAAGTCATAGCAACATCAATCTCAGAACATAGTGGATACTAGGGATCAAACCCTAACAAAACTAACTCGATTACATGGTGAATCTCATCCAACCCATCACCGTCCAGCAAGCCTATGATGGAATTACTCACGCAGGGCAGTGAGCATCATGAAATTGGTGATGGAGGATGGTTGATGATGACGACGGCGACGAATCCCCCTCTCCGGAGCCCCGAACGGACTCCGGATCAGCCCTCCTGAGAGGTTTAATGCTTGGCGGCGGCTCTGTATCATAAAACACGATGATTTCTTATCTCCTAGTTTTTCTCCCCGAAAGTAGTTATATAGAGTTGGAGTTGGAGTCGGGAGTCTCCAGGGGGCCCACGAGGTAGGGGGGCGCGCCCTAGGGGGGGGCGCCCCCCACCCTCGTGAGAAGGGTGTGGGCCCCTTGGTCTTCATCTTTGGCGAGGATTTTTTATTATTTATTGTAAGATATTCTGTGGAGTTTTAGGTCATTCCGAGAACTTTTGTTTTTTGCACATAAAACAACATCATGGCAATTCTACTGAAAACAGCGTCAGTCCGGGTTAGTTCCATTCAAATCATACAAGTTAGAGTCCAAAACAAGGTCAAAAGTGTTTGGAAAAGTAGATACGTTGGAGACGTATCAACTCCCCCAAGCTTAAACCCTTGCTTGTCCTCAAGCAATTTAGTTGACAAACTAAAAGAAATAAAGAAAAACTTTTACAAACTCTGTTTTCTCTTGTTGTTGTAAATATGTCAAGCTAGCATTCAAGTTTTCAGCAAAGATTATAACTAACCACATTTGCAATAATTCTCAGGTCTCATGATTACTCATATCAATAACATAATCAACTAGCAAGCCATAATAATAAATCTCGGATGACAACACTTTCTCAAAACAATCATAATATAATATAACAAGATGGTATCTTGCTAGCCCTTTCTGAGACCGCAAAACATAAATGCAGAGCACCTTTAAAGATCGAGGACTGACTAGACATTGTAATTCATGGTAAAAGAGATCCAATCATAGTCACAGCCAATATAAATTAACAGTAATGAATGCAAATGACAGCTGCGCTCTCCAGCTAGTGCTTTTTAATAAGAGGGTGATGACTCAACATAAAAGTAAATAGATAGGCCCTTCGCAGAGGGAAGCAGGGATTTGTAGAGGTGCCAGAGCTCAGTTTTAAAATAGAGGTGAATAATATTTTGAGCGGTATTGAGGGAGTCCTGAATTAGGGGGTCTTCGGACAGCCGGACTATATCCTTTGGCCGGACTGTTGGACTATGAAGATACGAGATTGAAGACTTCGTCCCATGTCCGGATGGGACTCTACTTGGCGTGGAAGGCAAGCTAGGCAATATGGATATGCATTTCTCCTCCTTTGTAACCGACCTTGTGTTACCCTAGCCCCCTCTGGTGTCTATATAAACTGGAGGGTTTTAGTCCGTAGGACAACATACCATCATACAATAGGCTAGCTTCTAGGGTTTAGCCTCTCCGATCTCGTGGTAGATCAACTCTTGTACTACACATATTATCAAGAATAATCAAGCAGGACGTAGGGTTTTACCTCCATCAAGAGGGCCCGAACCTGGGTAAAACATCGTGTCCCCTGCCTCCTGTTACCATCCGCCTTAGACGCATAGTTCGGGACCCCCTAACCGAGATCCACCGGTTTTGACACCGACATTGGTGCTTTCATTGAGAGTTCCTCTGTGTCGTCATCATTAGGCTTGATGGCTCCTTCGATCATTGATAGCGATGCAGTCCAGGGTGAGACTTTTCTCCCCGGACATATCTTTGTATTCGGTGGCTCCGCACTGCGGGCCAACTCGCTTGGCCATCTAGAGGAGATCGAGAGCTATGCACCTGGCTATCAGGTCAGATTTGGAAACTTGAACTACACAGCCGACATCCACGGAGACTTGATCTTTGACGGATTTGAGCCCTTGCCGAGTGCGCCGCACGGTCACGATGAGCACAACTTAGCTCTACCATCGGACAGTGTTCGGGAGATCGCACCGGCGACCGCTCCGACCCTCAAATCGGAACCAATTGCGCCATCCAGTGACGGGTGGATAGAACCTGCCGCGGAAGCCGCACTCTCATCGGCGATCGAGCCGAGTATCGACCTTCCCCTTCACGAGAGCCGTGATGCCAAACTGCCAGATTCTTCCCCGGCCACGGACTCTGAACCTCCTGCGCCCGTGCCTATCGAATCCAACTGGTCGCCGATCATGGAGTTCACCTTTGCGGATATCTTTCAGCACTCGCCCTTCGGCGACATACTGAACTCATTAAGGTCTCTCTCTCTCTGTCAGGAGAGCCCTGGCCAAACCATGTCTGGCAGAATTGGGATGCGGATGACGAAGAAATTCGCCGCCCACCCACCACCAACTTAGTAGCCACTATCAACGATTTGACCGACATGCTCGACTTCGACTCCGAAGGCATCGACGGTATGGACGACGATGTAGGAGACAAACAGGAACCACTGCCCACAGGGCACTAGACACCCACTTCATCACATGATGTATACATGGTGGACACACCCAAAGAAAACGACGACGAAGAACGGAAGGATGCAGCAAAGGGTTGTTCCCTCGAGAAGCAGTCAAAGCGGCGGCGTAAGCGCCGCTCCAAATCCCGCCTCGGCAGAAGCAATGATCATATAAACCCAGTGATAGAGCAAGGCGAGCCAGCGGACGACAAACACGTCATTGAACCATCGTCCGACCACAGCAACACGGAGAATCAAACTGAACAACCCAACTCCGTCAAAGATAACAGTCCAGATAACATCACACCGGACAGGCACCCGGAGCAACAGAATACCCATAAAAGGCTTGTTGCCACTGTGAGGAGTCTGAAAAAGCAGAAGCAAAGGCTCAAGGCTGCACAAGACACACTTAGAATCAGATGGAGTGAAGTACTCAACACTGAAGCGAAGTGCGGCAGTAATCGCCACACCAAGAGCTACCCAAAGCGAAAGTTGCTGCCTGAATTCGATGAGGAGGCCTTAGATCCCCCGCAATCAAAAAACAAAACGGCCACCTGGTCGGATAGACGACCTCGTGGCCAACATAGAGCGGCAAACGACGCCGCACATAAGCCAGTACGCGATCCGCGCGAGGGCTCGCATCAAAAGGACGACGCAACCAGATCCATATACGGGCCACGCAAGCGCGCTCCAGCACGCAATGCAACACAACAAACATCCCAACACCACGGTACACCCAAATACAGGGATGCCGCACACCCCCTATGTTTCACCGATGAGGTGCTGGACCACAAATTTCCAGAGGGATTCAAACCCGTAAACATAGAGGCGTACGATGGAACGATAGACCCTGGGGTCTGGATTGAGGACTACATCCTCCATATCCATATGGCTTGAGGAGACGATCTCCACGCCATCAAGTACTTACCCCTCAAGCTCAAAGGGCTAGCTCGGCACTGGATTAAAAGCCTCCTCAAAAACTCCATTGGAAGCTGGGAAGAGCTCAAAGACGCTTTTCGGGCAAATTTTCAGGGGACCTATGTCCGATAACCGGGTGCAGACGATTTGAGTTATATAACTCAACAGCCCGGAGAGTCATCCCGAAAGCTTTGGAGCAGGTTCCTCACTAAAAAGAACCAAATAGTCGACTGCCCGGATGCTGAAGCCTTAGCAGCTTTTAAGCACAGCGTTCGAGACGAATGGCTTGCCAGACACCTCGGCCAAGAAAAGCCGAGAACAATGGCAGCATTAACAAGCCTCATGACCCGCTTTTGCGCGGGAGAGGATAGCTGGTTAGCCCGATGCAGCACCAGCGACCCAAGTACATCCGAAGTCAGGGACGAAAACGGGAAACCAAGATGCAGCAAAAACAAGCGCCGGAATAAAGAAGACAGCCCAAAGAGCACGGCGGTAAATGCCGGATTTAGAAGCTCTCGGCCAGGTCAACAAAAGTTGCCCTCCAAAGGCAATAGAGACGAACTATCCAGCCTAAATAAGATTCTGGATAAAATATGTCAGATCCACAGCACCCCCGATAAGCCTGCAAATCATACCCATAGAGAATGTTGGGTTTTCAAGCAGTTCGGCAAGCTCAATGCCGAACATAAGGGGCAGGATACACCAAGCGAAGACGAGGACGAGCCTCGCAAGCAAAGC
Source organism: Triticum urartu (assembly GCF_056163025.1). Lineage (NCBI taxonomy): Eukaryota > Viridiplantae > Streptophyta > Magnoliopsida > Poales > Poaceae > Triticum > Triticum urartu. The sequence goes on from NC_141873.1 coordinate 263,030,878, forward strand.
ACCGGGGAACAGAAGAAATTCCCACCAGAAGTCAAAACAGTAAACGTGTTACACATAACAAAGGGGAGAAACAAAGCGACACTCCTAGTGACACATGCCCCAAGGCCTATCACCGCGGAGTTCTGCCACTAGTTGTCCCAACCGATCACCTTTCACCATCGGGATTACTCGGCAAGTATCCGGTGTGCAGGATGGGATGCCTTGGTATTAGACCCAATAATTGACGGATACCACTTCACACGAGTCCTGATGGACGGCGACAACAGTTTAAACCTGATATATCAGGACACAGTCCGCAAAATGGGGATAGACCCAACAAAAATTAGCTGCAGCAATACTACCTTTAAAGGAGTAACGCCAGGCCCAGAGGCCCATTGCACGGGCTCCCTGCTACTAGAGGTTATATTCGGCTTTCCCGATAACTTCTGCAGCGAAAATTTAACGTTCCACATCGCTCCGTTCCAAAGTGGTTATCAAGCACTACTCGGACGCGAAGGTTTCGCTCGCTTTAACGCAATACCGCATTACGCTCCTCTCATGCTTAAGATGCCCGGTCCACGTGGCATCATTACAGTAGATGGAAGTATTGAGCACTCCTTGCGCACGGAAGACCATGCGGCTGCCTTGGCAGCCGCACACTAAACGGCCTCACCAACTAAAGCATCTGACAGGTCATTAAGACCACAGACGCGGTTGGACGAGTCCGGCGCAGCTATATGTAATTGATACAGGTTTGATGGCCATACCCCTATTACAATACAAGGGGCTCAACACGCGCAAACAAGTGGCAATTAGGCTCAACTTTACTCATTTTGAATTGTACATGGTTTATTTAGTATAACCTACCTTTTGCACGAGAACTTTTCAATTAAGTTCCTTTCTTTTTCAGATGACCATCGTGCTACACCCGTCCAGAATACGGCACAACGGAGACACAGGCGCAGATGTGCAGCAGGGACCCGTTCCAAGGATTCTTTTTAGATTAAGACCCTGCGTAAACCTCTTTACTGTCTCTTGTTGATACACATCCCTCGGATTCTCAGTACAATTGAGAAGGATGCTGACGTATTGGCATGTGGCCACGTCAGAATATTGCATGTACCTGGACACCAGGGGCTTATTACAAAGGGCACTGTTTAGGCCCGGTTTACATCATAAAGACCGAATACCTTAGGGAGTGTTCGGCGTCGCGAGTTTGGCCTTATATGCATCAGCTCTGAATCATGTCTTTGGTCAAATGTTGGGTTTGCCCGGCTCCTGTGTTTTGCTGCCTTACGTTCCGCTCTATCGGCTAAGGCGGCACTAGGAGAATTACTGCGATTGTGCCCTGGTTCATCCGGATGAGCACCTCAGTAGAGAAAGCCGAAAACTGACTGTCATGATATAGCGTGAGACTGGTCAACCACTCGATGACCTAGCGGAATCTTCGGGAGTCCTCCGCCTTAACGAAGGGTCGTTTCCCGGCCAGGCATGTACGCGCCCCGAATCCAGATGAGCGCGGAGCCACCAGGGGCTATATAGTAGCCCCACTGTCAAACTCCTTTGGCTAAGTGAAAGTGTTAAAGCATTATAGTCCGGTTGCCTAGTTCACTGCGCCATCACCTCCTTAATGGACAAAGATGTTGGATCAAGTGTGAACATGCGTCTTTTGTGAACACCCCTGCATTATATGCGTGGGGGCTGAAGCCGATGACTGCCATCTTTCAGGTTATATACATATATACATAAACGGCCGCACAGGAGGCATCATAGCACTTCCGGGCAAAAGTATAAATACAGCCTTGATAAATTCAATAAAACATTGTTTGTACAATGAGACTACATGTCACTGGAAAATAATATTCTTCGAGCACTGAGCCTCTATCGAACGAGCGCCTTCAAGGACTTCTTCAAAGTAGTGCTCGGCAGCCACTCGGCCTATGGCCGAACCCTGTTCCGCAACAGTGGTGGCCTCCATCTCCGCCCAGTATGTTTTGACATGGGCAAGGGCCATCTGCGCACCTTCTATGCACACTGATCTCTTTACAGCATCGATGCGTGGCACAACTTCAAGGAATTGTTGCACTAAGCTAAAGTAGCTACTCGGCCTTGGCCCTCCCGGCCACAGGTGATCCACAATGGACCTCATGGCAAGTCCGGACAACCTATGGAGCTCGGCCCAACCGGTCAATCGCTCATTCAGCAGCAGCGGACGGACTGGAGCGTGAAACTGTGACCAGAACAGCTTTTCCACTTCGGGACCTTTCTGATCCTTGAAGTACTCGGCTGCATCAGTAGCACTTGCAGCCAAATCCATGTACGCGTCCGCAGAACTCCATAGCCGGTCCAGAGGAGCATACTTCGGATCTCCGAACTTAGTCCGCAACAAGAAGGGCTTCCCAGACACGATATCTGCAGCTTGATTCAGCTCCTCCTTCGTCGCTCTAATTTTGGAGCGGGCTTCCTTGGCAGCCACCCGGGCCTTCTCCAGGTCCGTCGCCTTCGCCCGGTTTTCCTCTTCAAGAAGCCGGTAACGGTCAGCAGCATCTTTTAACTCCACGACCATCTTGGCAATTTTTTCTTTGCTCTCGCAATGTGCGGCCTGTTCGACCCTTAACTCTTCGGCCGCCTGTAAAGCGGCAGCATTGCTACTCCTTGCTTGCTCCTTGGCTCGGGCAAACTCTGCCCGAAGGGTCTCCACGGTGGCCGCTCCATCTGCAGTCACAACATATTAAAGATACTAGCATCATGCTGCTCTTATTATGTGACGATCACCAGAAAAATCACTCACCCTGTGCCTCGTCAAGCCGCTTGTTGACAAGCACGATGTTGGCATCTGCCGCATCCAGTTGCCACTTTAGTTCGGCAAACCCATCAGTCCGGCTAGCCACCGGAGCTTCAACCACCTGCACATAAAGGCGGTCTGGTTATTTCCTGGGACTATGATCCTCTGTTTGCCGCCGTTCTCGACGACAACCAGAGTCTCAGGGGCTACTATCTGCATGGGCATACCTAACGTGTGCGATACTATTAAAGGCATACATTATTTTACGTACCTCGAAGCCTTTCAGCAGACTCATAAAAGCTTCGTGCAAACCGCTTTAGGAGGATGAAATCCTTTCAATTACCGTACCCATTAGCGTACGATGCGCTTCCGAGATGACAGCTTTCCCCAGAAGATCCTTCAGCGCATCCGACCGCACACAGTACGGACCCTTGCTGTCGCTCTCCTCAGGAGCCGGATACTGGGGATGTCGGGCAGTCAAAGGGTTATCCTCTGGCGATATTGGATCCGGAGATACCCTTCGCGATGACACTTCAAGGTCGTTTGCTTCTTGAGCTGGGGAGTCCGGGGGAGGCGTTTCGCTCTCCATCATCTCAGAAAGAAGATCCCTCGAAGATGAACTCTGGCGAGAAGGGCTGCGATCCGGACTACAATTTACAAGCATCGGTTATTGTCTTCGGAAGAAAGGTAGGATATCTTCACTGTTAAGTACTTTTTGATTACTTACAGCTCGGTAGAGGGCTGATCCCCGCGCGGACATTGTGTGGCAAGAATACCCTCCGAGGCAGGACCCTCTGGCGGAGATTTCTTCTCCCATTTGGAAACCTTAGTTTCCGGATCTTCAGAGGTAGTCCTCTTCCTTCCCCGGGGAGAGAGAATGTTAGATTCTTCCCCTTGGTTATCCTCCCTCGCGGAGGCGCTCATTCCCTCGATTGGAATAGGTAGCGATGAGGCCCGCTTTCGCCTTCTTTATTCCCCCCTTCATCTTCCTTTGAGAGCACTAGACAAGGTGCTGGCTCGAGCATCTTTTCCAGCACCGGATTCTCCAAGCCTTCAGGAAGGGGGGCCGAACACCGAATCATCTTCGCCTTTGTTATCCAGTCCTGGTCAAAGAGCGATTTTTCAGAATGATGTCATGGTAAATAAAAGGACAGTGTGTTCGGCCATGGGATAACTTACTTGGGCGGCGGGGCGGTGGCAGCTCAGGCCACGTCCTCGGTAGTGTCCGGATACTCTATTTGGGGTCCGAAGAACGATTTGTACATCTCCTCGTGCGTCATGCCGAGGAAATTCTGAATAGTGCGCGATCCTTCCGGGTTGAATTCCCACATGCGGAGGGGCCGGCGTTTGCAAGGCTGGACTCGACGAACCAGCATAACTTGCATTACCATAACCAGACTGAAATCTCCCTCGAAGAGATCTCGGATACGGCTCTGCAGTATTGGCATGTCCTTGGCTGGACCCCAGCTCAGCCCCTGCTGATCCATGACATCAGTTGTGGTGGAGGGCCCAAGCGAAAGGTGGGGGCAGCAACCCACTTTGCACTTCAGGGAGCTGTGATGTAAAACCACTCCCGTTGCCACAATCTGGACACCTCTGGAAAGGAACCCTTTGGCCATGGAGCGTCAGCAATTTTGCTTATTAGAGCACCTCTGCACGCTGCGTACTACCCCTCGACCATCTTCGGCTTCACATCGAAGGTCTTGAGCCACAGGCCGAAGTGAGGGGTAATGCGGAGGAAGGCCTCACAAACGGCAATAAAATGACGAGATGTGAAGAAGGGAATCCGGGGCCAGATCGTGAAAATCCAGCCCGTAATAGAATGTAAGACCCCTAACAAAGGGATCCAGAGCGAGGCCTAGTCCTCGGAGGAAGTGGGAGACGAACACAACGCTCTCGTTGGGTTCGGGAGTAGGGACGACCTTCCCTCGGGCGGGCAGCCTATGCGAAATTTCGGCGGTCAGATATCTGGTCTCCCTCAACTTCTTGATGTCCTCCTCCGTGACAAAGGAAGGCATCCACTAGCCTTGAAGGCTGGATCCGGACATGATTGAAGGTCCGAAGCTCCTGACCTGGGCTTTGGGTGTTAGAACTCGAGGCGGGGGAAGGATTCGATTGAGCACGGGAGGGAAAAAAGAAAAAGCCTTGTCCCTTTATAAATGGGATGAATATCAGGCGTCCTCCTCGTGGCCATTAGAGACTTACCTAAGATCTAGTAGTCATACCAACAGGCATGGTTGGGTTACCCACGTTTGTATTGATGAGAATCCCGTGATAAGGGGAACACGATCTCTGCTATGACAAGACGTGTCAAGAAACCGCCTCGCGTTATGTGCGGGGCTAGTTAAAGAAAAATGGTTCAAATAATTACTGGACCGTGGCATGATGTCATGCTGCCAAAACGTGTCAGCAGATTAGATTTGTGGAAATATTATTCTCTCTACGGTGGTATGTGGAACTTATTTTGCAGGGTCGGACACTGTCCTTGTATTCAAACTCTTCCGTGGTGTATTCGGAGGAGGAACCCGCCTTGCAATGCCGAAGACAACACTACGCGCCGGACTCATCATCATTGAAGCCTGGTTCAGGGGCTACTGAGGGAGTCCTGGATTAGGGGGTCTCCGGACAGTGGGACTATATCCTTTGGCCGGACTGTTGGACTATGAAGATACGAGATTGAAGACTTCGTCCCGTGTCCGGATGGGACTCTACTTGGCATGGAAGGCAAGCTAGGCAATACGGATATGCATATCTCCTCCTTTGTAACCGACCTTGTGTAACCCTAGCCCCCTCCGGTGTCTATATAAACCGGAGGGTTTTAGTTCGTAGGACAACATACAATCATACCATTGGCTAGCTTCTAGGGTTTAGCCCCTCCAATCTCATGGTAGATCAACTCTTGTACTACTCATATTATCAAGAATAATCAAGCAGGACGTAGGGTTTTACCTCCATCAAGAGTGCCCGAACCTGGGTAAAACATCGTGTCCCCTGCCTCCTGTTACCATCCGCCTTAGACGGACAGTTCGGGACCCCCTACCCGAGATCTGCCGGTTTTGACACCGACAGGTATACTTTCATTGTCAACATAACAACCAAGAGATGGTGATATCTTCCATGCTACACACATTATAGGCGGTTCCCAAACAGAATGGTAAAGTTTATTCTCCCCTCCACCAACAAACATCAATCCATGGCTTTCTCAAAACAACGAGTGCCTCCAACATACATCAGGTCCCAGGGGGAGTTTTGTTTGCAATTATTTTGATTTAGTTTGCATGAAGCATGGGACTGGGCATCCCGGTGACCAGCCCTTTATCTCGTGAGTGAGGAGCAGAGTCCACTCCTCTTGAGAATAACCCGCCTAACATGGAAGATACAGACAACCCTAGTTGATACATGAGCTATTCGAGCATACAAAACAGGATGATTATTTGAAAGTTTAGAGTTTGGCACATACAAATTTACTTAGAACGACGGGTAGATACCGCATATAGGAAGGTATAGTGGACTCATGTGGAATAACTTTCGGGTTTTAAGGAGTTTGGATGCACAAGCAGTATCCCCGCTTAGTACAGGTGAAGGCTAGCAAAAGACTGGGAGGCGACCAACTATAGAGCGACAACAGCCATGTACATGCATTAAAATTAATAAACATTGGATGCAAGCATGAGTAGGATATAATCCACCATGAACATAAATATCGTGGAGGCTATGTTGATTTCTTTCAACTACATGCGTGAACATGTGCCAAGTCAAGTCACTTAAATCATTCAGAGGAGGATACCACCCTATCATACCACATCATAACCATTTTAATAGCATGTTGGCACGCAAGGTAAACCATTATAACTCATAGCTACTCAAGCATGGCATAAGCAACTATGATCTCTAATTGTCATTGCAAACATGTTTATTCATAACAAGCTGAATCAAGAACGATGAACTCATCACATTTACAAAAACAAAAGTGGTCGAGTTCATACCAGCTTTTCTCATCTCAGTCAGTCCATCATATATCATCATAATTACCTTTCACTTGCACGACTGAACGATGTGAATAATAATAAGAGTGCACGTGCATTGGACTAAGCTAGAATCTGCGAGCATTCAATAAACAGGAGAAGACAAGGCAATATGGGCTCTTTTGTCAGATAAATAATAGTGCATATAAGATCCACTTCAACAATTTAATCAAGGTCTTCTCCTACTGACCCCCAAAGAAAAGAAAAGAAATAAAACTATTTACACGGGAAAGCTCCCAACAAGCAAAAGAAGAACATGAAATATTTTTGGGTTTTCTTTTTAATTACTACTACAACATGGAAAATAAATTAATTAAAAGCTACAACTAATTTTTTTGGTTTTTTCTTAAGGTTTATCAAACACACAAGAATAAAGCATAAAATAAAATAAACTAGCATGGATGATACAATGAAAAAGTATGAGCACCGACATCTGGCAATGAGTGTGTGTGAACATAAATGTAATGTCGGTGAGAAATACATACTCCCCCAAGCTTAGGCTTTTGGCCTAAGTTGGTCTATGGCCACGGCTGGCCTGGCTGATATCCATAATAATAGTTGTTGGGGTCGTACTGTGATGAGGAAGAAGAAGGCTCCTTTTGCCACTGGTTGGCAATCATCTTCGGATCCCACTGATAGTTAGACTGTCGTGAAGGATCAAATTGTGGTTCCGGTTCTGGCTCCTCGGCTGGTGCAGGGTTCCGGTAGGCGTGGATAGCCGTCAACGGAACAAGGGACTTGCCTACAATCAAATCAAACAAAGCAGGAGCAGGCAAGGTAATAGTCTTAGGATGATGTTTATTAAAGAACAATTGATATTTAAGCTCTCCTGGCCTATTCTTAACAATAAAATCATGTGCCACCATACTTTTATAATCTAAATAAACATGAGGCAACACTTTTTCCTCCTTCTCACCATGCCTAATAGGTATGTTAAAATGTGAGCTAGGCGTGTGGCATAGACGCCTCCAAAGATGGGACCCTTAGTACGGTTCATACTTAACCGTCTAGATAATAATATCACTGCACAAACCTTGGAGCAAAATAATAATATCAGGGATACTAAGGTTTCCAGAGTTTCCGCGACCAATTAAGCAACGACTAGCAAATAATGCAAAGTAACGTAAGACAGGAAAATGTATGCTAGTGATTCGTGCATCAGAAACCTTCCTAGTTTCCCCTATAGTGATAGTATTAATAAATCCCTCCACATCATCATGATGTGGTTCTTCTGTCTTGCCCCCAAAAGGGACTAAACAAATCCAACAAAAATCATAAAGTGACATCTCCTTATGCTCATCATATAAATGAAACTCCACCGTAGGTGGCGAGTTCCTAGAATGGAAATGAAAGTTTTGCACAAAGGTATTTGTGAGTAAGAGATACTGAGCGCATTGGTCGTGGAGGAAAGCGGTGAGGCTTGCATTATGAGCCAACTCATGAAAATCTTCATAAATCTCGGCTGCTCTCAAGAAATCCTCAGAAGGCCATTCACACGCCCGAACCTCCGCGGTGCGCGGCAAATTATACTTAGGCTTTGGTGCCTTTTCCTTCGAGCTTTGGCTCGATGAGCCCCTCAATAATCTCCTCATCATTTTCTGAAAAATTCTGAAATTTTTAGTACCTTCAAAATAAAAGTAAACCAAACTCAATAATATTGATAACAACTACTCCTACAAGTGCATAGGGCCTATATCATGCATCAAAACTACTTTTAACCATATAAATTTGACATGCAAACTCAAGAACAGGGTCACCTAAGCAACACAAATTTGCAATGAATAAAGCACTAGAACAAAAACTAATTGTACTAATGGAGGAGTCACATACCAAGGAACAATCTCCCCAAGCAGTTTTGTGAGAGGTGCTTTGAGAAAGGAGATCGAAAATGGCAGCAAAACGAGCTTGGACTCGGGTTTGAGTTGGTTTTTCGTGTTTGGGGGAGGAAGATGAAGTGTGTGGCTGGAAGAATAAGAGGAGGAGGGCCACCGTGGGCCCACGAGGCAGGGGGTGCGCCCTCCATCCTCGTGGCAAGGTGGTTGGCCCCCTGGTGTGTTCTTTGTTCCATAAATCCTCAAATATTCTACTCCCTCCGTTCCTAAATATAGGGTGTATAGTTTTTGGCACGGAAATTAAAGAACGCACGTGGAGGAAAAATTTCACAAGTTTTGGGCGAGATTACACCTGACTAATTGGCATGAGAAAATAAATAAGCTTGCCTAATATAAGGAAATGTAATGGAATCCCCAAAAAAATTATCCATACGAGTGGTGCAACTCAATACACCTTATATTTTGGGTTTTTCCTCAAAAATGTATACACCTTATATCAAGGAACAGAGGGAGTATAAAAAATCATATTTAATTTTTAGGGCATTTGGAGAACTTCTATTTTCGAGGTATTTTTATATTGCACGGATAATCAGATAACAGACAGAAAATTATTTATTTTTACTTTATTTCAACTAAAGAACAGAAGGTATAGAAAGGTTACAGAGAGTTGTGCTTCTAGTTTCATCCATCTCATGCTCGTCAAAAAGGAATCCACTAACAAGGTTGATCAAGTCTTGTTAACAAACCCATTCCGATTAACATGAAACCGGAGAAATTTCGAATAACACTAGGTTACCTCAACAGGGATATGCACATCCCCAATAATAAGTATATCATATTTCTTCTTGACAGTAGGAAGAGGAAATTCAAAACCTCCAAATATAATCGATGGAATTTTTCCAATAGAATTGATACTATGAACTTGAGGTTGTTTCCTCAGAAAGTGTACCGTATGGTCATTACCATTAACATGAAAAGTGACATTGCCTTTGTTGCAATCAATAACAGCCCCTGCAGTATTAAGAAAAGGTCTTCCAAGAATAATAGACATACTATCGTCCTCGGGAATATCAAGAATAACAAAGTCCGTTAAAATAGTAACGTTTGCAACTACAACAGGCACATCCTCACAAATACCGACAGGTATAGCTGTTGATTTATCAGCCATTTGCAAAGATATTTCAGTAGGTGTCAACTTATTCAAATCAAGTCTACGATATAAAGATAGAGGCATAACACTAACACCGGCTCCAAGATCACATAAAGTAGTTTTAACATAGTTTCTTTTAATGGAGCATGGTATAGTAGGTACTCCTGGATCCCCAAGTTTCTTTGGTATTCCACCCTTAAAAGTATAATTACCAAGCATGGTGGAAATTTCTGCTTCAGGTATCTTTCTTTTATTTGTAATAATATCTTTCATGTACTTAGCATAAGGATTTGTTTTGAGTATATTAGTCAATCGCATACGCAAAAATATAGGTCTAATCATTTCAGCAAAGCGCTCAAAATCCTCATCATCCTTTTTCTTGGGTGGTTTGGGAGGAAAAGGCATGGGTTTATGAACCCAAGGTCCTCTTTCTTTACCATGTTTCCTAGCAACAAAGTCTTTCTTATCATAACATTGATTCTTTGATTGTGGGTTATCAAGATCAACAGCAGGTTCAATTTCTATATCATTACCATTACTAGGTTGAGCATTATTATGAACATTATCATTAACATTTTCATTAGGTTCATGTTCATTACCAGATTGAGTTTCATCATCAGAAATAGAAATATCATTTGGATTATTAGGTGGTTCAACAATAGGTTCACTAGAAGTTTGCATAGTTCTATCATTTTTCTTTTTCTTCCTTTTTGAAGAACTAGGTGCATCAATTTTATTTCTTTGAGAATCTTGCTCAATTCTCTTAGGGTGGCCTTCAGGATACAAAGGTTCCCAAGTCATTCTACCAGTTCTAGTAGCCACTTTAACATCATAACCATTTTTCTTACTATTCATCTCATTGAGCAATTCTTTTTGAGCTTTAAGTACTTGTTCTACTTGAGTGGTAACCATAGAAGCATGTTTGCTAACAAGTTTAAGTTCACCTCTAATATTAGCCATATAATCACCCAAGTATTTAATCATATCAGCATCTTGTTTTAATTGTCTACGAAAATAAGCATTGAAGTCTTCTTGCTTAAACATAAAATTATCAAACTCATCCAAGCATTGACTAGCAATTTTAGCAGGAGGGATTTCAGCTTTATCATATCTATAGAGAGAATTTACCTTTACTACCTGTGTCGGGTTATCGAGGTCTGGAGGTTCTTCAATAAATAAAGGATTAAGATCATATATTTCTTCATCAGGCAGTAAATTGAGACCATGTATTTCTTCAATAGGAGGTAAATTCTTAACATCTTCAGCTTTAATACCTTTTTCTTTCATAGATTTCTTTGCCTCTTGCATATCTTCAGGACTGAGAAATAGAACACCTCTCTTCTTCGAGGTTGGTTTAGGAATAGGATCATTAATTGGAGCAGGAGCTGGCTTAGGAGGTGGCTCAAGAGGTGCCCAATTATTTTCATTTGTCAACATATTATTCAATAAGATTTCAGCTTCATCCGGTGTTCTTTCCCTGAAAAGAGAACCAACACAACTATCTAGGTAATCTCTGGAAGCATCGATTAGTCCATTATAAAAGATATCAAGTATTTCATTTTTCTTAGGAGGATGATCAAGCAAAGCATTAAGTAACTTGAGAAGCCTCCCCCAAGCTTGTGGGAGACTCTCTTCTTTAATTTGCACAAAGTTGTATATTTCCTTTAAGGCAGCTTGTTTCTTATGAGCATGGAAATATTTAGCAGAGAAGTAGTAAATCATATCCTGGGGACTACGCACACAACCAGGATCAAGAGAATTAAACCATATCTTAGCATCACCCTTTAATGAGAACGGAAATATTTTAAGGATATAAAAGTAGCGAGATTTCTCATCATTAGTGAACAGGGTGGCTATATCATTTAATTTAGTAAGATGTGCTACAACAGTTTCAGATTGATAACCATGAAAAGGATCAGTTTCAAGCAAAGTAATTATATCAGGATCAACAGAGAATTCATAATCCTTATCAGCCACACATATAGGTGAAGTAGCAAAAGTAGGGTCAGGTCTCATCCTAGCATTTGGAGATTGCTTATTCCATTTAGCTAATAACCCTTTGAGTTCATATCTATCTTTGCAGGCTAAAATAGCTAAAGAAACATCTTGATCAAATAAATAACCCTCAGGAATAACAAGTGTTTCTTCATCATCACTTTCATCTTCATAATCAGATTCAATATTTTCAATCTCTCTAGCCCTAGCAAGTCGTTCCTCTAGAAAATCACTAAGTGGCATAGTAATATCAGGCATAGAGGTAGTTTCATCATAAGTATCATGCATAGCAGAAGTAGCATCATCAATAACATGTGACATATCAGAACGAATAGCAGAAGCAGGTGTAGGTGTCGCAAGCTTACTCATAACAGAAGGTGAATCAAGTGCAGAGCTAGATGGCAGTTCCTTACCTCCCCTCGTAGTTGAGGGATAGATCTTAGTTTTTGGATCTCTCAAGTTCTTCATAGTGTCCAGCAGATATAAATCCCAAGTACCTCAAAGAATAGAGCTATGCTCCCCGGCAATGGCGCCAAAAATTAGTCTTGATAACCCACAAGTATAGGGGATCGCAACAGCTTTTGAGGGTAGAGTAGCCAACCCAAATTTATTGATTCGATACAAGGGGAGCCAAAGAATATTCTCAAGTATTAGCAGTTGAGTTGTCAATTCAACCACACCTGGAAACTTAGTATCTGCAGCAAAGTGTTTAGTAGCAAAGTAATATGATAGTGATGGTAACGGTAACAAAAGAGTAATGAAAGCAAAGTAATGTTTTTGGTATTTTGTAGTGATTGTAATAATAGCAACGGGAAAGTAAATAAGCGTAAACCAGTATATGGAAAGCTCGTAGGCATTGGATCAATGATGGATAATTATGCCGGATGCGGTTCATCATGTAACAGTCATAACATAGGTGACACAGAACTAGCTCCAATTCGTCAATGTAATGTAGGCATGTATTCCGAATATAGTCATACGTGCTTATGGAAAAGAACTTGCATGACATCTTTTGTCCTACCCTCCCATGGCAGCGGGGTCCTAATGGAAACTAATGGATATTAAGGCCTCCTTTTAATAGAGAACCAGAACAAAGCATTAGCACATAGTGAATACATGAACTCCTCAAACTACGGTCATCACCGGTAAGTATCCCGATTATTGTCACTTCGGGGTTAACGGATCATAACACATAATAGGTGACTATAGACTTGCAAGATAGGATCAAGAACACTCATATATTGATGAAAACATAATAGGTTCAGATCTGAAATCATGGCACTCAGGCTCTAGTGACAAGCATTATGCATAGCAAAGTCATAGCAACATCAATCTCAGAACATAGTGGATACTAGGGATCAAACCCTAACAAAACTAACTCGATTACATGGTGAATCTCATCCAACCCATCACCGTCCAGGAAGCCTACGATGGAATTACTCATGCACGGCGGTGAGCATCATGAAATTGGTGATGGAGGATGGTTGATGATGACGACAGCGACGAATCCCCCTCTCCGGAGCCCCGAACAGACTCCAGATCAGCCCTCCCGAGAGGTTTTAGGGCTTGGCGGCGACTCCGTATCGTAAAACGCGATGATTTCTTCTCTCCTTTTTTTTCTCCTCAAAAGCAGTTATATAGAGTTGGAGTCGGGGGGTCTTCAGGGGGCCCACGAGGTAGGGGCGCGCCCTAGGGGGGGCGCCCCCCACCCTCATGAGAAGGGTGTGGGCCCCCTGGTCTTCATCTTTGGCGAGGATTTTTTATTATTTATTGTAAGATATTCCGTGGAGTTTCAGGTCATTCCGAGAACTTTTGTTTTCTGCACATAAAACAACATCATGACAATTCTGCTGAAAACAGCGTCAGTCCGGGTTAGTTCCAGTCAAATCATACAAGTTAGAGTCCAAAACAAGGGCAAAAGTGTTTGGAAAAGTAGATACATTGGAGACCTATCAAGAAGGAGATGAACATCAAGATTTACCCAGGTTCGGGCCACCTTGCGGTGTAAGACCCTACTCCTGCTTTGTGGTGGATTGGCCTCGTGAGGAGGATGAGGATGAACTAGTACAGTGGGTGAGCTGCCTCAGGAGAGATCGATGGCCTAAGGGTCCGATCCCTCTCTAAGGTGGAGACTAGCCTATATTTATAGTGGTCTTGGTCCTCTTCCCTCATAACTCAGGCGGGAAGGGATTCTACAATGGCCAATTTGAAAGGGGCCAAGTTGTACATCTTATCCTGACGAAAGGTGGTCTTCTCTTGCAAAGCTTCTCGTCGTGACGCAGATGGGGCTCGGCGATGACATCCGTCATGTCGAGCACGTGGTCACGATCTTGTTGCACCGGAATGGAAACCTTTGGGGGACTCCTTGGGAACCCGCGTACGTCCTTGACTCCTTAGCACCGAAGAGGAAACTGTCCTCCTTTGCGCTCGCTGGTGCCCTCCTGGCCTTGGTCGTCATGGCCTACGTCATCGAGAGCCTTGTGAGGCTGGGTACCTACATAGAAATCTCCGCTCCCCGGGAGGTAGGCTTGGGGGGCTGCCCCTCGGGAGGTCTTGGCATCGTTCGCCTCGCGAGGCCGGAGGCCCTCACGAGGGTCTTGTCCTTGGTGTCTTGTAGCTGGGCCGTACCGGGCTGTCGATGAGTTCGCGTGCTGGGCCGCACACATGCAAGTCTAGGTACCCCCAGCCCTAGAACGCCGGCAGTAGCCCCATGGCCCAAGGTGCGCTCCGGTTGGCTTCGAGGTGAAGCCAAGGAGCGAAGGGCGAAGCGATGCGGGCCCTCATCACCTGCAGGCCAGGCTTGAAGCGTGGCGCACGACGGGACACAGGCGCCTCCACTTCCCCACATCGCCTCAGCAACTGCCCATGCTGACAAAAGATTGGCACGCGCTTCAAGGCCATCATTGCTCGCACACAAAGGGACACCGGTTGGCTTTCTTCGATCGCCTATAAGAAGGCACAAAGAGCGGAGCTCGAACAATCTCCGTCTTCCTACTCCTCCATTCCATACTTCCGTCATAGCAACCATGGCACCGACGAGAAGGTTTTCTACTGACGAGAAAGGGAAGGCATCACAGGAGGAGCCGTAGTTGCCCCCTCCGAAGAGAGGGCATGACCGCCCTCGCAAGATCACCGCGACGCGCGCGGTGGCCCCTCTCCAGCACGAGCATGCTCCGCTGGGGGTCCGCGCGGGCTCTAGCAGTCACGGGAAGGGTCCTTCCCGTGGAGGCGGCCATGGAAGCCGTGGAGGTCGAGGTTGAGGAGGAAGGCATGCGGTGGCTGCTCGACCACCTTGCCCGCAGGCCCGCTCGGATGACATGACCAGTGAGTTCGTGGTGTGGATGGAGAGTCCGCCCCTGGATCCAGCTCCCGCGCTCCTTCGCCGAGGAGCTTCCGGACGGAGGACCTGTCGGGTTGTTGCTGCAGCCTGACGGTTGCTGCAATCGGTCCTCGTCGGCGAAGGTTGAGGTTACCTCCTCAGGCCTGGTGTACCTGACCCACGGGTGGCAGACGTTCTCTCGCGCTTGCGGCTTGCAGGGGAGGTGCGCCCTCCATTTCAAGTATGACGGGGCAGCAACGCTTTTTGTCAAGGTCTTCGGGGAGGACGGCGGGCACCTAGGGTGTTACCTAGAGGGCGAGAGCAGCGGCGGCGACCGCCTCTCCGACGGCGATGATCATCGCGACGGCGACGTCCTCGGTGGTGAACTTGCCCTTGGGACGGCCGCGACACCTCCAGCAATGGTGGCACTGTTGGGGAACGCAGTAATTTCAAAAAAAAATATCCTACGCACACGCAAGATCCATCTAGGTGATGCATAGCAATGAGAGGGGAGACTGTTGTCCACGTACCCTTGTATACCATAAGCGGAAGCGTTATGACAACACGGTTGATGTAGTCATACGTCTTCACGATCTGACCGGTCCTAGCACCGAAGGTACGACACCTCTGCGATCTGCACACGTTCAGCTTGGTGACGTCTCATGAACTCTAGATCCAGCTGAGGTCGAGGGAGAGTTTCGTCAGCACAAAGGCGTGATGACGGTGATGATGAAGTTACCGATGCAGGGCTTCGCCTAAGCTCTACAATGATATGACCGAGGTGGAAATCTGTCGAGGGGGGCACCACACACGGCTAAACAATCAACTTGTGTGTCTATGGGGTGCCCCCTCCCCCATATATAAAGGAGTGGAGGAGGGGAGGGCCAGCCCTCTCATGGCGCTCCCAAGGGGGGAGTCCTATTCCCGGTGGGAGTAGGATTCCCCCTTTCCTATTAGGAGTAGGAGAAGAAGGAAGGAGGAGAGAGGGAGAAGGAAAGGGGGGGCACCCCAATTCGAATTGGGCTTGGGGGGGCACTTTGGCTGCCTCCTCCTCTCTCCTACTAAGGCCCATTAAGGCCCAATGACTCCCCGAGGGGTTCCGGTAACTCCCCGGTACTCCGGTAAATGCCCAAACTCACCCGGAACCATTCCGATGTCCAAACATAGCCTTCCAATATATCGATCTTTATGTCTTGACCATTTCGAGACTCCTCGTCATGTCTGTGATCATGTCCGGGACTCCGAACTACCTTTGGTACATCAAATCACATAAACTCATAATATAGATCATCACCGAACGTTAAGCGTGCGAACCCTATGGGTTCGAGAACTATGTAGACATGACCGAGACTCACTTACGGTCAATAACCAATAGCGGAACCTAGATGCTCATATTGGTTCCTACATATTCTACGAAGATCTTTATCGGTCAAACCTCATAACAACATACGCTATTCCCTTTGTCATCGGTATGTTACTTGCCCGAGACTCGATCGTCGGTATCTCAATACCTAGTTCAATCTCGTTACTGGCAAGTCTCTTTACTCATTCCGTAATGCAACATCATGTAACTAACTCATTAGTCACATTGCTTGCAAGGCTTATAGTGATGTGCATTACCGAGAGGGCCCAGAGATACCTCTCCGATACATGGAGTGACAAATCCTAATCTCGATATATGCCAACTCAACAAAGACCATCGGAGACACCTGTAGAGCATCTTTATAGTCACCCAGTTACGTTGTGACATTTGATAGCACACTAAGTGTTCCTCCGGTAATCGGGAGTTGCATAATCTCATAGTCATATGAACATGTATAAGTTATGAAGAAAGCAATAGCAACAAATTAAACGATCATCGTGCTAAGATAACAGATGGGTGAAGTCAATCACATCATTCTCTAATGATGTGATCCCATTAATCAAATGACAACTCATGTCTATGGTTAGGAAACTTAACCATATTTGATTAACGAGCTAATCAAGTAGAGGCATACTAGTGACACTCAGTTTGTCTATGTATTCACACATGTACTAAGTTTCTGGTTAATACAATTCTAGTATGGTTAATAAACATTTATCATGATACAAGGAAATATAAATAAAAACTTTATTATTTCCTCTAGGGCATATTTCCTTCAGTCTCCCACTTGCACTAGAGTCAATAATCTAGATTACGCGGTAATGATTCTAGCACCCATGGAGTCTTGGTGCTGATCATGTTTTGCTCGTGAGAGAGGCTTAGTCAACAGGTCTCCAACATTCAGATCCGTGTGTATCTTGCAAATCTCTATGTCTCCCTCCTTGACTTGATCGCGGATGGAATTGAAGTGTCTCTTGATGTGGTTGGTTCTCTTATGAAATCTGGATTCCTTTGTCAAGGCATTTGCACCAGTATTGTCACAAAAGATTTTCATTGGACCTGATGCACTAGGTATGACACCTAGATCGGATATGAACTCCTTCATCCAAACTCCTTCATTTGCTACTTCTGAAGCAGCTATGTACTCCGCTTCACACGTAGATCCCGCCACGATGCTCTGCTTGGAACTGCACCAACTGACAACTCCAGCATTCAATAAAAATACGTATCCGGTTTGTGACTTAGAGTCATCCGGATCAGTGATAAAGCTTGCATCGACGTAACTGTTTACGACAAGCTCTTTGTCACCTCCATAAACGAGAACATATCCTTAGTCCTTTTCAGGTATTTTAGGATGTTCTTGACTACTATCTAGTGATCCACTCCTGGATTACTTTGGTACCTTCCTGCTAAACTAATAGCAAGGCACACATCACGTCTGGTACACAACATTGCATACATGATAGAACCTATGGCTTAAGCATAGGTGTCGGTGTCAAAACCGGCGGATCTCGGGTAGGGGGTCCCGAACTGTGCGTCTAGGCCGGATGGTAACATGAGGCAGGGGACACGAAGTTTTACCCAGGTTCGGGCCCTCTCGATGGAGGTAAAACCCTACGTCCTGCTTGATTAATATTGATGGTATGGGTATTACAAGAGTTGATCTACCACGAGATCAGAGAGGCTAAACCCTAGAAGCTAGCCTATGGTATGATTGTTGATGTGTATGTTGTCCTACGGACTAAAACCCTCCGGTTTATATAGACACCGGATAGGGTTAGGGTTACATAGAGTCAGTTACAATGGTAGGAGATCTGAACATCCGTATCACCAACTTGCCTTCCACGCCAAGGAAAGTCCCTTCCGGACACGGGACGGAGTCTTCAATCTTGCATCTTCATAGTCCAGGAGTCCGGCTTGAAGGTATCGTTCGGCTATCCGAACACCCCGTAATCCAGGACTCCCTCAGTAGCCCCTGAACCAGGCTTCAATGACGACGAGTCCGGCGCGCAAATTGTCTTCGGCATTGCAAGGCGGGTTCCTCCTCCAAATACTTCGTAGAAGATCTTGAACACAAAGATAGTGTCCGGCTCTGTAAAATAAGTTTCCACATATTGCCATAGAGAGAATAATAATATTAACACAAATCTAATCTGCTGACGTATTCCGTGGTGCGACACGCCACGACCAAGCCTTTATCCAAATCGTTTCATTATCCCACCTCAGCGCGTTATGCGAGGCGGTTTCCTTGGCACGTCTTGTCAAAGCAGAGATCGTGTCCCCTCATTTCAGGATTCTCATCAATACGGGCGTGGGTAACCCAACCGCGCCTTTGATTACGGCGCTTGGAGATAAGCAAGTTTTACCAGGCTGGTGGGGACACATAATCGCGTCCACCCATATAAGGGGATAAGGATCCACCTTTTTACCCACGCCTTCTTCCTCCTCTGCCTATCCATTCTTGCGCACTCGAGCTCCAGCGCCCAAGTCCGCACTACCACCTCAACCCTCTCCAGTCATGTCCGGAGCGGGAGGCAAGTGGATGGTCTCCTCCGTCACGGAGGGACACATCAAAAAACTGAGGAAGGCCGGATATCTGGCCAGCGACATCGCGCACCGGCTCCCCGAAAAGGGGCAGCTCATCCCCACTCCTAGGTCCCACGAGAGGGTGGTATTTCTCCCCCATTTCCTCCGCGGACTGGGCTTCCCTCTGCATCCATTTGTCCGAGGGCTCATGTTCTACTACGGCCTGGATTTCCACGATCTGGCCCCGA
Organism: Triticum urartu; assembly: GCF_056163025.1. Lineage (NCBI taxonomy): Eukaryota > Viridiplantae > Streptophyta > Magnoliopsida > Poales > Poaceae > Triticum > Triticum urartu. Next base: position 263,050,100 of record NC_141873.1, read on the forward strand.
ACTTCGTCCTCAACATCTCGATGTTTATCGTCGTGTGCGAGGCTTTCCTCCGCATCCGCCCCCATTTCGGCTTATGGCTAAAGACCCTCAACATCAAGCCGAAGGTGGTGCGCGGCAGCCAGGCGGAGTGCGGCGGCGCCATGGTTGGCAAGATGGCCAACGTCCTGTGGCTCGAGGGCTCCTTTGTGGAGACACTGAAGGGGTGGCAATCTGGGTGGTTTTACATCACCGAGCCGCGCGACGCCGAATGGTTCGCACCCCCTGAGTTCCGATCCGGCCCCCCACGCGGCTCACCTCCTGGAAGGAGATAGGCCTGTCTTGGGGTAAAAAAGGAGAGCTAACCAAACTCCAAACATGCATCCAAACCCTGGTGGACAAGAAGCTCAAGCTTGTTAACGTAGTCCAGGTTATGCTCGTCCGCCTGATCCTCCCGTGTCAACGACGGGCCTTCAACCTTTGGGAATTCGACCCGGTGCAGCATCAAACTCTTAACAGGCTCTTCGACACGACGTACGAAGATGCCTGGAGGGTGCTTTTCAAGGGCGCCGAGGCTCCCGCATCCGCTGCCGAGGATCGCGAATTCAGTACTCAGCATCACGCTCATGCTGTAAGCTGTTTTTCTCCTTTTACAGGGTATCAGTTTTTCATAGTTTGACTCTATGCGGGATCTGAGTTCCCTTATCTTGGATAGGATTGGGTGGTGACGCCCGAACAGATCAACTGTCCGGCTCCTCTGCCCGAAGGCCCAGCGGATGCTCGCTTGGCGAAGCTGCTGGTTCCGGCGCCCTATGTGGTGCCGGAGAAGAAGGCCACGAAAAGGGCCATAGGGACTCGAAAGAGTGCCTGACGCCAGGAGGTGTCAGATTCGTCATCCGACGATCCCGAAGCGCCTTCCTCTCGTGAAGACGAGGAGGAAGAAGAAGAGACCTCTCCCCCTCCAGCGGGAGGAGAGAAGAAAAGGAAGGCCCTCTCGGAGGAGGCCGGAGGGTCCAAGAAGGGGAAAACCCTTCCCCGGACTGCTCCACCGACGCCGCCGACGACGAAGAGGAGTGGCAGCCCAGGGCCAAGCCCCTGGCGAAATCGTAAGTGTCCGGATACTGGGGTAGTTTATAGTATTCATTTTTCGCACAGCTTTCCCTTATGTCGAATATGTTTATGCAGCCCACCCAAAGACCGGCTCGACGCATCATCGAACAGCTCACTGGACCCGTCGGAGGTGAACTCGCTTCCGACGGCTTCATCCCCCCGCCCTGCGGATGACACCGAAGTGTTGTCCCAACAGGTTCCAAGCCGGGAGGAGGTGGTCCCGGAGGCGCCGCAAGGCGACCTCCCGGACTCCAGGAGTAAAGGGGATGAAACCCCCCAGGGCTCCAAGTCCGGCTTAAGGCCGGACACAGCTCCGGAATCTTCAAGGGTTCCAGAGTCCGGCGGGCGACCTCCTTCCAAGAGGAGCAAGCCTACCATGCCGGTGACCTCCGTCCAACCGGAGGTGCCGGACAATATGTTGGAGGCGCTCCAAGGTGCCTCCATCGACGAGGGGCACCGCACTATCATGAGTGCGGTGATCCAGAAGGTTCAGTCCACCAAAAGCGGACTAACTGAAGCTTGTACAAGCCTTTTAACAGGCTTTGAGGTAAGTAAAGAATGTTCACATAATGTTACCGCATAGACAGTAGCCCCTGATGCTCTGTTGGGCGTTTGGGAAGAAAAGCCGAATAGAGGATCAAAGAATTCGCAGGAGTCTAACAAAAGGAGTCAATATGCGTATGCAGGCTTCTCTGCTAGCGTCCGCCGCACTGACTGCGGAAGTGGACGTGCTAAAGCAAAGTCTCGAGAAGTCCGAGCAAGAGCTCGGGCGTGCCAAGAAGCAGCTCGAGGAGAAGGAAGGTAAGAAATACCCTGTTTGAATATGTATATAAAAAAGGTGCAATTGCAAAAAATGACAGGATTGACATGGCTATTGCAGGGGCCACGTCTAAGGTGGCGACCCTTAAGCAAGCGCTGCTCGAGCCGAGAAGAGTGCGGCCGTGGAGCACACCGAGCGGGAGAGGTATGAGTCTGAGGTTGGCAAGGTGCGGCAAGAGCTCCAGGTTCTCATGAAGAAACATGAGAGTTTGGAGCTTGACTCAAAGACGCGAGCGTCTGAGCTCGTGGCAGCTATATAAAATGCCAAGTCTGCCAAGGCCGAGTCCCAGAAGACCCTCCAGGAGTTGGATGAGGTGAAGAAGATTGCGGCGGGTAAGGCATTCTTTATGCAAAGCAAACACATAAACTTGAGTTACCTGTTACTTACCCGAATCCGGAGCTCTCCAGGAGCGTTCGCAGATCTTCCCCGGAGTGTATCTGATGCCGCCGCATTCTATCAAGCCAAGGAGGGCAGCTCGACGGAGAAGGTGTTCTGGTCTCAGTACGCTGAGGCCGGACACCCCGTGCCCCTGAGCGACCAGCTGAAGCAACTGGTCGAGCTCCACAAGGCGGCCGAACAGGCCATGAAGGGCCTCCTAGTTCGGCTGTGGCCTGGAGAGGCTCTGCCTGGGAGCTATTTCGGGTTGGTGCGGCGGCTGGTGGAGGCCTGTCCGAGGCTTGAAGACATTAAGCGCTCTGTCTGCATTGAAGGTGCCCGTAGGGCCCTTGCCCGTGCTAAGGTGCACTGGGGCAAGCTGGATGTGGAGAAGCTTGTGAAGGACGGGCCACCGCCGGGGAAAGAGCATCGCAAGCTCGAGAATTATTATAAGGATGTTATGAAGGGTGCCCGCCTTGTTGCGGATGAATGTACCAAGGATGTATTTTTTGAGTAAAACCCGCTCGTGTTATCCTGTGCGCTGATAACTTGTTCATATGCGCTAAGCAATGCTGCTTGAATTTAAAATATTACCTTCTGTGCAGTTGTTTATCAATACTGAGAGATGGCGAGTCATCGGCTTCTGCCCCCATGCCGCTAGTGCTGGGGTGTTCGGGGATAAACCTGGGCGCTCTTTTTCCCATATTTGGGTCCTTTGAGGGAGGCGCTCAGCCCAATGAACGAGGCAATCGGACTATAATGCGTGAACACTCTCACTTAGCCATAGAATTCTATAATTTTAAATTTCGGCGAAGCCCCTGGTATTCGGAAGACCGAGTTCGGGGCGCTATCCACGCCTTGGCCGGACAGAGCCGACTCCTCGCCCTAAGCGGCATAAGTCTTTAGGGACTCGAAAAAACCTCTCGAATAGCGACCAACTCTCGCTTCATCATGACAGTCAGTTTTAGCTTTCTCCACTGAGGTGCTCGGCCCAGCTCAACTGGGGCACAATCGCAGTGGTTCTCCTAGTGCTACCTTAGCCGATATAGCGAAACGTAAGGCACCAAAACATAGGAGCCGGGCAAACCCAACTATTGACCCAAGACATGATTCGGAGCCGATGCATATAATGCTATAAGTTCGGGGTGCTGCACTTATTAAAGTGTTCGGACTTCTCACACCATGTTGAGGGGTACTGAAGCCCCTGGCGTATTTTTGCCGTACCAAAGTGTACGGGTGCAACATGTCATTAAGGAACATATATATATATATATATAAAGGTAATGCAGAAAATAGACAAAAGCTATGCATTGTTCATTAAAATAGCTGCGATCAAAGCAGAACGATACAAGTGATGTAATAAACGAAAAGTTGGACTATTTAACATGTCTGCTTCAGGGGCAAGCTGCGGGATAGTATGTGAAACGGGTATACTGCTCGTGATAGAGACCACCTGGGATTTCCGTGATGCGGCATGGCTTGTCTGCTTCCTTGGTCCTTGCATCGTTTGTGCGGCAATTGAACTGCCGAACAAGCCTTCCGAAGAGTAGAGTCCTGGAAGTAAGAGAAAAGTGTAAAAAAAGTCGGCAGCCCCTGGTGCGATTTAAGCCGTGTTTTGGGCGTGCCGTGATGGTGCCCCTCCCCCTATGCCCATGGTATTTCTAGGGCGTAGTTATGTACGTGAAGTACTGGTGTCGCCTTTTTGCGGGGGTTGGGGTTGGGGCCGCATTGCTACGCCTGCTCGGAACGTGCTAGGCGGTCTTGTTGTAGGTTACTCCGGGCGCGCTTGACTGTGTCCGGACGTTTAATGGCCGGACTAGAGAACTTCCTGGAGAGGCTGCTTTGTACTTCCGTTGCGAGGGCCGCCGTGTGCTCCTCCGTTCGGAGGGAGCGTTCGGTGTTTCCATTGACCGTAATTACTCCTCGAGGGCCTGGTATCTTGAGCTTAAGGTATGCGTAGTGCGGGACCGCATTGAACTTGGCAAATGCGGTTCGCCCGAGCAGTGCATGATAACCACCGCGGAACGGGACTATGTCGAAGATTAACTCCTCGCTTCGGAAATTATCCGGAGATCCGAAGACCACTTCAAGTGTGACTGAGCCTATGTAGCTGGCCTCTACACCTGGTATTACGCCTTTAAAGGTCGTTTTGGTGGGCTTAATCCTCGAGGGATCTATGCCCATTTTCCCCACTGTATTCTGGTAAAGCAGGTTCAGGCTACTGCCGCCGTCCATAAGGACTCTAGTGAGATGAAATCCGTCGATAATTGGGTCGAGAACCAATGCGGTGAATCCGCCATGACGGATGCTAGTGGGATGGTCTCTTCGATCAAAGGTGATCGGGCAGGAGGACCATGGGTTGAACTTTGGGGCGACTGGCTCTACCGCGTATACGTCCCTTAACGCGCGCTTCCGCTCCCTCTTGGGGACGTGGGTGGCGTATATCATGTTCACCGTCCGCACTTGTGGGGGAAAACCCTTCTGTCCATTGTTGTTCGGCGGTCGGGGCTCCTCGTCGTCATCGCTATGCGACCCCTTGTCTTCATTGTCGGCACCTAATCTGCCTGCCTGCTTGAACACCCAGCAGTCCCTGTTGGTGTGATTGGCCGGCTTTTCGGGGGTGCCATGTATTTGGCACAAGCGTTCGAGTATTCGGTCCAAGCTGGACGGGCCCCTGAGATTCCTTTTGAATGATTTTTTCCGCTGACCGGATTTAGAGCCTCTAATCCGGCATTAACTGCCGTATCCTTAGCATTGTCGCCGTTGATGCGGCGCTTCTGTTGGTTGCGACGCGACCTGCCACTAATGTCCCTGGTGTCCGAACGACCAGGGTTCTTGGTCATATTGTTGCTACGAGCAAGCCAGCTGTCTTCTCCCGCGCAAAAGCGTGTCATGAGTGCCGTGAGTGCTGCCATAGATTTCGGCTTCTCCTGTCCTAGGTGCCGGGCAAGCCACTCGTCACGGATATTATGCTTGAAGGCTGCTAAGGCCTCTGCGTTCGGACAGTCGAGTATTTGATTTTTCTTTGTTAGGAACCGTGTCCAGAATTGCCTGGCCGATTCGTCTGGCTGCTGAATTACGTGGCTTAGGTCGTCAGCGTCTGGGGGTCGCACATAGGTGCCCTGGAAATTGTCGAGGAATGCGGCTTCCAGGTCCTCCCAATAGCTGATTGACCCTGTTGGCAGGCTGTTAAGCCACTGCCGGGCTGGTCCTTTAAGCTTGAGTGGGAGGTATTTGATGGCGTGAAAATCATCGCCGCGGGCCATGTGGATATGAAGGAGATAATCCTCGATCCATATCGCGGGGTCTGTTCAGCCATCATATGATTCGATGTTTACGGGTTTGAAACCCTCGGGGATTTGATGATCCATTATTTCGTCTGTGAAGCACAACGGGTGTGCGGCGCCTCTGTACTGGGCGATATCATGACGTAGCTCCAATGAGCCTTGTCTACTGTGTTCGGCCTCGCTGAATTTGTGGCCGGCGTGACGGTTGTCGTCTCGAGCCGTGGGGTGCCTACGCGATCCGTAGATCGATCTTGTTTGCCTTGTCTTGTCCTCCAACATGTCTCGTAAGTCCGGTGCATATTCCCGTGCCTTGGTATGGGGTGCGGCTTGGGTGCAGGGCCATGAGGCCTCTCTGTCGCGGCCACGAGGTGGCCTGTCGGCCGCATCGAGTGCTTCCTCCTCTAATAGGGGTAGCAACCTGCGCTTCGGGTAGCACTTGGAGGGGCGTTCGGGTTTATGCTCTTCGGCCGCGAGGAATTCAGTCCATCTGTCGACTAGCCGATCTTGATCAGCTTTAAGTTGTTGCTGTTTTTTCTTGAGGCTTCTTGCCGTGGCCATAAGCCTGCGTTGAAAACGCTCTTGTTCGACGGGATCCTCTGGCACGACGAATTCGTCGTCGTCGAGGCTTGCCTCGTCTTCGGAGGGAGGCATATGATTATCGTCCTCGACCTCTCTGCCAGCCGCTCTCCCATGGGGGCTGGTTTCTCCATCCTCCTGTGCTAAATCTTTCTCGGGGGGATGTTCTTTGGCGCTTTCCGGGGTATTATTATCTCCCGTGCTGGAATCGCCGTTTTGGTGTTGGCGGGATTTTGAGCGGCGCCGCTGACGCCGGCGCTTTTGCTTTTTCTTGGAGGGGTCATCCTCCGCTGTTCCATCGCCCTCTTCCTCTTTTGGGGTGTCCACCATGTATATGTCATATGACGAGGTGGCTTTCCAGGGCCTAGTAGGTGCTGGTTCTTCATCATCTCCTTCATCGGCGTCCATACCGCCAATGTCTTCGGAGTCGAAGTCAAGCATGTCGATTAAGTTGTCGACAGTGGCTACAAAGTGGGTGGTGGGTGGGTTTTGAATTTCTTCATCGTTCGTACCCCAACCTTGCTGACCGTAGTCCGGCCAGGGCTCTCCCGACAAAGAGAGAGACTTTAGTGATTTCAGGATATCGCCGAAAGGCGAGTGCTGAAAGACGCCCACGGCCGTGAACTCCATGATCGGCGCCCAATCGGATTCGCTCGGCAGGGGCGCGGAGGGTTCGGAGTCCGAAGAAGAATCCGGCTTCATGGAGTCACGAGTCTTGCAGAGTATGGGGCTGGTGTTCGGCTCAACCGCCGTTGGGACCACAGCCCCCGAGGCGGCGTCCAACCACCCATCCTCGATCGGCGTGGTCGGCTCCGAACCAGGGGCCGGAGCCGATGCAGGTGCGGCCTCCAGGGCACTGTTCGGCAGCAGAGCTAGATCATGCTCATCGTGACAGTGCGGCGCGCTCGGCAGTGGTTCGAATCCGTCAAAGATCAAGTCCCCGCGGATGTCGGCCATGTAGTTTAAACTTCCGAATCTGACCTGACGGCCAGGGGCGTAGCTTTCGATCTGCTCTAGATGGCCAAGTGAATTGGCCCGCAGTGCAAAGCCGCCAAAGACGAAGATCTATCCGGGGAGGAAGGTCTCACCCTAGACTGCATCGCCATTGATGATCGTAGGAGCCATCGGGCCTGACGGCGACGGCACAGAGGAACTCTCAATGAAAGCACCAATGTCGGTGTCAAAACCGGCGGATCTCGGGTAGGGGGTCCCGAACTGTGCGTCTAGGCCGGATGGTAACATGAGGCAGGGGACACGAAGTTTTACCCAGGTTCGGGCCCTCTCGATGGAGGTAAAACCCTACGTCCTGCTTGATTAATATTGATGGATGGGTATTACAAGAGTTGATCTACCACGAGATGAGAGAGGCTAAACCCTAGAAGCTAGCCTATGGTATGATTGTTGATGTGTATGTTGTCCTACGGACTAAAACCCTTCGGTTTATATAGACACTGGATAGGGTTAGGGTTACATAGAGTCGGTTACAATGGTAGGAGATCTGAACATCCGTATCACCAAGCTTGCCTTCCACACCAAGGAAAGTCCCTTCCGGACACGGGACGGAGTCTTCAATCTTGTATCTTCATAGTCCAGGAGTCGGGCTTGAAGGTATCGTTCGGCTATCCGAACACCCCCTAATCCAGGACTCCCTCAATAGGGAATGACTTTCATTTTCTCTCTATCTTCTGGAGTGGTCGGGCATTGAGTCTGACTCAACTTCACACCTTGTAACTCAGGTAATAACCCTTTCTTTGCTTGATCCATTTTGAACTTCTTCAAAACTTTATCAAGGTATGTGCTTTGTGAAAGTCCAATTAAGTGTCTTGATCTATCTCTATAGATTTTGATGCCTAATATATAAGCAGCTTCACCGAGGTATTTCATTGAAAAATTCTTATTCAAGTATCCTTTTATGCTATTCAGAAATTCATTCTAATTTCTGATCAACAATATGTCATCTACATATAATATCAAAAATGCTACAGAGCTCCCATTCACTTTCTTGTAAATACAGGCTTCTCCAAAAGTCTGTATAAAACCATATCCTTTGATCACACTATCAAATCGTATATTCCAACTCCGAGAGGCTTGCAGCAGTCCATAAATGGATCGCTGGAGCTTGCACACTTTGTTAGCACCTTTTGGATCGACAAAACCTTCTGGTTGCATCATGTACAACTCTTCTTTAAGATATCCATTAAGGAATGCAGTTTTGACATCCATTTCCAAATTTCATAATCATAAAATGCGGCAATTGCTAACATGATTCGGATGGACTTAAGCATCGCTACGGGTGAGAAGGTCTCATCATAGTCAACTCCTTGAACTTGTCGAAAAACTTTTGCAACAAGTCGAGCTTTGTAGACAGTAACACTACCATCAACGTCAGTCTTCTTCTTGAAGATCCATTTATTCTCTATGGCTTGCTGATCATGCAAATGTGATTGACATCCACCAAGATGCTCTTCACCTGACACTGTAGCCAGTCATGGTGCCTATCATGTTTTTGATGTAAGGCCACAAGAAGTTCTCGGTCATTGAGTACACGAGATCGCTCCCGAGGCCTTTGAGCAATGGTGCTTTCAGTGGATTCAGTGTTTGCATGATGAGGCACACGTATATTGCCAGCCAGAGGATAAGCAGGAGTTGCAGTATTGGGGACATGAGTGCCTTCTATTGCCTGCGTGAAGCTTTGGTGATCAACATTATGAAGATAAAGTGGCTCCTTGGCAGACTCAGGGTAGATGGCTTTAACAGACATATCAACCTCAGGGAAGAAGACAAGATGGTTGCGCGATGAAGACTGATAGTCGACAGATGAATGAAGTTTGATCAGGTGCATCACCCATGGAGCATAAAACTTCAAGCCAAATAGATCAATTCCAGATACATCAAGTTGCCCGATGAAGAAGTCTTGAGCATTGAAGCAAATTCCATTGAGAATATAGAACACCAAAGTCTTCATGGTGCCTTCAAGTTTGGCTGCAAGTGAATGTCCCTTTACTGGCCATAGAGTTCGCCTCACAATGTGGTAAATGGTACGGGGCAGATACTCGAGGTCCTCGACAAAGAATTCCTTGGGATATTCTGCATCTTGTGGCAATGGCTTCATCATGATGAGCATATGACTCATGTTTGGCTCAGGCTTCTGAAATATACTCTCCAGAGCATTCTTGTGTAGCTGACAACCAGGTTCATAGAACTCGCCTAGAGTGGGCAGGGAAGTAAGCTCGATGATATCTTGAGCTTTGGCGTCATGATGCACATCGCCTGTCATCCACTCAAGGACCCAAGTCTTCGGATCCCTGTTGTAGCCACGAATGTGAAGAGTGGCATAGAACTACAGCAGAAGCTCTTCGTTCCAATGCTCTTTGTCAGTGACGAATTGCAGATGGCCAACATCTCTGAAACAGTTTAGACCTTCTTCCAAGCAGGGCAGTCCAGCAATGGCTTCACAATCCAGATGCATGTGATGAAAGATTCGCCCTTGATTGTACAATACACATGAGTAATAACTGCGCTGCTGATAGCTCCAGAAGCGATCAGATGAGATATTTGGCTTCAAGTAAGGGTTCTTGGCACTGTTAAAGAATGTGTTGTGTGCGCTGAAGCTATTTACACTGAACGAGCCTGGCGATGTTGCAGCACCGGGAAACCTTGGCAGTCTGGGCTTTGGCTTCTGGACCTGAGGCCTGTGCTCCACATGGTATTCATATTGTGGTCCAGGAGCAGTTGGAGGAACCAGAACAGGCCATCGGACAGTGAAAAGTTGGCCGCGATCAAATGCATGTTCAATAGTGTGAGGCCTTGGGGGTGGAACAGTAGCTTCAGCATTGATTGTGACTTCAGGTTGCACACAAGCTTCAGGAGCAACATTAGCTTCAGGCTCCACAATGTCTTCAGCCATGACAATGTCATTGGCTTCAGCAGTGTTGTTCATGGCCACCTCAATGTTTTCAACCTCCGCTTCAGTAGCAGGTGGGTCGGGCATAGACACGTTCTCCTCGAGAACAGCTTCTTGAGTGACAGGGGGTGTGGCAAATCTCTCTTTTTCTTCCCGTGGTTCTTGATTGTCATCAGCTGATGTAGCCGGAATGTCTTCAGCAGCTTTTGCTTCAGACTCAGGGACATTCGCAGTAGGCGTGGCTTCAGGAAACACTTCACGTGCGACTGAGCTTTATTGCACTTCTCCTTCTGGAATGCTCGATATGGTGACTGATTACCCACAAGTATAGGGGATCTATCGTAGTCCTTTCGATAAGTAAGAGTGTCGAACCCAACGAGGAGCAGAAGGATGATAAGCGGTTTTTAGCAAGGTATTCTCTACAAGCACTGAAATTATCGGTAACAGATAGTTTTGTGATAAGGTAATTGGTAATGAGTAGCAAGTAATAAAAGTAAATAAGGTGCAGCAAGATGGCCCAATCCTTTTTGTAGCAAAGGAGAAGCCTGGACAAACTCTTATATGAAGGAAAGAGCTCCCAAGGACACATGGGAATTATCGTCAAGCTAGTTTTCATCACGATCATATGATTCATGTTCGGTACTTTGATAATTTGATATGTGGGTCGACTGGTGCTTGGGTGCTGTCCTTACTTGGACAAGCATCCCACTTATGATTAACCCCTATTGCAAGCATCCGCAACTACAACAGAAGTATTAAGGTAAACCTAACCATAGCATGAAACATATGGACCCAAATCAGCCCCTTAAGAAGCAACGCATAAACTAGGGTTCAAGATTTTGTCACTCTAGCAACCCATCATCTACTTATTACTTCCCAATGCCTCCCTCTAGGCCCAAACAATGGTGAAGTGTCATGTAGTCGACGTTCACATGACACCACTAGAGGGATGACAACATACATCTCATCAAAATATCGAACGAATACCAAATTCACATGACTACTTATAGCAAGACTTCTCCCATGTCCTCAGGAACAAACGTAACTACTCACAAAGCATATTCATGTTCATAATCAGAGGGGTATTAATATGCATAATGGATCCGAACGTATGATCTTCCACCAAGTAAACCAACTAGCATCAACTACAAGGAGTAATCAACACTACTAGCAACCCACAGGTACCAATCTATGGTTTGGATAAAAAGATTGGATACAAGAGATGAACTAGGGTTTGAGATGAGATGGTGCTAGTGAAGATGTTGATGGAGATTGACCCCCTCCCGACGAGAGGATCATCGGTGATGACGATGGTGATGATTTCCCCCTCCCGGAGGGAAGTTTCCCTGGCAGAACAGCTCCATCGGAGCCCTAGATTGGTTCTGCCAAGGTTCCGCCTCGTGGCGGCGGAGTCTCGTCCCGAAAGTTTGCTTATGATTTTTTCCTCGATGAAAGACTCCATATAGCAAAAGATGGGCATCGGAAGGCCACCAGGGGGCCCACGAGGCAGGGGGGCGCGCCACCCACCCTCGTGGCTGGTAGGTGGCCCCCCTTTGGTATTTCTTGCGCTCAGTATTTTTTATATATTCTGGAAATAACTTCCGTGAAGTTTCAGGACTTTTGGAGCTGTGCAGAATAGGTCTCTAATATTTGCTCCATTTCCAGCCTAGAATTCCAGCTGCCGGCATTCTCCCTCTTTATGTAAACCTTGTAAAATATGAGAGAATAGGCATAAGTATGGTGACATAATGTGTAATAACAACCCATAATGCAATAAATATCGATATAAAAGCATGATGCAAAATGGACGTATTGATACGACTCCAACATATCTATAATTTTTTATTGTTGCATGTTATATTATATTCTGTTTTGGACATTATTGGGCTTTATTATACACTTTTATATTATTTTTGGAACTAACCTATTAACCGGAGGCCCAGCCCAGAATTGTTGTTTTTTGCCTATTTCAGAGTTTCACAGAAAAAGAATATCAAATAGAGTCCAAACGGAATGAAACCTTCGGGAACGTGATTTTTGGAACGAACGTGATCCAGAGGACTTGGACCCTACGTCAAGAAAGCAACCAGGAAGGCACGAGGTAGGGGGGCGCGCCTACCACCCCCACCCCCCAGGAGCGCCCTCCACCCTCGTGGGGTCCATGTTGCTCTACCGACATACTTCTTCCTCCTATATATACCTACGTACCCCCAAACTACCAGATACGGAGCCAAAAACCTAATTCCACAGCCGCAACCTTCTGTACCCGTGAGATCCCATCTTGGGGCCTTTTCCGGAGCTCCGCCGGAGGGGGCATCGATCACGGAGGGCTTCTACATCAACACCATAGCATCTCCGATGATGTGTGAGTAGTTTACCTCAGACCTTTGGGTCCACAGTTATTAGCTAGATGGCTTCTTCTCTCTTTTTGGATCTCAATACAATGTTCTCCCCCTCTCTCATGGAGATCTATTCGACGTGATCTTCTTTTGTGGTGTGTTTGTTGAGAATGATGAATTGTGGGTTTATGATCAAGTTTATCTATGAACAATATTTGAATCTTCTCTGAATTCTTTTATGTATGATTGGTTATCTTTGCAAGTCTCTTCGAATTATCAGTTTGGTTTTGCCTACTAGATTGATCTTTCTTGCAAAGGGAGAAGTGCTTGGCTTTGGGTTCAATCTTGCAGCGTCCTTTCCCAGTGACAGTAGGGGTAGCAAGGCACGTATTGTATTATTTCCATCGAGGATAACAAGATGGGGTTTATATCATATTGCATGAGTTTATCCCTCTACATCATGTCATCTTACTTAAAGCGTTACTCTGTTCTTTTGAACTTAATACTCTAGATGCATGCTGGATAGCGGTCAATGTGTGGAGTAACAGCAGTAGATGCAGGCAGGAGTCGGTCTACTTGTCTTGGACGTGATGATTATATACATGATCATACCTAGATATTCTCATAACTATGCTCAATTATGTCAATTGCTCAACAATAATTTATTTACCCACCATAATACTTATGCTCTCGAGAGAAGCCACTAGTGAAACCTATGGCCCCTGGGTCTATTTTGCATCATATTAATCTCCCTTTAACAAGCTATTTCTTGCACCGTTTTCATTTCGCTTTATTTACTTTGCATCTTTATCATAAAAATACCAAAAATATTATCTTATCATCTCTATCATATCTCACTTTCGTAAGTGACCGCAAAGGGATTGACAACCCCTTTATTGCGTTGGTTGCGAGGATTTTATTTGTTTGTGTAGGTGCGAGGGACTAGTGCGTCGCCTCCTACTGGATTGATACCTTGGTTCTCAAAAACTGAGGGAAATACTTATGCTACTTTGCTGCATCACCCTTTCCTCTTCAAGGGAAAACCAACACAGTGCTCAAGAGGTAGCAAGAAGGACTTCTGGCGCCGTTTCCGGGGAGTCTATGCAAAAGTCAACATACCAAGTACCCATCACAAACCCTTATCTCCCGCATTACATTATTTGCCATTTGCCTCTCGTTTTCCTCTCCCCCACTTCACCCTTGCCGTTTTATTTGCCCTCTCTCTCCGTCCTCCTTCTCTTTCCCTATTTGCCTCTTTTTTCCCATTTCTCGTTTGCTTGTGTGTTGGATTGCTTGCCTATCACGATGGCTCAAGATAATACCAAATTGTGTGACTTTACTAATACCAACAACAATGATTTTATTAGCACTCTGATTGCTCCTCTTACCGATGGTGAATCTTGTGAAATTAATGATGCTTTGCTGAATCTTCTCATGAAAGATCCATTTTCCGGCCTTCCTAGTGAAGATGCCGCTACCCATCTAAACAACTTTGTTGATTTGTGTGATATGCAAAAGAATAAAGATGTGGATAATGATATTGTTAAACTAAAGCTATTCTCGTTTTCCCTTAGAGATCATGCTAAAGCTTGGTTTTCGTCTTTGCCTAAAAATAGTATTGATTCATGGAATAAGTGCAAAGATGCTTTTATCTCTAAGTATTTTCCTCCCGCTGAGATCATGTCTCTTAGAAATGATATTATGAATTTTAAGAAACTAGATCATGAACATGTTGCACAATCTTGGGAGAGGATGAAATTAATGATACGTAATTTCCCTACACATGGTTTAAATCTTTGGATGATTATACAAAACTTTTATGCTGGATTGAATTTTGCTTCTAGAAATCTTTTAGATTCGGCCGCGGGAGGCACTTTTATAGAAATCACTTTAGGAGAAGCTACTAAACTCCTAGATAATATTATGGTGAATTATTCTCAGTGGCACACTGAAAGATCTACTAATAAGAAAGTGCATGTGATAGAAGAAATTAATGTTTTGAGTGGAAAGATGGATGAACTCATGAAATTATTTGCTAATAAAAGTGTTTCATATGATCCTAATTATATGCCTTTTTCTACTTTGATTGAGAATAATAATGAATCTATGGATGTGAATTTTGTTGGTAGGAATAATTTTGGTAACAACGCGTATAGAGGAAACTTTAATCCTAGGCCGTATCCTAGTAATTCCTCTAATAATTATGGTAATTCCTACAACAATTCTTATGGAAATTTTAATAACATGCCCTCTAAATTTGAGACTAGTGTTAAGGAATTTTTGAATTCGCAAAAGAATTTCAATGCTTTACTTGAATAAAAATTGCTTAAAGTTGATGAATTGGCTAGGAACGTTGGTAGAATTTCTCTTCTTGTTGATTCTTTGGAACTTAGATCTATTACACCTAAGCATGATATCAATGAGTCTCTCAAAGCCATGAGAATTTCCATTGATGAGTGCAAAGAAAGAACCGCTAGGATGCGTGCTAAGAAAGATTGCTTTATAAAAGCGTGTTCTTCTAGTTTTCATGATAAGAAAGATGAAGATCTAAAAGTTATTGATGTATCCCCTATTAAATCTTTGTTTTGCAATATGAATATTGATAATGATGGTACTAAATATGATCCACCTTTACCTAGAAGGTGTTCCAAAAATTCGGAGTTTTTAGATCTTGATGCAAAAATTGGTAAAAGTGGGATTGAAGAGATCAAAACTTTAAATATCAATGAACCCACTATTTTGGATTTAAAGGAATTTAATTATGATAATTGCTCTTTGATAGATTGTATTTCCTTGTTGCAATCCGTGCTAAATTCTCCACATGCCTATAGTCAAAATAAAGCCTTTACCAAACATATCGTTGATGCTTTGATGCAATCTTATGAAGAAAAAGTTGAGTTGGAAGTTTCTATACCTAGAAAAATTTATGATGAGTGGGAACCTACTATTAAAATTAAAATGGAATATCATGAATGCTATGCTTTGTGTGATTTGGGTGCTAGTGTTTCCACGATTCCAAAGACTTTGTGTGATTTACTAGGTTTCCGTGATTTTGATGACTGCTCTTTAAATTGCACCTTGCGGATTCCACCATTAAGAAACCTATGGAAAGAATTAATGATGTTCTTATTGTTGCAAATAGTAATTATGTGCCCGTAGATTTTATTGTTCTTGATATAGATTGCAATCCTTCATGTCCTATTATTCTTGGTAGACCTTTCCTTAGAATGATTGGTGCAATTATTGATATGAAGGAAGGGAATATTAGATTCAAATTTCCATTAAGGAAAGGCATGGAACACTTCCCTAGAAATAAAATTAAATTACCTTATTAATATATCATGAGAGCCACTTATGGATTGCCTACCAAAGATGGCAATACCTAGATCTATCTTCGCTTTTATGCCTAGCTAGGGGCGTTAAACGATAGCGCTTGTTGGGAGGCAACCCAATTTTATTTTTATTCCTTGATTTTTGCTCCTGTTTAGTAATAAATAATTTATCTAGCCTTTTTTTTGGTTGTGTTTTTGTGTTTAATTAGTGTATGTGCCAAGTAGAACCGTTGGGAAGACTTGGGGAAAGTCTTTTTGATCTTGCTGTAAAAAACAGAAACTTTAGCGCTCACGAGAATTGCTGCCATTTTTCTTTGGAAAGTGCTATTTAGTTAATTATTTTTGCAAATGATTAATAGATAAATTCCTCACGTCCAGAAATTTATTTTAGAATTTTTGGGGTTCCAAAAGTTTGCGTTAGCTACAGATTACTACAGACTATTCTGTTTTTGACAGATTCTGTTTTTCATGTGTTGTTTGCTTATTTTGATGAATCTATGGCTAGTAAAATAGTTTATAAACCATAGAGAAGTTGTAATGAAGTAGGTTTAACACCAATATAAATAAAGAATGAGTTCATTACAGTACCTTGGAGTGGTGTTTTGTTTTCTTTCGCTAACGGAGCTCACGAGATTTTCTATTTTGAGTTTTGTGTTGTGAAGTTTTCAAGTTTTGGGTTAAGTTTTGATGGATTATGGAACAAGGAGTGGCAAGAGCCTAAGCTTGGGGATGCCCATGGCTCCCCAAGGTAAAATTAAAGGACACCAAAAATCCTAAGCTTGGGGATTCCCGGAAGGCATCCCATCTTTCGTCTTCGTCTATCGGTAGCTTTACTTGGAGCTATATTTTTATTCATCACATGATATGTGTTTTGATTGGAGCGTCTTGTATTATTTGAGTATTTATTTGTTAGTTTGCCACAATCAACTTTGCTGTACACACCTTTTGAGAGAAACACACATGATTCGAAAATTATTAGAATACAATATGTGCTTCACTTATATCTTTTGAGCTATATAGTTTTTGCTCTAGTGCTTCACTTATATCTTTTAGAGCACGGTGGTGGATTTGTTTTATAGAAACAATTGTTCTCTCATGCTTCACTTAGATTATTTTGAGATTCCTACAAAACAGCGTGGTAATTTGTTTTAATTATGATAGGCATTCTAGATTAGTAAAAAAAATCTTACGAGTGTGTTGAATACTATGAGAAGTTTGATACTTGATAATTGTTTTGAGATATGGAGATGGTGATATTAGAGTCATGCTAGTTGAGTAGTTGTGAATTTGAGGAATACTTGTGTTGAAGTTTGTGATTCCCATAGCATGCACGTATGGTGAACCGTTATGTGATGAAGTCGGAGCATGATTTATTTATTGATTGTCTTCCTTATGAGTGGCGGTCGGGGATGAGCGATGGTCTTTTCCTACCAATCTATTCCCCTAGGAGCATGCGCGCAATACTTTGTTTCGATAACTAATAGATTTTTGCAATAAGTATGTGAGTTCTTTATGAGTAATGTTGAGTCCATGGACTATACACACTCTCACCTTTCCACCATTTCTAGCCTCTCTAATACTGCGCACTTTTCGCCGGTATCATACACCCACCATATACCTTCCTCAAAACAGCCACCATACCTACCTATCATGGCATTTCCATAGCCATTCCGAGATATATTGCCATGCAACTTTCCACCATTCTTTTTACTATGACACGCTCCATCATTGTCATATTGCTTTGCATGATCATGTAGTTGGCATTGTATTTGTGGCAAAGCCACCATTCATAATTCTTCCATACATGTCACTCTTGATTCATTGCATATCCCGGTACACCGCCGGAGGCATTCACATAGAGTCATATTTTGTTCTAAATATTGAGTTGTAATTGTTGAGTTGTAAGTAAATAAAAGTGTGATGATCATCATTTTTAGAGCATTGTCCCAAGTGAGGAAAGGATGATGGAGACTATGATTCCCCCAGAAGCCGGGATGAGACTCCGGACTAAAAAAAGAGGCCATAAAAAAGAGAAAAGGCCCAAATAAAAAAACAAGAGAAAAAGAGAGAAGGGACAATGTTACTATCCTTTTACCACACTTGTGCTTCAAAGTAGCACCATGATCTTCATGATAGAAAGTCTCCTATGATATCACTTTCATATACTAGTGGGAATTTTTCATTATAGAACTTGGCTTGTATATTCCAATGATGGGCTTCCTCAAAATGCCCTAGGTCTTCATGAGCAAGCGAGTTGGATGCACACCCACTTAGTTTCTTTTGTTGAGCTTTCATATACTTATAGCTCTAGTGCATCCGTTGCATGGCAATCCCTACTCACTCACATTGATATCTATTAATGGGCATCTCCATAGCCCGTTGATACGCCTAGTTAATGTGAGACTATCTTCTCCTTTTTTGTCTTCTCCACAACCACCATTCTATTCCACATATAGTGCTATGTCCATGGCTCACCCTCATGTATTGCGTGAAGATTGAAAAAGTTTGAGAACACCAAAAGTATGAAACAATTGCTTGGCTTGTCATCGGGGTTGTGCATGATTTAAATACTTTGTGTGGTGAAGATAGAGCATAGCCAGACTATATGATTTTGTAGGGATAACTCTCTTTGGCCATGTTATTTTGACAAGACATAATTGCTTAGTTAGTATGCTTGAAGTATTATTATTTTTATGCCAATATTAAACTTTTGTCTTGAATCTTTTGGATCTGAATATTCATACCACAATTAAGAGAATTACATTGAAATTATGCCAAGTATCATTCCACATAAAAAATTCTGTTTTTATCATTTACCTACTCGAGGACGAGCAGGAATTAAGCTTGGGGATGCTTGATACGTCTCCAACGTATCTATAATTTTTGATTGTTCCATGCTATATTATATTCTATTTTGGACATTATTGGGCTTTATTGTTCACTTTTATATTATTTTTGGGACTAACCTATTAACCGGAGGCCCAACCCAGAATTGTTGGTTTTTGCCTATTTCAGAGTTTCGCATAAAAAGAATATCAAACGGAATGAAACCTTTGGGAATGTGATTTTTGGAACGAACGTGATCCAGAGGACTTGGAACCTACGTCAAGAAAGCAACCAGGAAGGCACGAGGTAGGGGGCGCGCCTACCCTCCCCCTCAAGCGCGCCCTCCACCCTCGTGGGGCACATGTTGCTCTACCGACGTACTTCTTCCTCCTATATATACCTACGTACCCCCAAACTACCAGATACGGAGCCAAAAACCTAATTCCACCACTGCAACCTTCTGTACCCGTGAGATCCCATCTTGGGGCCTTTTCCGGAGCTCCGCCGGAGGGGGCATCGATCATGGAGGGCTTCTACATCAACACCATAACCTCTTCAATGATGTGTGAGTAGTTTACCTCAGACCTGCGGGTCCATAGTTATTAGCTAGATGGCTTCGTATCTCTTTTTGGATCTCAATACAATGTTCTCCCCCTCTCTCATGGAGATCTATTCGATGTAATCTTATTTTGTGGTGTGTTTGTTGAGACCGATGAATTGTGGGTTTATGATCAAGTTTATCTATGAACAATATTTGAATCTTCTCTGAATTCTTTTATGTATGATTGATTATCTTTGCAAGTCTCTTCGAATTATCAGTTTGGTTTGGCCTACTAGATTGATCTTTCTTGCAATGGGAGAAGTGCTTAGCTTTGGGTTCAATCTTACGGTGTCCTTTCCCAATGACAGTAGGGGCAGCAAGGCACGTATTGTATTGTTGCCATCGAGGATAACAAGATGGGGTTTATATCATATTGCATGAGTTTATCCCTCTACATCATGTCATCTTACTTAAAGCATTACTCTGTTCTTTTGAACTTAATACTCTAGATGCATGCTGGATAGCGGTCGATGTGTGGAGTAATAGTAGTAGATGCAGGCAGGAGCCGGTCTACTTCTTGGACATGATGCCTATATACATGATCATACCTAGATATTCTCATAACTATGCTCAATTCTGTCAATTGCTCAGCAGTAATTTGTTTACCCACCGTAATACTTATGCTTTTGAGAGAAGCCACTAGTGAAACCTATGGCCCCCGGGTCTATTTTCCATCATATTAATCTCCCTTTAACAAGCTATTTCTTGCACCATTTTTATTTCGCTTTATTTACTTTGCATCTTTATCATAAAAATACCAAAAATATTATCTTATCATCTCTATCATATCTCACTTTCGTAAGTGACCGTGAAGGGATTGACAACCCCTTTATTGCGTTGGTTGCGAGGATTTTATTTGTTTGTGTAGGTGCGAGGGACTCGTGCGTGGCCTCCTACTGGATTGATACCTTGGTTCTCAAAAACTGAGGGAAATTCTTATGCTACTTTGTTGCATCACCCTTTCCTCTTCAAGGGAAAACCAACGCAATGCTCAAGAGGTAGCACGTATCAACTCCCCCAAGATTAGACCTCGCTTGTCCTCAAGCGAAAGCCGAAATCGAAAAATATGTCCACATGTTTAGAGATAGAGGTGTCGATAAAAATAAAATACGGACATGAGGGCATCATGATCATTCTTAGAAGAGCAACATATATATATTTTGTCATATGATCTCTTATGCTAAAGTAACAATTCAATCACAATTTCAAGTATGAATCATAAACTTCATTGAGAACCAACAAACTCTAATCTCAGTCATTGAGGCAATTGCAATTTATTATAACATAGGAAAGAGTCAATATAAGAGCTTTTCAGCAAGTCCACATACTCAACCATCTTTTAGTCTTTCACAATTGCTAACACTCACGTGATATTTATGGGTATGAAGTTTTAATCGTACATAGAGAAATATAGGGGCTTATAGTTTTGCCTCCCAACGTTTTACCTCAAGGGTAATGTCAACAATAATAGTTCATGAAGACTCACATCCAATCAGCTATATATATCAGGATCATTCCAACACATTGTGCTTGCCAAAGGATAAAATGTAAAAAGGAAAGGTGAAGATCACCATGACTCTTATGTAAGGTAGAAGATAAAAGTAAAAGATATGCCCTTCGCAGAGGGAAGCAGAGGTTGTCATGCGCTTTTGTGGTTGGATGCACGAAATCTTAATGCAAAAGAATGTCACTTTAAATTGCCACTTGTGATATGGACCTTTATTATGCAGTCCGTTGCTTTTATTTCTTCCATATGACAAGATCGTATAAAGCTTATTTTCTCCACACTAATAAGTCATACATATTTAGAGAGCAATTTTTATTGCTTGCACCGATGACAACTTACTTGAAGGATCTTACTCAATCCATAGGTAGATATGGTGGACTCTCATGGTAAAACTGGGTTTAGGGATATTTGGAAGCACAAGTAGTATCTCTAATTGGTGCGAAGAAATTGGCTAGCATGAGAGGGAAAGGCAAGCTCAACATGTTGGATGATCCATGCCAATATAATTTATCTCAGATGTAAGAAAACATAACCCATTACGCTGTCTTCCTTGTCCAACGTTAACTCTTCGCATGTCATACTTTAATGAGTGCTCACAATCATAAAAGATGTCTAAGATAGTATATTTATATGTGAACCTCTCTTTCTTTATTACTTCCTATTCATTACAATGATGACCAAAACTATGTTTGTCAACTCTCAACAACTTTTATTCATCATACTCTTTATATGTGAGCTCATTACTTTCCTTAAGATCCATATGATCTCTTTGTTTCTTTTTATTTCTTCTCTTTTATTTTATTTAATTCCCTCAAGATCATAGCAAAATAATCAAGCCCTTGACTCAACACTAATCTTTATTATATAGCTCACGGACTCGATTACATAGAGGGACCATAAAGCAAAACTCACAACTAGATCATACTAAAGCTTTATTCTACTAGATAAAGATATTATCAAAAGGATCAAACTAAGAAAAACGGTAAAGATAAAAGTTGTGATGGTGATACGATACCGGGGCACTCCCCCAAGCTTGGCAGTTGCCAAGGGGAGTGCCCATACTCATGTGTTTATATCTCCTTCTTTGTCGGTGAAGAGGGTATTGTTGATGATGGATAATCGCACATCGAGCGTAGGAGGTCTTCCAACTTGCGGATAATGCCCTTGAGTGCGATGATATGCTCCTTCAACAAAATATTTTCACGTGTGAGATACTTGTTTTGTATACAAGCTAACTCAATCATCTTGAAAGCTTCGATCTCAGTTGGGGTAAGAAGATTGTGATCAAGTTGACGGATGTCTTCTGCTGCCGGAACTTGGTCCTCCGTGGCCTTCTTGATCCCTTCATCCTTGTTGATCTCCATAGGTTCTTCCCTCTTCAGTTCTATCTTCATTAGCCAAGCATCGTTGTCACCATTGTTGGAGGAGCGGGACGACATGATGCCTGGCCTTGACAACCCTGACAGAAGACAGCTCGAAACAAGAACAGAGGATATTTGCGTGGTACGGTGGTCAAAACCTTCGGGAGAGTATATAATGAATTTTTACCAACCAAAAGGAGTATCATGCAAGAAAATGGAGTCCAGAGAGCACACGAGGTGCCCACGAGGCAGGGGCGCGCCCAGGGGGGTAGGGCGCGCCTCCCACCCTCGTGTACTTCCTAGACTGCTTCTTATCTTCCTATTTTTCTAAATATTCCAAAATGAAGAAATATTGCCATTAGAACTGTTTTGGAGTTGGTTTACTTACCGTACCACGTACCTATTCCTTTTTGGAGTCTAAAACGTTCCGGAAAGTGTCCTTATGTATTCCTCCGGGGTTACGATTTCAATAATATTAGTTTCAACATTTATAGGATTACCTGATATATAATGTTTAATTCTTTGACCGTTCACCACCTTTGGATTTGTGCCTTCGAAGTTGTTGATTTTTATGGCACCGGAACGATAGAACTCCTCGATAACGTAAGGACCTTCCCATTTAGAGAGAAGTTTTCCTGCAAAAAATCTTAAACGAGAGTTGTATAACAATACATAATCACCTACATTAAACTCACATTTTTGTATCCTTTTGTCATGTCATCTTTTAACTTTTTCTTTAAATAGCTTGGCATTTTCATAAGGCTGGGTTCTCCATTCATCAAGTGAGCTAATGTCAAATAACCTCTTCTCACCGGCAAGTTTGAAATCATAATTGAGCTCTTTAATGGCCCAATATGCCTTATGTTCTAATTCAAGAGGTAAGTGATATGCTTTACCATAAACCATTTTATGCGGAGACATACCCATAGGATTTTTATATGCAGTTCTATAGGCCCATAATGCATCATCAAGTTTCTTGGACCAATTCTTTCTAGATCAATTAACAGTCTTTTACAAAATTAATTTCAGCTCTCTATTACTCAATTCTACATGACCACTAGACTGTGGGTGATATGGAGATGCAATTCTATGATTAACGTCATACTTAGCAATCATTTTACGAGAGGCACCATGAATAAAATGTGAACCACCATCAATCATTAGATATCTAGGGACTCCAAACCTCAGAAAAATAAGTTCGTTAAGCATCTTAATAGAGGTGTTATGATCAGCACTACTAGTTGGAATAGCTTCTACCCACTTAATAACATAATCAACAGCGACTAAAATATGTGTATACCCGTTAGAGGAAGGAAAAGGTCCCATATAATCAAAGCCCAAAATATCAAATGGTTCAATAACAAGTGAATAATTCATAGGCATTTCTTGACATCTACTAATATTACCAATTCTTTGACATTCGTCACAAGACAAGACAAACTTACGGGCATCCTTGAAGAGAGTAGGCCAATAAAAACCGGATTGCAATACCTTATGTGCAGTTCTATCTCCAGCATGGTGTCCTCCATAAGCCTCGGAGTGACACTTGCGTAGGATCTGTTCCTGTTCATGCTCAGGTACACAACGTCTAATAATACCATCTACTCCTTCTTTATAAAGATGTGGGTCATCCCAAAAGTAATGTCTCAAATCATAGAAGAACTTTTTCTTTTGCTGGTATGTGAAACTAGGTGGTATAAATTTAGCAACAATATAATTAGCATAATCAACATACCATGGAGCAGTTCGAGAAGCATTTATGCCATTTAATTGTTCATCGGGAAAGCTATCATCAATAGGCAGTGGGTCATCAAGAACATTTTCTAACCTTGACAGGTTGTCTGCAACGGGGTTCTCAGCTCCCTTTCTATCAATGATATGCAAATCAAATTCTTGTAGCGGAAGAACCCATCTAATAAGTCTAGGTTTAGCATCTTTCTTTTCCATAAGGTATTTAATAGCAGCATGATCAGTGTGAATAGTTACTTTAGAATCAACAATATAAGGTCTAAACTTATCACAAGCAAATACAACTGCTAAAAATTCTTTTTCAGTAGTAGCATAATTTCTCTGGGCATCGTCTAGAGTTTTACTAGCATATTGAATAACATTTAATTTCTTATCAACTCTTTGCCCTAGAACAACACCTATAGCATAATCACTAGCATCACACATAATTTCAAAGGGTAAATTCCAATCAGGTGGCTGAACAATAGGTGCAGAAATCAATGCTTTCTTAAGTATTTCAAATGCTTCTACACAATCATCATCAAAGACAAAACGAATATCTTTTGTAATAGATTAGTCAGAGGCCGATAAATTTTTGATAAGTCCTTAATGAACCTCCTATAAAAATCGGCGTGACCGAGGAAGCTTCTTATACCTTTAATGTCCTTGGGACATGGCATCTTTTCAATAGCATCAACTTTAGCTTTATCAACTTCAATGCCTCTTTCAGAAATTTTATGCCCCAAGACAATACCTTCATTAACCATAAAGTGGCATTTCTCCCAATTCAGAACACGATTAGTTTCTTCACATCTCTGCAAAACTCGATCAAGGTTGCTCAAGCAGTCATCAAAAGAGGATCCATAAACGGAGAAATCATCCATGAATACCTCACAAATCTTTTCACAAAAGTCAGAAAATATAGCCATCATGTATCTTTGAAAGGTAGCAGGTGCATTACATAAACCAAAAGGCATACGTCTATAAGAAAAAGTACCGAAAGGGCAAGTAAAAGTGATATTTGCTTGATCATCAGCTGACACGGGTATTTGAGAGAAACCATAGTAACCATCTAGAAAGCAAAAACATGACACCAAATCAGTGTTGAAGATAAACCAAATGCAAAGACTATGCAAATGTGACGCTAATAAAAACACTTCAAACAAGAGTTTGGTGGTGGCGTTGCCCACCGTATAGGAAGTATTAGACCAAGACACGACGCACAATTATCATGGCACTCTGAAGTCAAATTCCACATTAATGTATTCACACATAGAGGGTATGTCTTCATTGATTGAAGATATACGTTACTTCGTGTGTTGCACATCTAAGTCATCAACACGCATAAGCGTTAGGATGTGTGTCCAATCAAAGGAAATTTGAGGATTCTAAGATATTTAGCTCACACTGCAACTTGCAAAACCTTTTCTCGTCCAAGGGCTTTGTGAAGATATCTGTGAATTGCTCTTCCGTGTTGACGTGAATGATATCGATATCTTCCTTCATGACATGATCTTTGAGAAAGTGATGACGGATCTGAATGTGCTTTGTCTTCGAATGCTGAACTAGGTTGTTGGCAATTTTGATGGCGCTTTCGTTGTCGCAGTAGAGTGGCACTTGCTTCAGATGGATGCCATATTCCTTGAGAGTTTGCTTCATCCATAGAAGCTGAGCACAGCAAGATCCAGCAGCAATGTATTCAGATTCGGCAGTAGAGAGAAACACACGGTTCTGCTTCTTTGAAGACCAACAAACAAGAGATCGTCTAAGAAAGTGACATGTGCCTGATCTAGACTTGTGATCAACCTTGTCACCAGCATAATCAGCATCTGAGAATCCAACTAGATCAAACTCTGCACCCTCTGGATACCATAATCCTAGTGTTGGGGTGTAAGCCAAATATCGAAGAATTTGCTTCACAGCTAAGTGATGTGATTCCCTTGGTGTCGCTTGGAATCGGGCACACATGCAAATGCTAAGCATGATATCTGGCCTAGATGCACATAAATAGAGTAAAGAACCAATCATGGAGCGGTATACCTTTTGGTCGAACTCTTTACCATTGTCGTCGGGGCCCAGATGACTTTTGGTTGGCATTGGCATCGTGTATCCCTTGCAGTCTTGCATTCCAAACTTCTTCAGGCAATCTTTGAGGTATTTTTCTTGAGATATGAAGATGATGTTGCTTTACTGACGGATTTGAAGACCAAGGAAGAACTTTAGCTCACCCATCATGGACATCTGATACTGCTCTTGCATCATGTGCCCAAACTCATCACTGTATCTTTTTTCAGTGAAACCGAAGATAATGTCATCCACATAAATCTGGCACACAAACAGTTCACCATCGTATGTCTTCGTGAAGAGAGTGGGATCCAGGGAACCAGGTTTGAAGCATTTGCTCTTCAGGAAGTCTTTGAGTGTGTCATACCAAGCACGAGGGGCTTGTTTGAGGCCATACAGTCCCTTGTTGAGCTTGTATACCATATCAGGATGTTTTGGATCTTCAAAGCCAGGTGGTCGTGCAAAATACACTTCTTCTTCAATCTTGCCATTGAGAAAGGCACTCTTCACATCCATTTGGTACAGGAGGATATTGTGATGGTTGGCATAGGCTAGCAGTTTGTGATGGCTTCAAGCCTAGCCACCGGAGCAAATGTTTCATCGAAGTCAATCCCTTCAACTTGAGTGTATCCTTGAGCAACGAGACAAGCCTTGTTTCTGACAACTTGACCATGCTCATCTTTTTTGTTGCGATAGATCCATTTTGTGCCTATGATATTGTGCTTGCGAGGATCAGGACACTTGAGCAGTTCCCATACATTGTTCAGCTCAAACTGTTGAAGCTCTTCTTGCATAGCTTGAATCCATTAAGGTTCCATGAAGGCATCGGTAACTTTCTTGGGTTCAAATATAGAGACAAATGCAAAGTGCCCACAAAAATTTGCTAGTTGTGTTGTTCTTCAACGAGTGAGGGGACCAGGTGCATTGATGCTATAAATTATCTTCTCAATCTGTACTTCATTTGCAACATGAGGATGAACTGGACGAAGATTTTGCCCTTGCTGATCATTGTCTTCATCTTCAGCATTGGCTTCAGGCTGAGCAGAGTCTTCAGGTTGACTTGGCGCAGAAATGATGAGTTCTTCTTCAGCATGTGCCTCTGAAGGTATGATTTCTCTAGTACCCATAAGCTTGATGGATTCACTTGGTGAGACTTCATCTAGCACATTTGGCAAGTGCTCTCTTTGCGAGCTGTTAGTTTCATCGAACCGCACATCCATAGTTTCAACCACTTTATAGTGAAAGAGGTTGAAGACTCTGTAGGAGTGCGAATCCTTTCCGTAACCAAGCATAAAACCTTCATGTGCTTTCGGTGCAAATTTTGAAGTGTGATGCGGATCCTTGATCCAGCACCTAGCACCAAATACTCTGAAGTAGCTTACGTTTGGCTTCTTACCAGTTAGAAGCTCATAGGATGTCTTCTTTAGAAGCTTGTGAAGATAAACACGGTTGATGATGTGGCATGCAGTATCAATGGCTTCAAGTCAGAACTTCCTTGGAGTCTTGTACTCATCGAGCATCATTCGAGCCATCTCAATGAGTTTCTGTTCTTGCGCTCCACGATGCCATTCTGCTGAGGTGTGTATGGAGCTGAGAACTCATGAGTGATGCCCAATGTATCAAGATAAGTGTAGAGGCCTGTGTTCTTGAACTCTGTGCCATTATCACTTCTGATGTGCTTGATCTTGATGCCATAGTTCGTCATGGCTCGATTGGCAAATCGTCTGAAGACATCCTGCACTTCATTCTTGTAAAGGATTATATGCACCCATGTGTATCTTGAATAATCATCAACAATGACGAAGCCATAGAGGCAAGCAGTGGTAGTGAGAGTAGAGTAGTGAGTAGGGCCAAATAAGTCCATGTGAAGCAGCTCAAAGGGTTGAGAAGTAGTCATGATTGTCTTCGAGGAATGTTTGGCCCTTGTCATCTTTCCAGCTTCACAGGCACCACATAGATGATCCTTCTTGAACTTGACGCCCTCAATGCCTACGACATGTTTCTTCTTTGCGAGTGTGTACAAGTTCCTCATGCCAGCATGCCCTAGCCTCCAATGCCAGAGCCAGCATCCTGACACCTTTTCTAGAAGACATACGGCCAACTATGCTCCTGCTAAGAAATCTACCATGTACAAATCTTCTTTTCGATATCCTTAAAAGACTAGAGATTTGTTAGATTCCATTAGAACAAGGCAATGATATTTTCCAAATATCACAATCATGTTCAAGTCACAAAGCATTGAGACAGACATTAAGTTGAAACCAAGGGATTCAACAAGCATCACTTTATCCATGTGCTGATCCTTTGAGATTGCAACTCTACCTAGACCCAATACCTTGCTTTTACCAGTGTCAGCAAATGTGATGTGACTCTTGTCAGATGGACGTAAGGTTGAGTCCATGAGAAGACTTCGATCACCAGTCATGTGGTTAGTGCATCCACTGTCCATAATCCATTCAGAAGCCTTTGGTATCGTACCCTACAGTGCGGTTAGGGGGATAGGATTTACCAAGGGAAATGTGAAGCATAAACATTTGACGAACAAGCATATTATCAAAGTTCAGATCCTGGTTAGGGCAGATCGGATGACTGTCAAGAAAACCAGGAACAAAATACATAGTAAGACCATTTGGGCATTTTATCTTGCACCCCACAAGATGTTTTAGGTCCCTAGCAATAGCATCTAACTCCTTTGATTTCCGTCTGGAGACCCTTCGTTGCAAAAGAGAGTTAAGTTTTCTTAACCACCCACATTTTCAGGGGTGGCTTCGAAGCAATGAGTCTAAGTGCAGCATCTGAGAACTTTGGCTTTGGATCCCTAGAAAATAGTCTTGCAGGAGGTGAATAATACTCATAAGAATAAGCAGAGTAGTTCTTGGTCTTATGAACATGGAGGTTTGATGAAACACGCTCATATTCATAGGCCTGAGTATGGTTTCCCTGTAAAACATTTGTGTTAGGGTGACTCTGGTGAGTCCTCTGTCTGTATGAAGCCTTTGGACCATATGAATCCTTTGGTCTGGGGTTTGTCTTCTTCCTAGGTGGTGTCATGATGACATTCACCTGAAGATTTTCAAGACAACTCTTGGGCACCCAGATCTTCTTCAAAGGGGGTCCATTCCTGCAGTTAGTACCAATATACCTGGCAAACACTTCACCATTCTGATTCTTAAACAGTTTATAGTTTCCATCAAATGATTCATCAATGATAATCGGGTTAGCACAAGTGAAGCCAGATAAGGTAGATGGATCCATTGAAGGTCCCTTTGCAGCAACCCATGTGGTTTTGGGGTACTGCTCAGGCTTCCAGTAAGAACCATCAACATTCATTTTCCTCTCGAACCCAACACCCTCTTTCCTAGGGTTTCGGTTTAGAATCTGTTTCTTGAGGACATCACACAGTGTCTGATTCCCTTTGAGACTTTTGTACATTCCTGTCTCAAGCAATGTCTTCAACCTGGCATTCTCATCAGCAATAGTAGTGGTATCCTCAACAGAGGGGTTAGTTACCACATCAGCAGTTGAAGATATTGCAATAGTAGCAGCAGTAGAACATTCAGCAACAGAGACAGCATTATCATGCTCAAGACATTTTAGACATGGTGGTTCAAATCCTTCCTGAGTGGAACTGGTTTGTTGAGCGCGGAGTGACTCCTTCTCCTTGTGAAGATCTTCATGAGTCGATCTCAACTTCTCAAGCTCTTGCTTCCTTTGAAGATAATCATAGAAGAGCTTTTCATGAGTAGGTGAGAGCATTTCATGATGACTTTCAAGTTCCTCGTACTTAACAAGAAGACTTTTAATGTCTTCAATTAAGGACCGAGTTCGAGTCATTTCCACGTCCAACAGGTCATCGCTTTTGTCTAACAGTTTTTGAATATGTTCCATGGCATTCTGTTGTTCAGTTGCAATTTTAGCAAGTGTTCTGTAGCTAGGTTGAGATTCACATTCAGAGTCATCTTCACTTATTATTTGAAAGTAGGCATCGCGTGAGGTTACCTTGGCACCATGTTCCATGAAGTAGTAGGTGGGTGCAGAGTCATCCTCATCATTAGCATCAGCGTTGGTGACTAGCACTACAAAAAAATACACATCCGTGACATTTTGGGCTGAACGAAAAAAAATTCTGTCATACATATGACACTTCTATGACGATAATTGTGACAAAACCCGGTATCATCATAGATGTGGTGGGCTCCTACTTCTATGACAAAAAATCATGACAGAAAATGGGCTTTTCGTCCTGGGCGGGCCGGAGACGCAGCTGCATGACAATCTTTGGGCCATCCATGACGGAAAAAACCGTGGTAGAAGCGAGGGCGAGGAAAATTTCGGGGAGTTCCCGGTTACGGTGGGAGGTCGGGGGTCGAGCGATGCGCGTTTCTCTCGTACACGTACGCGCGTGTGTGCGAGGCGTTGGCTCTAACTAAACCCGAGCGAGGCGTTGGGCT
This sequence comes from Triticum urartu, assembly GCF_056163025.1. Lineage (NCBI taxonomy): Eukaryota > Viridiplantae > Streptophyta > Magnoliopsida > Poales > Poaceae > Triticum > Triticum urartu. The sequence goes on from NC_141873.1 coordinate 263,080,357, forward strand.
CTAACTAAACCCGAGCGATTGCACTGCAGGCTATGCGTTACTGAACCCGAGCGATCGATCGATGGCTGTTAACTAAACCCGATCAAGCGATTCCTTCGCTACTGCTGCTAACTGAAGCCGATCGATGGGATGAATAGTGAGCATTGCGGGGGGGGGAGTTGGATGAACAGTGAGCGGCGGCGTTGCCTCTGGATGAACAGGACCCCGTGGTGTGGTGGAGGGCTGGATGAACAGTAGACGGTGGAGGGGTGCCCGTGGGGGGGTGGATGAACAGGACCCCGTGGTGTGGAGGGCTGGATGAACAGTATACGGTGGAGGGGTGGTTGAACAGGACCCCGTGGTGTGGAGGGCTGGATGAATAGTAGACGGTGGAGGGGTGCCCGTGGAGGGGTGGTTGAACAGGACCCCATGGTGTGGAGGACTGGATGAACAGTAGACTGTGGAGGGGTGGTTGAACAGTAGCCGGTGGGGTAGCGCGTGGTGGAGGCTGGATGAACAGGAGCTCGTGGAGGCTGGAGGAGGTCGACGGTGGAGATGAACAGTATCCCGTGGAGTCCCGTTTTGCGGTACGCCACACCCCTCCCGATGAACAGGACCCCCGTTTCGACCGTAGCGCTCCAACACAAGTCTGTTTCCTCCGTTTTGCGGTAAGCCACACCCCTCCCGATCAACAGGACCCCCGTTTCGACCGTAGGAGGTCCGTTTCCTCCGTTTTGCGGTACGCCAGACCCCTCCCAATGAATAGGATCGCGTTTCGAACATGGCCGGTCAAACACAAGGCCGTTTCCTCCATTCTGCGGTACGCCAGGCCTCGTTTCCATCGCCTTTTCCGTCCAAGCCCTCCCGATGAACACGACGCATTCCGTTGCCTCCCCATGAACACGACACATTCCGTTGCCTCCCCATGAACACGACAACGATGCTGTTTCTCCGTTCCAACCGAGCCATGTACACGAGTCGTCGCCGTACGTATGCGCGAGTAGGCGTTCGAGACCCTGCCCGTCTGTACCCATATGTGGTCGTATTTTCTTTCTTGCACCCTGGCCGCTGTACGTACGTGTAAATGCTACGTGCGCGCCTCTACTACGACACGTGTGCACCTCTACTACGACACGTGCGCGCCTCTACATCGACCAGTATGTACGTACACGTTCGCGACCAGAATGACAACGCTACGTACGCTTCGACCAGGTGGGTCCCGACTGTCAGGCACTTCCTTGCCTGCGAAAATGTAGCTGGTCGGTCCCCGAAGTCAGGGGGCGAATCGTTTTTTTTTGCCCGGACGCACTTCCTTGCGTACGAAGTTGTAGCTGGTGGGTCCCAGCAATCATGGGGAATCATTTTTTGTGAAATACGATGGCCCGTCCGGTGGGTCCCGCTGTCAGGTGGAGGAATAATTATTTTGCACGTAATAAGGAGGCACTTCCTTGCTGCGGCCGTGGACCCAGCTGTCAGCCTCTCCACGTACACTCCACGTCCGATGGAAGCCGTTCCTCGACCATGTTGACCATGCCGCGCCGAGAGCACCAGGGCGGTGGACGACGGCGAGGCCTAGGAAGGGGACGACGCGAAGCCGGGGAAGACGCGGCAGTGGATGCCCACGCGTAGAGGAGTACGAGGGTTCACTGGTTCACTGCGGTGTGAGGCTGCCGTCGCCGCAGAATAACAGGTGGTGTGGTTGAGTAGAGGGATGGCCTAGCCAGCGGTGGGAGTAGTAGGGGGCGGTGAGGCCTCCGTCGCATCGCAGCCGGCCACGGGAGGCAGGAGCACGAGGCACGACCGGCGCTGGTTTGGGCGGCTGGAGCGAGAAGACCAGAGGTTGAAGAAGCACTATGGCCGTTGGATGGACATCGTACGGTCACTGGAGCTGGAATCGTGCATATTGACTAAGTTGACAAAGCCCTCCATCCCCGTCAACTTAGTAGGCCCACAAGTCAGCCTCCCACCAAGGTGGGTCCCAGCTAGCAGGGGGTATTCACTTTTTTGAGCGTAATAAGGAGGTACTTCCTTGCGTGCGAAGATATAGCTGGTGGGTCCGAGCTGTCAGCGGCGGTAACATTTTTTTCGTGAAATACAGAGGCCCGTTCGGTGGGTCCCTGATGTCAGGTGGAGGAATCATTATTTTGCACGTAATAAGGAGGCATTTCCTTGCGTGCGGCCGTGGACCCAGCTGTCGGCCTCTCCACGTACAGTCCACTTCAGATGCATGTCGGTCGTTGACCACGTTGACCAGGCCGCGCCGAGAGCACCAGGGCGGTGGACAACGGCGAGGCCTAGGAAGGGAACGACACGGAGGCAGGGAAGACTCGGCAGTTGTTTCCCATGCGGAGGGGAGTACGACTGTACGAGGGTTTACTGGTTCGTCTGCCGTAGGAGAATAACAGCAGGTGTGGGTGAGTAGAGGGATGGCTAGGCCAGCGATGGGAGTACGGTGGGGCGGTGAGGCCTGCGCGGCAGCAGAGCCGGCCGCGGGGAGGAGGGAGCAGGCAGTCCCGCCGGCGCCTGTTTGAGCGGCTGGAACAGGAAGAGCAGAGATTGAAGAAGCACGACGGTCGTCGGATGGCCATCCAACAGTCACTGCTTGTGCGTCAACCTTTTTTAGGAAAGCCTCAAATTTGTGGAAAACAACATACAACCCATCTGCCATTATTTCTAATAATTTACAGCCCATTTGCTAATTATTAAGGTTTTTTTGGAGCCCATATTCTTTTTGTTAGCATTACACCCCATATTATGGCCACGGTTAAAAAATTATACGAAATTTTGCATATTTCGGTGTGGTCCGAACTGTTTTTAATCCCGAAATTTCGACTCACATTCAAACTGATTTTAAAAATAAATGTATATCAATATAAAATCCAACAAATTCTCCACACATAAAAATTAATGTAATTTCAAATCTCGAAATGAAGAAAAGATATTTGAAACTAATTGCCGATTTGATGTGTTTTAAAAATGTACAGCCCATTTCTCATTACTGATGGGCCATTTTCTCGGCCAGCCGAATGAAAGCTCTCCTCGTCTTGAAAGATTTGCAGCCCAACAGGCCTGACAAAGCGACTTACTTGGCAAATCACAAAAAAACTGGGATGTGGCCATGGACCCAGCTGTCAGCCTCTCCACGTATAGTACTCTTCCGATCGAATGCCGTTGACCACGTTGACCACGCCGCGCCGAGAGCACCAAGGCGGTGGACGACGGCGAGGCCTAGGAAGGGGACGACGCGGAGCCGGGGAAGACGCGGCAGTGGATGACCACACGGAGAGGAGTACGAGGGTTCACTGGTTCGGCTGCTGTGTGAGGCTGCCGTTGCCGCAGGGCCTGGCTAGCAGTGGGAGTAGTAGGGGGCGATGAGGCCTCATCGGCAGCATAGCCGGCCACTGGAGGCAGGAGCAGGCGGTCTCCCCGGCGCTGGTTTGGGCGGCTGGTGCAAGAAGAGCAGCGATTGAAGAAGCAGTAGGACCCTTCGATTCAAATCCAATGGTTACTGCTGCTAGAATCGTTTGTTGACTAAGTTGACAAGCCCTGCGTACGCGTCAACTTAGTAGGCCCACAGGTCAGCCTCCCAACCGGTGCGCTCCAGATGTCAGTGGGAGGAATCATTTTTTTCACGTAATAAGGAGACAGTTGATTGCGTGCGGCCAGGCCAGCGGAGGGAGTAGGGTGGGCCAGGGAAGCCTGCGCGGCGTCACAGCGGGCCACAAAAGGAGGGAGCAGGCAGTCTCGCCGGCACTAGTTTAGGCGGCTGGAGCAGGAAGATCAGAGATTGAAGAAGCACGTCGGCCGTTGGATGGACATCCAACACTAACTGCTGCTAGAACCGTGTGTTCACTGACAAAGCCTTGCGTAAACAAGTCAGCCTCGAAATCTGTGGCGTGTACAGCCCATTTGCTATTATTTTTATAATTTTTACTCATTTTCTAATTCATATGGAATTTATTGCAGCCCGTTTTCTATTTTTAGAATTGCTGGCCATTTTCTGGTCAGTACCAGGGTCAAAAAATTAACTAAATATGTGGGAAATTTTGAAAATTCGCAAATTTTTGCTGGGGAACAAAATATTCTTAATCCAGAAATTAATAGCCATACTAAAACAAATTTAAAAATAAATTAGTACTATGTCATGTTAAATCCAATGAAATACGTATAAGATATCAGTGAAGAACAAAAACAAAAAAAGAAACTTATATCCCATTTGCTATAAATTTTTTAGAATTTTCAACCCCTTTTGATATTACTTTTAACAGACATTGACCATACTCTTAAGCCAGGCCGGAATGCATCGCTCCTCGTCTTGAAAGATTTTCAGCCTAGTAATTCGGAGAAAACAAATAGGCCTAGCTTGGGTATTCTTCAAAAAGAAATACTGGGCTACCTATTTTCCCAAAGAACTGGTGCATGCGCATTTAGCTTTATTTATTTATTTATTTGCGTATTTATGTTTAGGGGAACATGAGCATGTACCTGGGCTGGATTCATGTGAGAGCCTCCCTTCCAGTTAATTATGGGCTTCTCTATTGGGCCTTCATCAGTGGGCTGCATGTTATCAATAAGTGGAAAATGTGTTCCGAGTTTCAAAAAAAATGTGTTCTGTACGATAAATAGTATGTGCTACGTACGGTACGGGGCACTAAAGGATCGAACCATGCAACGACTTCCAAAACATTGTGTTTGTCGTTCTAACAACACATTTATTCAACCAACAGATGAAATATACTACTGATTGTACATTGAAAACAGCAGCAGCAGCAACCAGGGCTGGGGGTGCAACAGAAGCAGTAAGCAGGCCAGAAGAGTGAAGACGCAGCTCTCTCTTCCAAACCAAACATCAGCCATCATTACAAAAGGGCTACCAAGAAAGAACAAGTGTATGCATCAAACTAAATAAAGATCCTACTACACCAAGTGTACGCATCTAACTAACTGGCTCAGTTAGACGTTACTATTTATTAAGCTGTGCAGATTGGCTGACGGCTTGAACCAGATGGGTGCCTGATGGGGGAAACTCCAGCCAGCAGGTCGAAGTCTGATACTTGCGACCCTCTCTCCTACTTTGGGTTGTAGAGCGTGGCGGCACATATCAGGGTATGGTGCATGCAGAGACGCATGGTGCGCTGTGTACACACAGTTTTGCCTGATGAACGAAACCTCGCTGCCATCATGATCCTTGCCGTCGGTTATCTCCTGGTTAATCGGATAATTCAGTCCGACAAACAAAGAGAGTGTACCAAGGCTACTTACCAGCCTCCAGTCAAAAATTCCTGAAGGCCCAGAGAAGCTGGGATCCTGCTCAAAGACCTTGCAGTGACTGTGATTGTATTCCGCAAAACAACACGTCCGGTATGTGCGAACAATCATCAATATTTCGCCGTCGTCTGATCGAGTCAGGAACCACCTGCAACTGCCATGCCGCTTTTCTTTGACAGGTTCTGGGATTAGGAAGGGTAGGGACACCAGGTGTCCTACAACATCATATCAAGTTGGAGTCAAATAAAAAAGGGCTCTTGGTTTAGTCAATCTTAAGAACAGCATGTTATGAGCATGAATATTTTTTCAGCAAATGTTGACAGTAATATAAGCAAGCCATCATGATATCATAGGAAAGTAACATACTGCTGTAACAGCCGTTTGTAGCGATGACTGGAATAGGCCAGCAATACGTCCAGCCATAGAAGGAGTCGACAGCGTAAATGAAGCCCTTGTGTTCAATGGCATCAGAGAACCATGGAGGATGTATGATCCTGTGATGGACGTGCAGATTTATCCACTTACCGCAGTGACCTGTCAGATAGGCGAGACCGCGGTTGAAGAACGCAATTAGCCTGAAGTCTTTATAATTCGCAGATCTTGTGGGCACTTGGCAGATTACAACCTTGAGCAAATCAAACTTGGTATCATGTTGGCTACTATAAGATTCCGAGTATTCTGGACCGCGGTGCCAAAGCAGTGCAGTGTTAATCGAAAGAAGGGGGATCAATCGCCGGGTGTAGACCTCCACGAGCATCCAGCTGCCGCGACCGTCGACGAGCACCATCCAAGACGTGTTCATGCCGACCCAGTACATACCGTTAATGTAGTTGAGGCTGGCGGGGATCAGATCGTAGTCAAGGGGGTTGATGCTCGCCACCCTACGATCGTTATGCTGTGTGACACTCCGTTTCTGAAGATCAGGCGGCATCAGCAAGCAAGGAGCTGGCTTAAAAAGCTCCTGCCTGAGGGCTTTGAGTAAACGGTACAGCCCCAATGAGCACGCGGCGAGCGGCATGGTACTGAGATTGTCCACACGCGAAACAATGAGCTTGATTACCTCTGTGGGGAGCAAATTCCAGCCACTCTTTCAGCAGACGCTGCTCGGTTCTGCCATTGTTAGTGCTTGGGTTTCGGACGAGGGGGGAGGCGCCTTAGCGGGGATGGAAGATTGGACGAGATTATGTGCGGACAAAGATGGAGAAGCGAATATGTGCTGCGGGAAGTGGACAGGTGATGATGACTACAGCACGCCGCTTGACTTACGAGACACATACCAGCAGCGTAGGGTCATGTCGATGCCAGACAACTTGCTTGAGTGATCACAGTACTGGTACTCCCTACAATGCTATCCCCTAACTTGCTTGAGTAGAGTAGTAGAGTAGGACTCTGCTCTACTACTAGCACCGGAGGAGTAGTATATTCTAATCTAAAATAGTTACAAACTTCAATGCCCGAGCATGGAATGACTACAAACCATGCTCAAAGACCGTGTCTACGTGGTGCTTGGACATGGGCGACAACCTCAACGCCAACGGTGTAGCTCCCGTTGCACTGTATGTGTTTCTGTCCTTCCTGTTCGAAATCATGGTAAAATTCATGTTTCTACTCTGTATCCTACTACTATGCTAGTCCACATGATTAGTTGCGAACGACGACTTCTTCCCCGACCTCGGCAACCTCATCCTCGACGACATGGGCGACAACGTCAACACCGGCAACCAGTGAGATACAGGGTGTAGGAAGCGGTTTGGGAATTTGCATGCCTTTCCAACCAGTGAGATACTCCATACAAAGTACGATAGAGAAATAACCACAGAGAAGGAAGCTAAAAGTAAACAATCAAACGAGCATTTTTGCTTTTGTTTTGCATTGAATCGTTTCACAAGCTTGACTAGTGCTGTTTTTCTACTTTTACAAAAACCGCATCGTAATGTTAAAACGTGCATTTGCATGTACATAAGTAATAGTAGTACTCCCTCCGTCTAGGTGTATAAGTCTTCCCTCCTTCTTGGTCACGGTGCACAACCGAAGATGACTTATTGACCTGGACGGAGGGAGTAGCACAGTCTGCAAGCATATATCGAGAGAGACGTGTAGTGCGATAGTGGAAAAAAATTACTCGTATATGAGACCAGGTCTCATGGTTAGCAGGTGAGACCCGTCCTGATGGATGACACATGGCTTTTAAGTGGGGGTGGGGGATGCTTTGTGATTTGTGAATGTCACATGTCATCCATCAGGATGGGTCTCGCGTGAGACCTGGTCTCATAGAATTCTTTTCCTGCGACAGTATATAGTAAAGTTTGTGCTATATGCACGTACTTGCAAAATGCGTACGAATACACAAGGTTTCCAAACTTTCCCTTTTACATACTTAATTAAGGACGCTAAAAATTCCTGAACATTCGGGATTTATCATTTGCGTCCCAAAACTAATGAGATCGCCTTACGAAACAAAAAGTATACTCCTCCTAAAAGCCACGGCGCTCGCAGGAGCGCTTGTGGCGCGCCACGAGTGCCCTGCTGCGCGGCCATTTCCCAGCGCACCGACACAACGCCTCTTCCTCAGCCTCGCAACTCGCGAGGTGCTGATTGGCGGCTTGCCGGCGGGCGAGCGCGATCTCACCGGTGTGGTGATCCGGCGCCAATAGGTACTCCTCCTTGCTAGAAGCGTGCACTCGGTCCATGTACCGCCAAGCGTAGATGAGGCGCTTGGGCCCGACTGCACTCAGGGCGTCGGCACGGGCGTCCTCCGCCACCCTCACGGCCCTCGCACGAGCCTTCTGCCAAAGAGCCAATTGCCTGACTCTCTCGGACGTGACATAGGCCTCCCAGGCAGCTTGTTCCACGGTGCGCTTCTCTTCCTCGGCCTTCTTCTCCGCCTCTATTTTGGCGCGCTCTACTGGAGGCAAAGCCTCCCACAAGGCGACATCCATTTCTTTCCAAAGCTCCTCAAGGCTGGGGGGCTCGGTGGGTGGCGCGGCGTTCTCCTCATAGCGGGGAGCCGACGCGTCCTTCGGCGCGTGTGCTGGTGAGATTGGGAACGCCGACGCGTCCACCTCGATGCGTCACGGCGAGGAGCGGAACACCGACGCGTCCTCCTCGACTAGTGGCGGTGAGGAACGGAACGGCGACGCGTCGCGTAGCGGCGAGGAGCGGAACACTGGCGCGTCCTCCTCGACTAGTGGCGGCGAGGAACGGAACGGCGACGTGTGACCGTCCGCGCGGTGCGGCAAGGGGCTCCTAGGGCTTGGGAGGGGTGATGCCATGGTGGTCGACGTGAGAGGGAGGGGGAGGAGATAGCGATCAACGTGAACGTGAGGGGGAGGAGATAGCGATGCCGTGGGAGGCGCAGTATTTATAGCGAGCAATGGCACACCTACATAAGATATGGACTGAGCTGCACTGACTTAACTGCCGGTCCAGTTGTGTCACTGACATGTGGGCCAGACCCCTGTTGGGCCCATATGTCAGTGACCGAATGCACCTGCAGTTAAGTAACAACTATGTGGGCATATTTGTTGGAGTAAATTACGGGGGAGCGAAGGGGTGGAAATATTGCTGGTCACAACGGATTGGACGAGCGTGGGGGGGGGAGAGTCATGCATGCAAATTTTTTCACATGGGGTAGAGTGGTGGGACCGCTGGAGGGAGAAGGAGAGTTTGGCAGGCATATTGTTTCACACATGGAGAGGAAAAAATTTGGAGACGAACGGGCTTCCTGCAGGTATGGGGAACGGTGCATAATAAGTCATCTTGCATGCCGGGATAGGTATAGTCTCAAGTCATTAAAAACAAACACGCCCCACACATGTTCATATTTCAAGGTGCACTAAATTATTGCATGCAATGATTAAGGCTGGCCATAATGGTGGTATCTTAGCTGGTATCATGCACACGGGAATAGCAAACATGCTGATGTGGCAAAGAATTAAAGAAGAGAGGGGGGTTAGAGTAACTAGAGTTCATGCATGCATTGGTAAACACATTTTTTTGTGGAGAACGACAGCACTAGTTGAGTACTTTTGCAGACTTCAAAAACTATTCCACAATGTGTCAACATTCACAATGTCAAATCAATATTTTTACACTCATTATAAAACGTAGTTCTTATACTAGTACTAGTTGACTACTCATTATAATCAGCACTCCCTCCGTCTAGGTGAGCAAGTCCTCTTAGATTGTGCACTGTGACAAAGGAGGAGGGGAAAACGAGAGATCTTAATGTTTATAATCAGTACTCCCTCCGTCTAGGTGAGCAAGTCATCTTAGATTGTGCACTGTGACCAAGGAGGAGGGGAAAACAAGAGATCTTAATGTTTATTTGCTAATTAATAGCATTGCATGCAATGAACTAACCACTTCATGTCGTGTTTGGTAGTCTCAAGTCATTAAAAGCATGCACACCCACATCTCCTATTGGTTGATATGTCAAGAAACAAGAAACGAGGTAGAAGTTAATGCACCGCGCCTAAGTGTCTTGGGAGTATTGTAGATATTGATATTTTTAGTATAAATTTGGTCGTGGGATTTCATTGATGCCTATCAAAGCGTTGACAGGTCTGCTATGCGTGACCTGAAGATGAAAGCGTTGAGCATCTCGAAGTTGATCAACAATCTTCAATTGTCAAAGATTAGTCGTTCGGCCAATAAGGTGGCACACTTAATCGCTAAGTATAGCTTTGACAATATATTAGATGGTATTCTTGTAAATAACGTACCGCCCTATGTGGTGAATATTGTATAGAATGAGCGTACTGGTGTGGCTGGTTAATTAATATAAGGTGGTGTTAAAAAAGCATAAATTTGGTCAAACACTTTGCAAACGGTTGATGGGAGTAAAAAGGACCAGAGGGAGTATCATGCATGCGGAGTAGGCAAAAAATTGCTTGTCTAAAAAAGGCAAAAAAAATTGCTCATTTATAGCCGGTCGAAGTCTCAAAGGGCGCGACCGCGCGAGGGAGGCGAAGGTCGTGGGAGGCGCGACGTTTGACGGAATTAAGTGAAGTTACGTCCACGCACCGCCATGGCGTGCGAACAGGCAGAAGCTATACTATCAGGCCTACGATATGGGTCTAGTAGACATGACACCTAGTGGGTCCCGCATAGTTCTCGAGAACTCTTTGGGGGCTTGCAGCCATTTATCCACCGGGCAAGCCAGCAACCCCACGCCGTTCGCACGCCCTACTCGTCCCCGTCTTCTACCTTACAACAGTTCGCTCCCAGTTTTTTTGCGGGGTACAACAGTTCAACTTCTCCTAACCCTCTTCCAAAATCCATGGCCTCCCAAATCTCCATGGTCGCCACTGAGTACCAGGTTAGAGCCATCACCGGCGATCAGTTCATCGTCATCTACACACGTGGATCCGAGACAGTGAAAGCATGGCTTGCTCGCTTCCTACGTATGTTCAACGGTTCAACGGATGAGTGGGTCGCTGGGCTAGATGTTGAGTACACCACAGTCCTGGGACGAGAGAAGGATCTAAAGGACGAAGAGAGGAAGAAGCCCGCCGTGATCCAGGTTTGTGTACATAACGTTTGCCTGGTCTACCACATATGCCATGCCGACGTTGAGTGCCAGGATTTTAAGAACTTCCTCAAGGACAAAAGAGTGAAATTTGTTACTGTAGGCTTTAAGAACGACAGTGACGTCCTGCGTCGGATAGGTCTCGTTGTAGGCCAGCCCTTCGATCTCCAGAAGGCAAGCCTGGTGTCCTCCTCTCAAGCTTCAATGCTAACCCTGGCAGCAGCCATGATTGATCCTTCGTACGCTAAACTGAAGAAACCTCATCACGAGTTTCATCATGCATGGGAGTTGAAGACATTAGATGAAGATCACATCCTGTACGCAGCAATGGAAGCCTACCTTTGTTTAAATATCTACAAGGGTTGGATGAAGAAGCAGAGCCCAGTGTCCGGTTCAAGCAAAGAAGCGTCAGCGAAGAGGAAGAGGAAGAGGAAGAGGGACAAGGACGAAGTCAAGGACATGGACTCGGACTCCAAGTAGGTGGCAGTGCCGTCGCTCATGCTGGTTCTACTGCAGTGTCAAGCGGACTAGTTGCTTATTAGTTTATTTTCAAGGGTGTGTTGTGCTGAGGCCCCAGCAGAACTATGGGGTTGTTTGGATTGTGACTATCTTTGCCATATGTTGCCACATGATTTTTGCCACATTTGTCACGCTTGCCTTACTTGAGTTGCTCAAATTGTTAGCCATACTTTGGCTTGCCTAAGGGAATCTTGCCACACTTTTTGTGTCTATGACATGTGGGGTTCACTGCTCATAAAAAATTCCTTGTCTCAAGTGTGGCTAGAACCAAACACCTACCTAACTTGGTCAAACTTGCCTAAGGTTAGGTGTGGCAAAGTGTGGCAATTTGTGGCTAGGAACCAAACAGCCCCTATGTTTATGTTCTTTCTCCTTATTTGAACTCTTTAGTATGTACAGTAGTACTAGTACTATGTCTTACTATTGTTCTTCTTGCAGTTGGTACTACTGCTCGTATCTTCGTGTTCCTACTGTACTTAATACGTTCATACTAGTAGTATAATTTGGGTGAGTCGATTTGTTAAAGAAGTTCGACGGAGCGAAGGAAGAAGACAGTAGAAGAGGTGGAAGAAGCCCTTCTAGCCATCCATGTTGCGTCAAACGGCTCACATGAGTCGATTGGCCCAAATTGCTCCTTCAGATTGCAGGATCCACGTGGCATTCAAGGTCTCGAAGGTAGATTCCGCGTCCGCACCCGATTTGCGGGCTCGACGTGCGTGCGACCGGCTTCTGCCGCGACAGCCACCATGCGCGCCTCCTCCGCGCGGGCGGAGACGACAATGACACGCTAGTTCCTCCTCGCCGGCGTGCTGGAGCACGGGCTCGTCTTCCTCTTCATACGCTGCGTGCATAGACGCGGCTCCACCAGCTGCTCGCGTGCTTGCCAGTGAGGCGGCATCACGAGGAGGGACTGCAGACGACGTGAGCGGGCGAGCCTTCGGCTTCATGGCACAGGGATGGCGGTGACATGGCGGTGATGGGCGAGAAATTGTTGGCCGGAACAGGCGGGCGCCGGCACGCGCAACGGCGGCGGCGGCATATTGATGAGTGCGCGCGTGTGGGAGCTTACTTTAGTTTTATATATAAGGTTGGTCAAACTTAAAAGAAAACCGTACTAGTACACGTAAACATTAGACTTAGGCAGCGCTTTTATTAGTTACTAGCTTATGTTCTTGCCCATTGTGACCAGCCTTAGTACCACGGCCACGATACGGAATCCTATGCAAGCGCGTGAACCGCGGCCGCGCAATCGATCGAACGGTGCGTCACCGTGTCGCGCTTGAAGGACATCCACCGAACCTTTTTGTGTGTGTGTGAAAACAATCCTCGAATATTACTCAACTTTTTTCCTGTGAAAGTTCTTGACGCTGCAATATTTCCATATATTTGAATTTAGCTCCAGTTCGTGTTTATTTGGATTTGGACGTTTTAGGTGCGCCCTAATTTTTTTAATACTGATTTTGTGTGTGTGACTGAGAGAGAACGTGTGTATGTGTCCATATGTGTGTTGTGGCGGAAGGGCAATGTGGAGACGGTGTGTGTGTGATACAGACATAGAGAGGTGTGAATGTGCAAATGATCGTGCATGAGTGAGACATAGACAGATGCCGATATGTTATGTATACATGAGAGAACGGTCTTCTAGTTTACTTGTGTGTGTGTGTGTGAGAGAGAGAGAGGGAGGGAGAGAGAGACAGAGAGAGGAGCATCTGTAACACAACAACCATCTCCCTCGATTCGTCCGTCCCTCGCACGGTCGCATGCAACACATGCATCAACGCGCACATTTTGACGCCCTCACCCGGCCCCTGCCCACCTCAAGGCCCGCACAATCTCTTCGTGAATACCCATTTCTCTCCTTAGGTTTGTTTTCTCTCAATATCTGACACACACACACACACGCACACACACACACACACAGAGAGACACGCATCACAACACACACACACACACTCCCCCGAGCACACAATTCATCCCCATCCAAGTTTATACGGCGACCACTCTTGCTTGTGCTTCTTTGCACCCCAACATGCACAACACCTCAATCTTCAAAGAGGGCAACGAGCAGATCGAATACGGCGACCACGCCGCGCTAGAGAATGCAGGGTCATTTGGAAGTAGGGTGATGTGACGACGGCTGACTGACTCCTCCCCCCACCCTCTCTCTCTCTTGCACAAAATTACCAATCCCTCTCTCCCCCGCACAAAATTGTCAATCCCTCAACCCACGAGATCCTTCCCCTCTCGTCCATGTTTTTCCTGCTCTCTCATCAAACATGTTGTCTCTTCTCCTTCCACGTATACAGAATCCAGATGCACATGCATCTCATGTATATTACATGTATGCATCTTTCTCACATACCTAACTTCTTCCTCTCTCTTTCTCTCTCTATCTCTCTCTCTGTCTCGTTAGGTTTGTCTCCTACTCTCTCGTCCACATACATACAATCTTTCCCTCCCTATCTGCTCCATCTTCAAAAGCTCTCTTTGCATGTTTCATTCACACATTGGGATATGTCAAAATGTTGCTTCTATAATGACTGATGTAGAGTTATGGTTGTTCTTATTGCATCCTACAAAGTAATAACTACGAAATGCATTTAGATTCTCATTTGACTGGGATTATGTGAGTTTGAGCATGTTGTGAAGTACTATAGACCTTGTATACATCTTGGGATTCGACAATGATTGTAACTATTGAATTGTATAGACCATTACATTCGAAGTCAATAGCCTAATATATTTATTTCACAATTTCAACAAATGATTAGTTCACTACAAACTAAGAAAACAAATGTGTACTCCCTCCGTTTTTATTTAAGTCCGTGTATTAGCATTGGTCAAAGTCAAGTTTTGTAAACTCTCAGAAAGCTTATAACAAAAAATATTAACATATACAATAACAAATAAATACCATTAGATTCATTATTGAATGTACTTTCACATCATACATATTTGTTATGGTAAATGTTTATATTTTTCTATAAACTTGGTCAAACTTTAGGAAGTTTGACTTCGGTCAAACCTAATATGCAGAGTTTACTACTACTACTCGCTAGTTGCTTAGCCGAATCACTCAACACGCCACACGGGGAGTCCAGTGTCACAAAATTTTGAGGTCGGCGGGAAAATCTCTCGCGGCCCTGATTCGAGCAGTGGGAAGTTACCATCATGGCCTTCGGAACAGGCCTACGGATGACGCTTGGTAGGGGGTTGTTTTCATAACTTCAGGTTCACCCTACCCAGCCAACCCCATCCCGGCACCCAGAGTAGTACACCTGAATACTCCCCAATTTCTATCCCCACCGCAAAATAGACTTCTCCACGGCACTGCAGCCTTCGTGCTCCTCCCCTTTACATAGGCGCACTTGTCCACCGCAGCGCATCCGCCTAATCGACGACCTCGTACGCCGCACTGGAGCCGGTCCACCATCGTCGTCGTACACGGAGCCTCTTCCCCGGCATCGTCTTCCACGGTCTCGTATCTGCTTCCCGGAAGCCGACGCCAAGCGCAGAAGTACCACCGTCATGGACAATGAACTGACTCCCGTTGCCGACCATGACTCACAGAGGCCGCCGCGACCATCGTTCTCCTCCTCGATTGGTAATGTGTGTATTGAATCACTTAGCAGTACATGTGCAGTTCCAATTTTTTTCATACCTACCCTTCAAATTTCCTGGGTGCTATTGTTCCCGTAAAAGTAATTGGTTATAGCCTCCATTGTCCAACAGAATATCAGCTTGTAATTGTGCGTCGCTCCTGTATCGTGCTGTGCTTGGGTAGGTTTTTCATCTGCAACCAGTAGTGTGGCAAATGATGGAAAGGTTTTTAGAACTAGCAAAATGCCCATGCGTTGCACGCATCAAGATGCATTTGTATGAGTAGTTTATCTTGTTGGAGATGCTCTAACATGGCAGACGAGTGCTTTAATGTTGCCCACAAGATGCGCGAGTATTACTAGTAGTATATTTTTCTTGCCATGTTGAGATTTTAAAACCACGAGTGCGAACATGCAGAGGAGCAATGAAGATCAAACACGGGATATTCGGGACATCTTCAAGGAGCGTGGCAAGTTAAAGAGGAGCTGCACCGAACCTGTAAAACGAGCTTTGGTAAGTAACACCCTTTCAATTACTTCCGTGTAGCCTCATGTTCTTCGATGTGTATATGTTGTAGTTTTTGTTTCTCTTAAGCGTGGTGTTCTTCGATGTGTAATAAGAAGAGTCTTAATCATCCTAATGCTTACGTTTTTAGCTTGATGTAGGAAGTGGGTGTTCTCACCTTGTAGTCTGTTTTTATTTATTTATTCCTTTTGAATTCACTTCTCCGAGTTCTGTTTATCTGGCTTCTACTAAATGGATCTAGGTTGCTCTGAGTATTGATCTAAAAAAGAAGTAACTTCATGTCAGGATGCAGTTCCTGCGAGGAGGGAGGTATGGTCAACCTCGAGATCATGTTTCCAAAATGAGGCTGGATTACACACAAGGTGCCAGTTCCCTAATGATGTTGGATTAGACACAAGGTGCAAATTCCCAGATGATGCTGGATTACACACAAGCCAGGTGGAGTCGTCAGCTGTTCGTGTCCTCGTGGCAGTAGTAAAGGCTGAAAGAAAGCATGCAGCAGCCCTTGAGAATGTAGCTGAGTTCCTGAAGAAGAGAAAAGAGCAATCAGATGCTCTCTTCACCCAAGCCAAAGAAGAGATGGAAGAAGCCAGGAATAAGCTAGCAGAGGCAGAGAAGGCTAGGCGTCTCCTGCTATCTAAAACTGTTGTCAATACAAAATTTCCTTCATAATAGCTAGGTTCAAATGTTTATCCAGTCAGCATGCCTGTTGTGATGTCCGTGCATCTACTGATGTGGCACAAAATGTTTTTTTGGGTCATGTAATAACAGCAATTACTTTCCAAACAATAACAAACGAAGCATTGGACATGGTATAGTTCACACGCAAGCCCGACATTCCAAGTTCAACTTCCACATCAAACTCATGTTCACAGATATCTTCACATTCATACATAATTTCCACAACCATGATTCACTTCAAAGCCAAAAAAATGTGAGGAGAGTTATAAATAAAGAAAATCCTCTACTAGTTCCTACTACCAGTGCGAGCACAACAAGTCAAGACCATGCGTAAATTAATCATACTGTAGTCATTTTTTGTGTTCTAAAATGCCTGCCGGCTCACGGAAGGACGTGTTGCCGGCACACGTGCGGATTCAATGAAGGCAGGCGGGGCAGTCTTAAGCTGGTTGCACGCGGCGAGGAGGCGTGCTCAGCCGGGCCTGCAGCGAGTGCGGCCCTCTTGGCCGGCGCACCGGTTCAATGTCTGCGCTATGAGAGGTTGCGTCCGTGTCAGAGCAATCACTCCCTCCAGTACTTTTTTGTTTGGGTATAACAAAATCTCGTTTTCCATTCACATTTTAGTGGTAGGAGTTGTGCGTGTGTGTCTGTGAGAGAGAGAGGAGACGGTAGTCGGGGTTGTCTGATCGGTAAACAAATGAATAATGTCAGTCTGGGATGGAGACGAAAAGGAGACCGCAACAAATGTTGTGTCTACAGGAGAGATAGAGACAGTAATTTTAGTGGTATGAGTCATATGTAGAGACATATAGGGTGTGTGAGAGAATCCCATAGAGAGAAATACAAAGTGAAAGATGAGTGGAGACTGTGTGTTTGGCGGTGAAAAAGAAAGCTTAGGTACCGAGTGATACCAGAGAACAGTAGAGACGTGAGAGATAATGAAAACCGTGTAATTTATAATGATAGGGAGAGTGTGACACTTCTCAAGGGAGACGTCGAGAGACCATGTTTGCGAGGATAGGAGCAACATGAAGTGAGCATGCAGGTGAGCTGGAGAAAAGAGAGTGATAGCTACCTGATGGAGCATGCATGCGAGAGAGATGGGCGTGAAAGGAGTGAACAAAAAAGGGATTCAAATATTTGAATTCGAGATGATGATACATGTAATCCATACTCGAACCAAAATTGATCTATCAAACATGCATACTCATATGAATTCACGCACATCTATGTTATTTAATATGTAGATATTACTGATTCATACATTTTAGTAGAACATAATTTGGTTAAAAAATCGAATTCAACCTTAAGATTTCGAGATCGTTGTATTTGTAGATCATATTATACATATAAAGGAGCAGAATTCTTTGTTGTGCTTTTGAAAGTATATATATAAAAAATGATGTATATAGAATGTAATTCCAATTGAAAATGGATCCCGCCCGAAAAAAATAAAATACAAACGGGATTCGAATTGAGTTGGCACGGTAAACGTGCACTCTACAAAATTTGAACGAAGCGGGGAAAGTCGAAGTAACCACCCGAAACCAAAATCTGCGAGATGGAAATCACTACTGCCTATCCCTGCCACGCAAAGCCTATATGCTAGATTTCTATAGGTTTCGATAGGGGTAGGTTTGTAATTTCACTCAACGTGACGTAACCGCCTCTCACCCGGAGTCATACACGGTGGGCGCCAAAACACAGTGTGTCCTCGGCCGAAATCGACTCCCTCCCCTATTCATATTCATACACGGTGGGCACCAAAAACAAACTCTCGTCGGCAAATATTCGGTGTATGCGAGATTACCGTCCTATCCCCGATCGACTAGTGTTGCTGTGATGTAGTAGAAATTTGAAACGGGGGCTAAGTTTCTAAATTTCCTCGCATTTGAGACAAGCGCGCCCTGAATACATGGTTCCCCCTTCCTCTCTACCTCCCTTTTCCCCATTCGTACTTCGTGGGCGCCAAAACACCCTCTCCACCCGACCCTCCTCTGTCCGCCACCGTCCGCCACCCCATCCACCGCCGTCCTCCTCCACCATGCCGGAGCTGATACCCCGACGCCGCCGTCCATTACAAGAGATCGACCTCTCTCATCCACGGCTTCGGACCGGGATCCTTGCATCCCGTCCTCTCGCTTCATCCCCGCCGTCGTCCACCTTGCCCCCGCCGCTCCTACAACCGTCTCTCCACTGCACCCCGCTGCCACCGCCTACCCTCCTAGATCTACTTCCATGCCGCCGACAGCCATCGCTACCGCAGCACCGTCAAATTCTCAGCAGATGCCTACACGGCGCCGCTCCAGAGGCGGTACTCTTTCATATCTGCTCAACTTATTTATCACAGCAAGAAAATAGATCGCCACTGATTTACTCTGATTTCTTGTCTTGGTTGCGAAGTTGCCTTTGTCTGGTTTGCACCTTCAGATCTGCCATGGCACGCTCAACACCATACTCGCAATGCTTATGGTTTTCCCCTTTTATATTCCACATTAGTTAAATCACAGTAGACTAAATTTCAAAATTGGGTCAGTCGATTTTTCAGAGCTCGTCGGAGTTCGCCGGTGCGATCGAAGGGGCTCGGGTGGTTGTGGGGCCTTGCCGAACGAAGAAAACTCGACGCGGGTTGGGGTTGGGGTGGGGGTGGGGTGGGGGTGGCGGAGGAACACAGGCGGTGGGGGCCGGTGGTCCGGCCGGCGGCCCGTGTGGTGTTTTGTATGGGAAGAATCAGAGACGAGGAAGAAGAAGGGTTAGGAGACATAGGATCTTCATCCAACCGCCTGAAATGGTCGAGAGACAGCTAGGAGTTGCATTCTTAATGCGCTCTGGTTCATCATGTGTGGGCACTGCGCAACCAACATTTTATTATCCAAAATCTGCTTGCTCTTCTTTACCATGTTCCTCTTCCGTTCTTCTTTAATATGTACTCTCTCCGTTCCTAAATACAAGTCTTTGTATAGGTTCCACCATGGACTACATATGGAGCAAAATGAGTGAATCTACACTCTAAAATGTACCTGGATACATCTGTATGTGATCCATAGTGGAAATCTCTACCAAGACTTATATTTTGGAACGGAGGGAGTATGGTAGTAGTACAGTATGTTCCTTGTACTGAAGATGAGCAGGGACATTTGCAGTGTAGAGGTCTATACGGTCGGTTGTGATGGACACTTTGAGCCTCTTTGATTCGTAGGATCTTGTAAACATAGGAATAGGATTTGTAGTAGCCTTCCCACTTGAATCCTATAAGAATAGCACGGAAATGCGGGGAGCTGTGTCACCTTTGAGAGTTACATTGATATTAACAGTATCGCACCTTCACTTGAAGAGAGCTGGTATCCGAAGCCTTTCTAGCCGTACCGGCAATACTAGCACATATATTCCAGCAAGTTCCACTTTGCTGATTTTACTCTAATGCTTAAGGTTTTCCCGTTATATCTACACTATGATCTGTGTAGCTGCTTTGTGTCGCCCTAGCAGCAGTCCACTCTTGAAGCTAAACACTGCAATGACTTACAAAATTGGCACCAAGGCATTAAGTGCCATTCTGGATGCAATGAAACTCATACGCTCCCCACTTGTTGATTCTTGTTCAGAATATCATCCTAATGACTATTCTAACCTCGAGGAGTCAAAGGCAGATGACCTGTCCTGTTCACCCATCAAGGTGCCTATTCTAATTTGGCAATGTTTTATTGATTGCGGGTATCTTGCATATGTTGTCTTGCATTTCTTCTACTTTGTTGCACCACCATCTGCTTAGTTTACTCATCATATATGTCGAGATGCCATGCCCATCCATTATCAATACATATTCCATCTATCATCATACCATGTTTTTCCACTCAAATGCTGTTCTTGTGCATCAGACATCAAAAAAGAAGAGGGTGATTGCCGAACCAGAAGGAGCACCAGCAAAGTCCTTGAAAAACGTGGTGGTGCCGGAGAAATCAGACAGCACCCCACTTATATTGGCTATACAACCAATGACACAAAACGTAGGACCGACTCCAGCAGACTGTACCCATACTTCACTGGCCACACCACTAGCCCCACCACACAGGACCTGCACTCCAGCAAAAGGTATACCGATTTCATTTGCCATAGCACCAGCTGTACCACAGAAAAATCCCACTCCAGCAAAAAGTACAGCAAGTCCACCAGCCGAAGACCTATCCCAACTGCAGAGATGGCCAATTCCTGCATATTGGAACCCCATTCCATTTACTCCCAGTTTAAAAGACAATGCTTTCAATGTTGTTAGGGACTACGTGCATATATTCCCATCATGGGAAGATTATTGTGAAGACAAACACCATTTTCACATCTTCCTGTCCAACTGACGTGTAAGTGCTATTATTCATGGCTATTATTTTCCTGTTTTCTGCTGATTGAACACATCAATGATTTACATTACATTGTTATAAATAGGCGAGGGTCAATCTGGATAGTCATGACGAGCAAAGCTTGCTTGTGCTTTTCAAGGAAGCATTCCAACAGTATCGGTGTTACCTGAGGAAATCACACTTTGATGGCAAGTCTATAAACGAATTCCTGGTGAAGTCTCATGTGCTAAATTTAGAAGACATTGAATGGAAAAACCTTGTTATGCACTGGTCTCGTTCCCAGGATGAGGTACTGTCTATGAAATCACATGACAATTTGAACTTCTACTTTTCCGCATGTGCCTTACGGATCTTTTTTGCAGGAAATCTGCTCAAAGAAGAATTCCGGTTTGACAAGAACGACATGATATCTCAAATATGCTGCCCGCTGCTTTGCTCTTGTTAGTACCTGTTGTCCTGTATCACTGTACTTGCATAAATATCTGGTTCATTATGTGACAGCAGTATGCATGATAGCTTGCTTATCAATTGTTCGCTCCAAATTATCTGATTTGTATGAATGGTTACATTAGTGTAGAATATATCCAATGCCAATGTTTTTTTAGCTCTGCATTGTTCTTGTAAGTACATGCTGTCCTTTATCAATGTACTTATAATGACAGGTAGTTGTTCATGTACCATCACTTTGCAGCTTATTTTCCTTAGCCCTCCATTTTCTACACATCAGATCTATATTTACTCTTACCATAAGGTTGGTACTGAAGAAGTTTAGCTGTGCATTGCTCTTGTCTGTACCTTTTGCCTGTATCGCTGCACTTACATTTATAGCTACTTGGTTATGTAGCGTCACTCTTCATCTTATCTTAAATATTCTCCATTTTTTCGTATATTATCACATCTATATTTACTCTTAACAAAATGTAGAATAAAGGCATGCTTTTGAAGAAGATTCTGTGGTAAACTTCTTGAATTGCCCCCCCCCCCATCAGCATGGACAATGCCTTTATAGAGCCTGTCTTCACCAATAATATAAGTTTGTCCATCTCAAGCCTTCAAACTTTGTTGTATATATTTGGTTAGGCATGACTGCAACAGCTATTTATTTTTGGTGTTTGCATCAAATTGCTTGTTTAAAGTTTATTATATGTAGTTCATAAACAAAAGTTCATCCTTTCTCAATTTAAGTTTTCAATTGTACAACCAAGTTCCTTCTTCATACCATGTAAATTAAACTATATAGAGCAAGTGATCTTCTTTTGCACTGCATGTATGCTTCTGTTCTTCATCTGTAATCCAGTGGTGTGGTGAACCTACCCACTACAGCACAATGTCATATTCTGCAATATCTTAACTATGAAAAATGTCATATCATTCTACTATTATTTAAACCGTCTCTTTATTTGCCAATCTGAAATGGTATAAATTGACAGCACACTAACCATTGATACTTATGAGTTCTTGATCTGTAATCCAGTGGTGTCGTGAAGCTGCCGACTCCTTCACAATGTCATTTCCTGCCATGTCTTGACCTGAATAATACCATATTGTGTTAATGCAAATTTAAACTGTGTCACTTTATTCGTCAGTAAGAAATGTGATGAATTGTCAGCACTGATACTTTTATGTGCAAAACCTGTCATCTGTCTGCTTGTTTATCTTTCAGAGTGGGGAAGATATAAGTGTTGAACAAGCGCAGTCTCATCATCTTGCTCAGCTGCTTGCGCTGCAGCTCCCCAGCAGGGCTAACCTTTCTTGAACTCTATTGAAGTGTTGTTGGTTTTGTATATTATTTTGTCGGCGTGTTTATTTGCACTGGTGGCGATCTTCGATGCCCAGTGTATGTAATCTGCTGTCTGCTTGTGCTTTATTATCATAGTGGCGAACTTTGATGCCCAGTGGATGTAATATGCCGTAATTTCTTTATTGTATAGTATAGGTTTTTTTCTTATTCACGATGCTGCAGTTATTTTACTGTATATATATATATATCCTATCTTTGCAGTAAACCGGCCAAACCATAAAATTACGGTACATAATCGGGCCGTCATGCAATCACGATGTAGGTTGGGCCTGAAACGTGCCGATCAGCTCACGGGCCAGCAGTAGCCCGAAATGAACCCCGGCCCATGATTGTGCGAATCAAATCACGGGCTTTTAACAGGCCGAAAAATTGTCTCGGTCCTTGTTTGGCCCAATCAGATATCGGCTGCGAGCAGGCCGGATGCAAACCGGGTCGTAGTTAGGCCCAACTATATGACGGGCTTTTAACAGGCTGAAATTAATATAGGGCCGAAATGTTAAACGGGCCCTTAACAGGCCAAAACTAATATCAGACCAATTACTAAGTGGGCCTTTAGCAAGTGGGCCCAAAAGCATAGTGTCCAGTTGACGAGCCGAATCTGATATGGGCCATAATTAGGCCCAAAACCTCTTAAAGGGCCGGACCTGATATGGGCCGTAATTTGGCCTAGAACGTGGTAGGCTTTTAACGGGCGGATCTCATATGGGCCACTATTAGGCCCGGAGCGTGGCAGGCCATTAATAGACCGTATCAAATATGGGCTGGCATTTGGCCCAAAACATGGCAGCCAGTTAACGGGCCGGCCTACTAGGGTCCTTAAAATCTTGTGGTCCTACAGCTGGGCCAGCCCATTAATGTTGGTGAAATCTCGTCGGCCTTTATCTGGGCCGGCCCATTATGATCCGCAAGAATTTTGTGGGCCTTTACCTGGGCCGGCCTATTATGGCACACAAAAATCTTGTGGGCCTGTACCTGGGCCGGCCCATTATGTCCTGCGAAATCTTGTGGGCCTTTAGCTGGGCCAGCCCATTATGGTCCGCAAAATCTCGTGGGCCTTTAGCTGGGCCGGCCCATTATGGTCTGCAAAATCTTGTGGGCCTTTAGTTGGGCCGGCCCATTTAAACTTGTTGGACCGTGCCACATGTCGACATATCATAGGCGCCTTCTGTCCAGTGAGTGGATGACATCTGTCCCGACGATGAGCCGACACGTGTTTCCTCTAGCCAATGATGATTTTACACGTGGAAAATCCCCATTGGTCGGGGCTATTAATGGGTTATCGGATCCAAAACCCGACCCGATAGTTTAACGGTGTTCTGTTACGGTGGATGCCACGTGTCGGTCACCCTTGACGAAAGCACTTCTGTGACGTGCGATTTATCGTCATGGAAGTGGACACTTCCGTGATGATAATTTTGGTAATGTCATGGAACACTTCTACGACAGCACAGGTATGACTATCTTGATTCTGTCATAAATTTGTCATGGATGTACATGCATGACAAAAAAAGCGACCTACTGTGTCAAACACGTATCATCACGCACATGTATTTTTTTGTAGTGTAGGCCATCGTCTTCAGTGTTGAAGATGGACTTGGCGACATATGCTGAAGCTAGAGCCAGGCTTGCCACGCCTGAATCAGATTCCTCTTCAGACTCCACCTCCACCTCCTTAGATGCAGACTCCTCCTCTGAATCCATCTCCTTGCCAACAAATACACGAGCCTTGCTGGATGAGCTCTTCTTGTGTAATGAAGACTTCGACGAAGACTTGGAAGAAGACTTTGAGGATTTCTTCTTCTTCTTGTCATCAGAATCATATTTCTTGCTCTTCTTCTTCTTGTTGTTCTCGTTGTCCCATTGATGACATTCAGAGATGTAGTGACCAGGTTTCTTGCACTTGTGGCACATTCTCTTCTTGTAGTCATGGGAGGAAGCTTCATTATTTCTTGAACTGGATCTCGAAGACTGTCTGAAGCCTTTCTTCTTAGTGAACCTATGGAACTTCTTCACTAACATGGCAAGTTCCTTTCCAATGTCTTCAGGATCCTCAGAACTGCAGTCAGATTCTTCTTCAGATGAGGAAACAGACTTTGCCTTCAAAGCACGAGTTCGGCCATAGTTGGGACCATAGATATCTCTTTTCTCAGATAACTGGAACTCATGTGTGTTGAGTCTCTCAAGTATGTCAGACAGATCGAGAGTCTTGAAGTCAGGGTGTTCTTGAATCATCAGGGCCAGGGTGTCAAATGAGCTGCCGAGTGATCTCAAGACTGTCTTAATGATTTCATGCTTGGTGATCTCAGTGGAGCCGAGTGCATGAAGCTCATTTGTGATGTTAGTGAGGCGATCAAACGTCAGCTGAACATTCTCATTGTCATTTCTCTTGAAGCGATTAAAGAGGTTGCGAAGAGCATCGATCCTTGAGTCTCTCTGGGTTGAGACGCCTTCATTGACCTTGGAGAGCCAGTCCCAGACTAGCTTCGCAGTTTCCAGAGCACTCACATGACCATACTGTCCTTTGGTCAGATGACCACAGATGATGTTCTTGGCAGTAGAATCCAGTTGAATGAACTTCTTGACATCAGCAGGGGTGACACCTTCACCGGCCTTGGGAACGCCATTCTTGACGACATACCAGAGATCCACATCAATGGCTTCAAGATGCATGCGCATCTTATTCTTCCAGTAGGGGTAATAAGTGCCATCGAAGACAAGGCACGCAACGAAGACTTTGATTATCCCTGCAGTCGACATAGCTAAAACTCCAGGTGGTTAAACTGAATCACACAGAACAAGGGAGCACCTTGCTCTGATACCAATTGAAAGTGCTAGTTATCGACTAGAGGGGGTGAATAGGCATTTTTTATGAAAGTCTTCAAAACACGGGGGCTTTGAAGACAGACAGTAGAAATGAACCTATTGATATGCAGCGGAAGGTAGACTACACTAGACAAGTCATAGTCAAGTAAGCAATGAAGTGAAAGCACGAAGACTATCAGCAGCTAGGTAGTATGGATCAGGATGGAAGATTGTATGAAGCCAAACAACAACAGTCTTCACACAATGAAGTCAATCAAATCATGTAAGCAGGCAATGACTTCACTAAGACAAACTGTAAGTAAAGAGAGGTAAACGATAGAACCAGTTGCTTGGTGAGGACAAGGATTTGTTGGACCGGTTCCAGTTGCTGTGACAACTGTACATCTGGTTAGGGAGGCTGAGATTCAACTCAGAATACTGCGTCTTCACCTTATTCCCCTTGAGCTAAGGACACACAGTCCTCGCCCAATCACTCTCGTAAGTCTTCAAGGGAGACTTACAAACCTTCATAGACTTCGTTCACCAGCAATCCACAATGACTCTTGGATGCTCAGAACGCGACGCCTAACCGACTGGAGGATTCACAGTCCTCAAGTGTGACAAGTCTTCAGGTCACGCAAACAGAAAGACTTCGGTGATTCCTAACAATCTTTGGCTATTGGTGTTTAGAGCTTTGTCCTCAAAAGGATTTCTCTCTCTAATGCTTTAGAGGTGGGTTGCTCTCAAACGACAAAAGCCGTGCACTAACTCTGAGCAGCCAACAATTTATGGTGTAGGGGGTGGGCTATTTATAGCCAGGAGGCAACCCGACCTGATTTGTCCGAAATGACCCTGGGTCACTAAGGAACTGACATGTGTCTAACGGTCAGATTTCAAACACACACGGCAGCTTGACTTGGGCTATAAGTAAAGCTGACTCATCCAGCCCTGGATAAGATTTGCTCTCATTGTCTTCACTCAAAGACATAGGATTTGGTTAAGCATCACTTCAGTCACTCTGACTTTGTTCACTTGGACCCCACTTAACAGTGCGGTAGTTCCTATGACTCAACAAAGAAGAAAAGGAAACTACGAAACAACTATGTCTTCGTACTCCATAGTCTTCATACAATGTCTTCTCATGTCATAGTCTTCGTTGTGAATATCTTCACAGACCACCATTGTCTTCAATGTCTTCACACATTTTTGGGGGGTCATCTCTGGTAGGTAAACCAAATCAATGAGGGACTACTACCTGTGTTATCCTGCAATTCTCACAAACACATTAGTCCCTTAACCAGGTTTGTCGTCAATACTCCAAAACCAACTAGGGGTGGCACACTGGCACTAGATGCACATACAGGCTCAAATCCCTCTCTCTCTCTCTCAAATCCCACCCAAAGCAATTAATGCTATGGAGGGATGGGAGAGGAGAGGAACAATGGAGGAGGTCAACAAATGAACCCTAGATCCATGGGATAGTTTTCCCCAAATGGATTAGAGTTTTGAGGCTTAGGGGAGGAGGAGAGAGCTCAAAAGAATGGGGAAATCTCAGATCCAAATGCTCTCCCTCGATGGGGAAGAAGGGTGCCTTATATAGTGCCCCACCAAATCTGCCACTTACGCACAGAAAAATGCAGCCCGGAACTTCTGGGCTCCTTATTGGACACATATGTGCAAACTTTCTGGTTAGCCCGGAACTTGGCCCGGAACATGGCCGGAACTTCTGGCCCCCAAAACTTCAGGGGAGGCCCGAAACATCCGGGCCCCCTTTGGGCCAGATATGTGCAAACTCTCTGGTTAGCCTAGAACTTTCCCTCGAACCTGCCTGGAACTTCTGGGCCCCGGAACTTTCGGGCTGCCCGGAACTTCCGTCCCCGTAGAAAACAGCCAGCATACCGAAAGTAAAACATGCATAACTTTTTCATACGACTATGATTTTGATGATCTTGAGCTCATTTTGAAGCTATGGAAAAGCTCCAGGTCCTCACATAGAGAACCACCCAAGATAAACCAAAATGTAGGGTCCAAAGAAAGCAAAAGTTAGATCATATATTTTGGGGAACCTATGCTATGGATTTATTTGGTGTATAGGATACAAGTGGAATTGTGTATGGAAGATGTTGACTTGAGAAAATCCATAATGAACCCCTTTGATCCCCTCTTAATAGTGCGGGATCCCTATAACTCAAGAATCATAAAATAACTACACTACATAGCTATCGAGAATCCATTCTTGAGTGTATGTGTTTCTTCGGTGGTCATCATTCCACAACACTAACGTACATGGAACTAATACCTTTGACTCGAGACTTTCACTTGAGCTCGATGTTGATGTTTCTTATTGGCTCAAGTTAAAGGCAAGACATTGGTGAAGTCTTCAAGTAGCTCCCCCATACACAATGTGGGAAGCTTTGCTTTGTATTCATCTTCTCGTGTCCATCACACGATCATCTGCAAGCTTCAAGCATGTAATTCTCCAGACTGCCTATCTTGAACTTGCCCTTGTAAACCATGATCATCATCACTTGATGTCATCCTCTCATGGGCACTTGAAATCTTTCTCTTGATGTAAGTCCATGAGAATCACCTAACCCACACAGACATAGAAAACGCATAGAATGGGTTAGTACACAAAGCGCAATTGACAAATTCTAACCATACCATAAGACCTCGTGTGGCACATGATTTGTGCTTGTGTGTTGACCATCTTTGAATTCAATCTTCGATCTTCTTCTTAGTCAACATTTATCTTTTCTCCATGATTAATCTTGATTCACAACTATATGTATATGGCAGTCATTCCGAATCCATTCAATCTCCTTGCATCACCCATGGAACAAACCTTCCTATATAACTTGATGTCATTGTTTCTTCATAGGAATTGGCATTCATTATCAAGTCTCAATGCATATATTTATGTTGATGGATTTCATCCATCAATTCATCCAATATTCTTCATGCATTGCAAATGGAACTTTCCTTCAAATGTATATCTCAATGCAAACATTAGTCTATTAGGATTGTCATTTAATTACAAAAACCACACATGGGGACTATATGTACTTTCAGGCCCGAGCTGAACCTCACACAGCCATGTCTGTGATGCATGACTGGCATCATTTGGAAAAGCGATCGGGTAATTTATGAAAGGCTGGCGGGCCAACGTAGGGCGTGACCTGTGGGTCCAAAAAAGACTTTACTCATGGAGATTCAGGTGTTGTATCTCCAGCTGGCAGATGGCCCGGGTCTCTCCTCTGAGGAGTGGGCACTTCGATACAGTCATGAAGATGCCCTGATAGACATTTATGCTAAGGAGGAGGAATATTGGTGACAGCGTGGGTCCATCAATTGGAACCTGTTTGGCGATGCTAACACCGCGTACTTCCAGGCCATTGCCGATGGCCGGCGAAGGCGGTGAACCATCCCCATCCTTTGGGATGGTGATAGGATGTTACAGGATCCGGACGCGATTCAGATGCATGTGGATTGGTTTAATGCAGCTCTATTCTCGGCGCGACCAAGGAGGAATCTGGCCCTTGCTGAGGATATCTGGGAAGAGCAACAACATATATCCCAAGCGGAGAATGACTCCCTGCTCGTGCCCTTTGAAGAAACGAAGGTGGAAGCCATTATCAAATCAATGAACCTGGCTTCCGCTTCGGGCCCCGATGGCTTGCCGGTCGACTTTTTCCATGTGTTCTGGCCTACCATCAAGGGCGATATATTGGCATTGTTCCTCGAATTCTCGGGAGGAACCTTAGATGTGTCTCGCGTGACCTACGTGATTATCTCCTTGATCCCTAAGGTCCAGGGGGCATCGGATATTTGATAGTTTCGTCCCATCACGGTCCTTAAATTGATCTTTCAGATTCTGTCCAAAGGGTACACCACTAGGGCGGCTCTATTGGCGCCTCGAATCCATCATCCTAACCAGTCGGCGTTTACGAAGGGACGATTTATCTTGGATGGGGTCCTCATACTCCACGTGGTCCTACACGAGGTCAAAAGAAGGCACCTTCGGGCGGTCTTCTTTAAGATTGACTTCCATAAAGCCTATGATACAGTCCACTGGTCCTTTCTCCAGGAGGTAAAGGATAAACGAGGCTACGATCCCCATTGGATTGCTAGGGTGATGCAGCTTGTGACGTCTTGTCACCTTTGTTGTTTAACCTGATTGTCGATTCCCTGGCGACTATCTTGGACCTAGCATGGAGGGTTGGGCACATGACGGGTGTCTGCCCACACCTTGTGGGGGTGGGGTTAGCACAGACCTTCAGTATGCGGATGAAACCATCCTCGTGGTTGAGGGCTCAGATGAGGATATCCAAAATTTGAAATTCCTTCTCATGTGCTTCCAGGAAATGTCAGGGTTGATAATAAACTTCGCGAAGAGCGAGGTGATGGTGCATGACCACTCCGTGGAAGACTCCCTCCGCATAGCTGATACGTCTCCAATGTATCTATAATTTTTTTATTGTTCCATGCTATTATATTATTTGTTTTGGATGTTTTATATGCATTAACATGTTGTTTTAATTATTTTTGGGACTAACTTATTAACCCAGAGCCCAGTGCCAGTTTCTGTTTTTTCCTTGTTTTTGTGTTTTACAGAAAAGGAATATCAAATGGAGTCCAAACGGAATAAAACTTTCACAATGATTTTTCTTGGACCAGAAGACATCTAGAAGAATTGGAGGGGGGGCAGAGGAGTCCCAAGGAGGACACAAGCCTGCTAGCCTCCCGAGTACCATGCAACTTTTGCCGGTGCATTAAACCACCATATATCCTTCCTCAAAACAGCCACCATACCCTACCTATTATGGCATTTCCATAGCCATTCCGAGATATATTGCCATGCAACTTCCATAGTTCCATTTATTATGACACGCACCATCGTTGTCATATTGCTTTGCATGATCATGTAGTTGGCATAGTATTTGTGGCAAGGCCACCATTCATATTTTTTATACACGTCACTCTTGATCATTGCACATACCGGTACACCGCCGGAGGCATTCATATAGAGTCATATTTTGTTCTAGTATCGAGTTGTAATTCTTGAGTTGTAAGTAAATAAAAGTGTGATGATCATCATTATTAGAGCATTGTCCCATGTGAGGAAAGGATGATTGAAGCTATGATTCCCTCACAAGTTGGGACGAGTCTCGGACTTCATAAAAAAATATAAGAGGACAAAGAAGCCCAAATAAAAAAAGAGGCCAAAGAAGCCCAAACAAAAAAATGAGAGAAAAGAGAGAAGGGACAATGTTACTATCCTTTTTTTCCACACTTGTGCTTCAAAGTAGCACCATGATCTTTATGATAGAGAGTCTCCTATTTTCTCACTTTCATATACTAATGGGAATTTTTTATTATAGAACTTGGCTTGTATATTCCAATGATGGGCTTCCTCAAATTACCCTAGATCTTCATGAGCAAGCAAGTTGGATGCATACCCACTTAGTTTCTTTTTGAGCTTTCAAACACTTATAGCTCTAGTGCATACGTTGCATGGCAATCCCTACTCACTCACATTGATATCTATTGATGGGCATCTCCATAGCCCATTAATATGCCTAGTTGATGTGAGACTTTATCCTTCTTTTTGTCTTCTCCACAACCACCATATTCTTTTCCACCTATAGTGCTATATCGATGGCTCACGCTCATGTATTGCGTGAAAGTTGAAAATGTTTGAGAACACAAAAAGTATGAAGCAATTGCTTGGCTTGTCATCAGGGTTGTGCATGATGAAATACTTTGTGTGATGAAGATGGAGCATAGCCAGACTATATGATTTTGTAGGGATAACTTTCTTTGGCCATGTTATTTTGAGAAGACATGATTGCTTTATTAGTATGCTTGAAATATTATTGTTTTTATGTCAATATTAAACTTTTGTTTTGAATCTTATGGGTCTGAATATTCATGCCACAATAAATAAGATTACATGGATAAATATGTTAGGTAGCATTCCACATCAAAAATTCTGTTTTCATCATTTACCTACTCGAGGAAGAGCAGGAATTAACCTTGGTGATGCTTGATACGTCTCCACGTATCTATAATTTTTTGATTGTTCCACGCTATTATATTATCTGTTTTGGATGTTTTATATGCACTAATATGTTATTTTATATTATTTTTGGGACTAACTTATTAACCCAGAGCCCAGTGTCAGTTTCTGTTTTTTTCCTTATTTTTGAGTTTCACAGAAAAGGAATATCAAACGGAGTCCAAACGGAATAAAACTTCCGCGATAATTTTTCTTGGACCAGAAGACATCCAGAAGACTTGGAGACGGGGCCACAGGAGTCCTGAGGAGGCCACAAGCCTTCTATGCGCGCCCTGAGGGCTTGTGGGACCCTCGGGTGTCCTCTAACCCTAAATCTTGCTCTATAAATTCCCAAATATTCCCAAACCATGAGAGGCATCCACCAAAATACTTTTCCGCCGCTGCAAGCCTCTGTTCCCGTGAGATCCCATCTTGGGGCCTTTTTCGGCACCCTGTCGGAGGGGGATTCAATCACGAAGGGCATCTACATCAACCTTATTGCCCTTTCGATGAAGCATGCGTAGTTTACCACGGACCTACAAGTCCATAGCTAGTAGCTAGATGGCTTCTTCTCTCTCTAGGCTCTTCAATACCATGTTCTCCTCAATGTTCTTGGAGTTCTATCCGATGTAATATTCTTTTGCGGTGTGTTTGTCGAGATCCGATGAATTGTGGATTTATGATCAGATTATCTATGAGTATTATTTTAGTCTTTTCTGAAATCTTTTATGCATGATCAAATATCTTTGTATTTCTCTTTGAATTATCTATTTGGTTTGGCCAACTTGATTGGTTCTTCTTGCAATGGGAGAGGTGCTTAGTTTTGGGTACAATCGTGCGGTGTCTTCACCCAGTGACATATAGGGGTAGCGAGGCACGTATTGTATTGTTGCCATCAAGGGTAAAAGGATGGGGTTTTCATCATATTGCTTGAGTTTATCCCTCTACATCATGTCATCTTACTTAAGGCGTTACTCTGTTTTTATGAACTTAATAGTCTAGATGCATGCTGGATAGCAGTCGATGTGTGGAGTAATAGTAGTACATGCAGGCAGGAGTCGATCTACTTGACACGGACGTGATGCCTAAATTCATGATCATTTCCTTGGGTATTGTCATAACTTTGCGCTTTTCTATCAATTGCTCGACAGTAATTTGTTTACCCACTGTATGTTTTCTTTCAAGAGAGAAGCCTCTAGTGAAACCTATGGCCCCCGGGTCTATTTTCCATCATATATTTTCAGATCTATAAACCAAAAAACCCAAAAATACATTTCTGTGATTTATTTAGATTTATTTTAGTTTGCCTTTTTATTTATCTTTTATACCTATCTCTATTAGAACTCACTCTTGTTCGAGACCATGAAGGGATTGACAACCCCTTTTTCGCGTTGAGTGCAAGTGTTTATTAGTTTGTGCAGGTGCATGGATTGGAGACTTGCTTGTGCCTCCTACTGGATTGATGCCTTGGTTCTTAACTGAGGGAAGTACTTATCTCTACTTTGTTGCATCACCGTTTCCTCTTCAAGGGAAAAACCAACGCAAGCTCAAGAAGTAACAGGAAGAATTTCTGGCGCCATTGCCGGGGAGGTTCTACATCAAACCTACCAAGTACCCATCATAATCTCTCATCTCTTGTATTACATTATTTTCCATTTGCCTCTCATTTTCCTCTCCCCCACTTCTAAAACGTTTTCATAAAAAATACAAAATATTTGTCTTTTTATTCGCCTTCTTTCGTTCCTCTTTTTGTTTGCCCTTATGTCTTACTTGGTTTGTTTGCTCGTTTGCTTGGTATAATTGTGTGTTTATTGAAAATCAAAAGCAAAGAGTTTATGGATCCTCATCCACTTGCTAATCTTTTTAAAATATCCAACTATGATGAACCAATTGCTAGTGAGTTGAGTGCACTAGATTATCTTTATGAAGTTTTGCTTGAAATCTGTGAATCTGAAAATTGTGATGAAGTGCTTTATGAAATGATTCATGATAGATACTTGAATAAAAAGCATGATTACAGTAATGTTATTATAAATTCTATTGATGTCAATTGTGCTAATAATATGCAAAACCCTAAGCTTGGGGATGCTAATTTTGCTATGTCCACTACTTATTGTAATGATCATGACTGGGGTGATAATGGTTCTTATGATCCTGAAAATTTGTTTAAGCCTCATGATGAATGTGATATTGATAATAATGTTTGCAATAATATTGAAAGTGGGTTTGAAATATTGTCAAATTTAGGATATAATGATCCCACTACTTTGGACATTGATCAATCTTATGAATTTTTTGATAAAAGTGGGTTTGGATAGGTCATGACATTCTTTGATGATAATCCCACTATTTTGGAAGAGTGTCAACTTTTCATGCATGTGGATCGTGTAGGGAATATGCTTTGTGATAGCTATACTATTAAATTAGAGTATGATCCCACATGTAATTATTACGAGAGAGGGAAATATGGTTGTAGAAATTTTCATGTTACTAAATTACCTCTCGTTATGTTGATATTGTCAATGTTTTATTCTTCTTCCTTGCATATGCTAGTTTTTGCTTGTCTTGATAATTTGTTTGCTTATAAAATGCCTATGCATAGGAAGTATGTTAGGCTTAAACTTGTTTTTCACATGCTTCATGATGCTCTCTTCGTGTTTCAATTGATATCCTTCATGTGAGCATAATTAAAATTATCAACGCCTAGCTAAAAGGCTTTAAAGAAAAGCGCTTGCTGGGAGACAACCCAATATTTTTTATTTTCCATTTTTATGTGTATACACATTATTACCTCTGTAGTAATTTTGTTTTGGTGTTTTAATTAGTGTTTGTGCCAAGTAAGACCTTTGGGATGGTCTATGGTGATAGTTGATTTGATCTTGCTGAAAAACAGAAACTTTTGCGTCCAGTAAAATAATTTTCATAATTCACAGAAGCGTGATAAAATCCTGATTTTTCTACACAAGATTAATATACAAATTACTAGGTCCTAATTTTTCAGAATTTTTTGAGTTACAGAAGCATATGAAGTTTTCAGATTGCTACAGACTGTTCTGTTTTTGACAGATTTTGTTTTCTAGGTGTTGTTTGATTATTTTGATGAATCTATGGGTAGTATCGGGGGGTATGAACCATGAAGAAGTTGGAATACAGTAGAAATTACACCAATATAAATTAAGAATGAGTTCACAATAGTACCTAAAGTGGTGATTTATTTTATTATACTAACAGATCTCATGAGTTTTCTGTTGAGTTTTGTGTTGTGAAGTTTTCAAGTTTTGGGTAAAGATTTGATGGACAGCGGAATAAAGGAGTGGAAAGAGCCTAAGCTTGTGGATGCCCAAGGCACCCCAGGGTAATATTCAAGGATAACCAAGCATCTAAGCTTGGGGATGCCCCGGAAGGCATCCCCTCATTTGTCTTCAATCCATCGGTAAATTTACTTGAGGCTATATTTTTATTCACCACATAATATGTGTTTTGCTTGGAGCGTCTTGTATGATATGAGTATTTGCTTTTTAGTTTGCCACAATCATCCTTGTTGTGCACATCTTTTGATAGAGATACACATTAATCGTGAATTTATTAGAATACTCTATGTGCTTCACTTATATATTTTGAGCTAGGCAATTTGCTCTAGTGCTTCACTTATATCTTTTTAGAGCACGGCGGTGGTTTTATTTTATTGAAATTGTTGAACTCTGATGCTTTACTTATATTATTTTGAGAGTCTTTAAGCAACATGGTAATTTGCTTAGGTTATGAATTTAGTCCTAATATGATGGGCATCCAAGAGGGATATAATAAAAACTTTCATATAAAGAGAGCATTGAATATATGAGAAGTTTGATTCCTTACATATTGTTTTGAGATATAAAGATGGTGATATTAGAGTCATGCTAGTGAGTAATTGTGAATTGGTAGAAATACTTGTGTTAAAGTTTCTGATTTCCATAGCATGCCCGTATGGTGAACCGTTATGTGATGAAGTCGGAGCATGTTTTATTTTTTGATTGTCTTCCTTATGAGTGGCAGTCGGGGACAAGCGATGGTCTTTTGCTACCAATCTATCCCCCTAGGAGCATGCATGTAGTACTCTTTGATGACTAATATTTTTTTGCAATAAGTATGTGAGTTCTTTATGACTAATGTTGAGTCCATGGATTATACGCACTCTCACCCTTCCACCATTGCTAGCCTCTCTAGTATCGCGCAACTTTCACTGGTGCATTAAACTCACCATATATCCTTCCTCAAAACAGCCACCATACCTACCTATTAAGGCATTTCCATAGCCATTCCAAGATATATTTCCATGCAATTTCCACAGTTTCGTTTATTATGACACGCACCATCATTGTCATATTGCTTTGCATGATCATGTAGTTGGCATAGTATTTGTGGCAAGGCCACCGTTTATATTTTTTATACATGTCACTCTTGATCATTGCACATCCCGGTACACCGCCGGAGGCATTAATATAGAGTCATATTTTGTTCTAGTATCGAGTTGTAATTCTTGAGTTGTAAGTAAATAAAAGTGCGATGATCATCATTATTAGAGCATTGTACCATGTGAGGAATGGATGATGGATATGATTCCCTCACAAGTTGGGACGAGTCTCCGGACTTTATAAAAAATAAAAGAGGAAAAAGAAGCCCAAATAAAAAAAGAGGCAAAGAAGCCCAAATAAAAAAATAAGAGAAAAGAGAGAAGGGACAATGTTACTATCCTTTTTTCTACACTTGTGCTTCAAAGTAGCACCATGATCTTTATGATAGAGAGTCTCCTATTTTGTCATTTTCATATACTACTGGGAATGTTTCATTATAGAACTTGGCTTGTATATTCCAATGATGGGCTTCCTCAAATTGCCCTAGGTCTTCATGAGCAAGCAAGTTGGATGCACACCCAGTTTCTTTCTGAGCTTTCCTACACTTATAGCTCTAGTGCATCCGTTGCATGGCAATCCCTACTCACTCACATTGATATCTATTGATGGGCATCTCCATAGCCCGTTAATACGCCTAGTTGATGTGAGACTTTCTCCTTCTTTTTGTCTTCTCCACAACCACCATATTCTTTTCCACCTATAGTGCTATATCCATGACTCACGCTCATGTATCACGTGAAAGTTGAAAAAGTTTTAGAACACTAAAAGTATGAAACAATTTCTTGGCTAGTCATCGGCGTTGTGCACGATGAAATACTTTGTGTGATGAAGATGGAGCATAGCCAGACTATATGATTTTGTACGGATAACTTTATTTGGCCATGTTATTTTGAGAAGACATGATTGCTTTATTAGTATGCTTGAAGTTATTGTTTTTATGTCAATATTAAACTTTTGTTTTGAATCTTATGGATCTAAATATTCATACCACTATAAAGAAGATTACATGGATAAATATGTTAGGTAGCATTCCACATCAAAAAAATTGTTTTTATCATTTACCTACTCGAGGATGAGCAGGAATTAAGCTTGGGGATGCTAGATACATCTCCAATGTACCTATAATTTTTGATTGTTCCATGCTATTATATTATCTGTTTTGGGTGTTTTATATGCATTAATATGTTATTTTATATCATTTTTGGGACTAACTTATTAACCCAGAGCCCAGTGTTTGTTTCTGTTTTTTCCTTGTTTTTGAGTTTTACAGAAAAGGAATATCAAACGGAGTCCAAACGAAATAAAACTTTCGCGATGATTTTTCTTGGACTAGAAGACTTGGAGAGGGGGGCGAAGGAGTCCTGAGGGGGCCACAAGCCTGCTAGGCGCGCCCCAAGGGGGCGCGCCCTGAGGGCTTGTGGGCCCCTCGGGTGTCCTCTAACCCTCATTCTAGCTCTACAAATTCCTAAATATCCCAAACCACCAAAGGCATCCACTAAAATACTTTTCCGCCGCCGCAAGCCTCTATTCCCGTGAGATCCCATCTTGGGGCCTTTTTCGGCACCCTACCGAAGGGGGATTCAATCACGGAGGGCATCTACATCAACCTTATTGCCCTTCCGATGAAGCATGAGTAGTTTTCCATAGACCTATGGGTCCATGGCTAGTAGCTAGATGGCTTCTTCTCTCTCTATGATCTTCGATGCCATGTTATCCTCAGTGTTGTTGGAGTTCTATCCGATGTAATATTATATTGCAGTGTGTTTGTCGAGATCCGATGAGTTGTGGATTTATGATCAAATTTTCTATGAATATTATTTGAGTCTTTTCCGAACTCTTTTATGCATGATCAAATATCTTTGTATTTCTCTTCCAATTATCGGTTTGGTTTGGCTAACTAGATTGGTTCTTCTTGCAATGGGAGAGGTGCTTAGTTTTGTGTTCAATCTTGTGGTATCCTCACCCAGTGACATAGTAGGGGTAGCGAGGCACGTATTGTATTGTTGCCATCAAGGGTAAAAAGATGGGTTTTTCATCATATTGCTTGAGTTTATCCCTCTACATCATGTCATCTTACTTAATGCGTTACTCCGTTCTTATGAACTTAATACTCTAGATGCATGCTGGATAGGGGCCGATGTGTGGAGTAATAGTAGTAGATGCAGGCAGGAATCCGTCTACTTGACACTGACGTGATGCCTATATTCATGATCATTGCCTTGGATATCATCATAACTTTGCAGTTTTCTATCAATTGCTCGACAGTAATTTGTTTACCCATTGTATGTTTTCTTTCAAGAGAGAAGCCTCTAGTGAAACCTATGGCCCCTGGGTCTATTTTCCATCATAAATTTTCAGATCTATAAACCAAAAAACCCAAGAATAGCTTGCTGCAATTTATTTAGATTTATTTTAGTTTGCCTTTTTATTTATCTTTTATACCTATCTCTATTAGATCTCACTCTTGTTCGAGACCGTGAAGAGATTGACAACCCCTTTTTCATGTTGAGTGCAAGTGTTTGTTAGTTTCTGCAGGTGCATAGATTGGAGACTTGCTTGTGCCTCCTACTGGATTGATACCTTGGTTCTTAACTGAGGGAAATACTTATCTCTACTTTGCGGCATCACCCTTTACTCTTCAAGGGAAAAATCAACGCATTCTCAAGAAGTAGCAATAGCCAACCGGCTTAACTGCCGATTAGGATCTTTCCCGACCACCTACCTTGGCTTGCCAATCAGTGAATCCCGCCTCCAGGAGAAAGACCTCCGTCCCACGATGTCCAAACTCCAATATCGTGTCGAACTTTGGCAGGGACGTTGGCTTTCCAAGGCGGCCCGGGTGGTTTTGATGTACTCCTCACTGATTAGCCCGATCATGTACTTGATGGGATTCTTTAGCCTGCATGAATCCCTTCACCAAGAGGTTGCCAAATACTTGTCCAAATTCTTCTGGGCAGGTCAGGACAATAGGCAGAAATACCACATGGTGAGATGGTCAGAGATATGCAAGCAGAAGAACCAAGGTGGCCTGGGGGGTATTTCGTCCAAGTGGATGAACATAGCCTTGTTGTCCAAATGGTTATGGCACATTGAAGCAGGTGATGGGGGTTATGGCTCCAGATTATCCGCGCAAAATACTTGCGTGGGAAACCCCTAGTCTTTGCTCCCAAAACGGGTGGATCCCAGTTCTGGCAATCGATCATTCAGCTGATGCCTGTTCTTCGGATAGGATCTTCGATCGCAGTGGGGACGGGTACTAATACCTTGTTTTGGTTAGACCGGTGGTCGGGCAATAGACCGTTCGCCGAACAGTTCTATGCGTTATTCAGTATTTGTGCCCACCCGCAGCTCACCGTGTGTGCAACCCTTGCGGGCCTAGGGGCATAGCCTTCCACCCCACCTTCGGCCCGCTTGAGTAGGACCAATGGGAGGAACTGCTTCAATGCATAGCCCTCCACCCTCCCTCCCTTGAGGAGGATACAATTTCCTGGTCTCTCGAACCAGGTGGGGATTTCTGTCCCAAATCCTTATACCACATGCTAGTGGCTACCCCGGGCCCGACCGATATGACTCTCCTTTGGGAGATTAAGCCATCCCTAATGATTCGCATTTTCCTTTGGCAATGGGTGCGTGGCCGCTTACCTTCGGGTACTGAGGTCCGTCAGCGGAATGGCCTAGGGGACGGGCTGTGTCCATTGTGTGGAGTGCTGGAAGACTCCAACCATGTTTTCTTCCGCTGCCCGGTGGCGATCTTCCTTTGGAGTTGCCTCCGGGATATGGTTGACGGCAACTAGTGCCACGACAATCTCCCTGACTTGTTCCAGGAGGTCCTAAGTCGGGATGGCAGGATTTACCCCACCCTTTGGGTTGTGGTGGGCTCGCTTGCCTGGATACTATGGACTATGCGCAATAAACTAGTGATTGAGCATGTAATTCCATCTCGTGCGACTTGCGCGATTTACAAACTATGTGGTTTCTTACAGCTCTAAAGGCTGCTTAGCAAGCGGCCTAATTGGGACAACATTGACAGGATCACTGCAAGTCTATGCGCCACTATTGGATCTATGGCGCCGCCGCTCCCCCTCCACCGCCAGAGCCAGATTAGCTAGCTTTGAAGGAAATATGCCCTAGAGGCAATAATAAAGTTGTTATTTAAATTTCCTTATATCATGATAAATGTTTATTATTCATGCTAGAATTGTATTAACCGGAAACTTAGTACATGTGTGAATACATAGACAAACAGAATGTCAGTAGTATGCCTCTACTTGACTAGCTCGTTGAATCAATGATGGTTATGTTTCCTAACCATAGACATGAGTTGTCATTTTATTAACGGGATCACATCATTAGAGAATGATGTGATTGACTTGACCCATCCGTTAGCTTAGCACGATGATCGTTTAGTTTGTTGCTATTACTTTCTCCATGACTTATACATGTTCCTATGACTATGAGATCATGCAACTCCCGAATACCGGAGGAACACTTTGTGTGCTACCAAATGTCACAACATAACTGGGTGATTATAAAGGTGCTCTACATGTGTTTCCGATGGTGTTTGTTGAGTTGTCATAGATCGAGATTAGGATTTTTCACTCCGATTGTCGGAGAGGTATCTCTGGGCCCTCTCGGTAATGCACATCAATATAAGCCTTGTAAGCATTGTGACTAATGAGTTAGTTGTGGGATGATGCATTACGGAACGAGTAAGGAGACTTACCAGTAACGAGATTGAACTAGGTATTAAGATACCGACGATCGAATCTCAGGCAAGTACCATATCGATGACAAAGGAAACAACGTATGTCATTATGCGGTTTGACCAATAAAGATCTTCGTAGAATATGTGGGAGCCAATATGAACATCCAGGTTCCGCTATTGGTTATTGACCGGAGATGTGTCTCAGTCATGTCTACATAGTTCTCAAACCCGTAGGGTCCGCACGCTTAACGTTCGGTGATGACCGGTATTATGAGTTTATGTGTTTTGATGTACCGAAGGTAGTTCGGAGTCCCGCATGTGATCACGGACATGACGAGGAGCCTCGAAATGGTCGAGACATAAAGATCGATATATTGGATGGCTATGTTTGGACATCGGAAAGGTTTCGAGAGAGTTCGGGCATATACCGGAGTACCATGGGGTTACCGGAACCCCCCGGGGAGTCAATGGGCCTTAATGGGCCATAGTGGAAAGGAGGAGGAGGCGGCCAAGGTGGAGGCGCCCCCCAAGCCCAATACGAATTGGGAGGGGGGGCAGCCCCCCTTTCCTTCTCTCCCTCTCCCCCTTCCTTCCCTCTCCTACTCCAACTAGGGAAGGGGGAATCCTACTCCCACCGGGAGTAGGACTCCCCCCTTGGGCGCGCCTAGGAGGTCGGCCCTCTCCCCTCCTCTACTCCTTTATATACGGGGGAGGGGGCACCCCATAGACACACAAGTTGATCATTGATCTCTTAGCCGTGTGCGGTGCCCCCCTCCACCATAATCCACCTCGGTCATATCATCATAGTGCTTAGGTGAAGCCCTGCGTCGGTAGCTTCATCATCACCGTCATCATGCCATCGTGCTAACGAAGCTCTCCCTCAACACACAACTGGATCGGGAGTTCGTGGGACGTCACTGAGCCGAACGTGTGCAGATCGCGGAGGTGTCGTACTTTTGGTACTAGGATCGGTCAGATCGTGAAGATGTATGACTACATCAACCGCGTTGTCATAATGCTTCCGCTTACGGTCTACGAGGGTACGTGGACAACACTCTTCCCCTCTCGTTGCTATGCATCACCATGATAGATCTTGCATGTGCGTAGGGATTTTTTTGAAATTACTGCATTCCCCAACAAGCTTGGTATTCTCCTTTCGGGGTTTATTATGTTGTGCCCCCAGATGAACCTATTCGATCTCTTCGACTTTGTTTTGCTTTGCTTCTCTTTCGGCCTGAACCTTGAGCTCAATGTTGTTCTCGAATGTTGTTGGTGCGGTTGCTTTATAATCTAAAGCGAGGGAAAACCCTTTTTCGTCATAAATACGAAGGGGCGGATGTTTGAGAGAACTAGATATCCATGAACACGTTCGGACCGATCGAATGGTTGGGTCCCTTAATCATGAGCGTGAGATCCTAAAGGCATCTCCAACATTGTGCCCCAAATCGAACTCGTTATCCATCCACGGAGGTGGACACGAGAGCTGGACATCCGACCCTATACCACAAATACCCACCTCTTACAAAAAAATAGCACAATAGTCTTTCGTGGTTCCTCCAAATAGCAACAACCTTCCTCCAATGTGAACCAACCTGTGGTTGGATGGTTAGAGCAATTGTAGTATCATCAGCCCACCACGGTTCAAGTCCTAGTGCTCGCATTTATTCCTGGATTTATTTCAGGATTTCCGGCAATGCGCATTCAGTGGGAGCAGACGTTCTCGTCGACAACGAGGTGCCTACTGTAAGTTAGGAAGAGGAGGATTGCATGCATCGATAATTCTCATTAATCATGCACTAGGCACATATATAGGTATAGGGGCTGCGAGATTTCAACCGTATCCGCTATATAGGGAAAGGATCGGGAGATATCGCTAAGCTAGGAAGTGATTACAA
Source organism: Triticum urartu (assembly GCF_056163025.1). Lineage (NCBI taxonomy): Eukaryota > Viridiplantae > Streptophyta > Magnoliopsida > Poales > Poaceae > Triticum > Triticum urartu. The sequence continues at coordinate 263,122,466 of NC_141873.1, forward strand.
TAGATCCTAGCCGCCAGATATACATGCAATGACACCGTTCTCAATACCTACGATGACTTCATAAATTTCAAGATGATATGCCGGCTCAGTCTTTTGGAGGTGCTCATAGAGGTAGAGTATGCATGTGTGTTGGTGAGTATATGCGCGTGTATATGAGCGCTTGCATATGTACTATATTTAAGAAAAAAACTTCCTCCAACACAACAACCTTCCCCAAACATCCTCGGCGCTCAATCGTGAAACTGTGGGTTGTTGTTTAGACGACCACGAGATCAGAGAGGGCCCGAGGTAGACGCAGTAGCCGGAGGTGGAGCGTCGAGTGTCGGCGCACCCAGCCTAGTCGGCGTCGGAGTAGGTGACGAGGTTGGTGTCGGAGGAAGCCGTCAGGGTGAGACCCATAGCCATGGTGCCACATATATACCAGAGAATACGTTTCACCAGAGCCCAATGAGTGTCACGGGGGCGTGCATGTGAAGGCACACCTGCTGGACAGCATACTGAAGATCCGGTCGCGTCAACCTGAGGTACTGAAGAGCATCGACAATAGAGCAGTAGAAGGGAGCGTCAGACGCCAGAGAACCCTCGACGGCAGACACCTTGGCTTTCGTATCGACAGGCGTGGAAGCGGGCTTGCAATTAACCATGTCGGCTCGCTCCAAAATCTCGTAGGCGTACTTTGCTGATGCGGAAAGAAGCCAGTGGAACAGCGTACGACCTCGATGCCGAGGAAGTAATGGAGATCCCCCCAAGTCCTTGAGGGCGAACTTGGTGCCAAGTCGAGCAGTGATCTGCTGAAGAAGTGTTGGCGAGGATGCAGTCAGGATGATGTCGTCAACATACAGGAGGAGGTATGCAGTAGTGACTGCCTGATGATAAACAAACAAGGAGGCGTTGGACCGTGTGGACTGGAACCCCTGCTGCTGAAGGAAGGCCGCAACATACGCTGGTACCAGGCCTGAGGTGCCTGCTTCAACCCGTAAAGAGAACGGGAGAGCAAGCACACATGGTCCGGATAGGTGGTGTCAACGAAACCAGTGGGCTGCTGACAGAACACCTACTCATCTAGGTGACCATGCAAGAAAGCATTGGACACATCGAGCTGGTCAACGAGCCAGGCGCAAGAAATAGCCAGCTGGAGAACGGCACGAATCGTGCCCGGTTTGACAACCGGGGCAAAGGTGTCGGTGAAGTCCACGCCGGCGCGCTGTCGAAAGCCGCGCACACCCAACGCGCCTTATAGCGCTCGAGGGAGCCGTCGGGGCAAGTCTTGTGGCGGAGACCCACTTGAAGTGATGACATTGGCGTGGGGAGGCCGCGGTACAAGCTGCCACATACGGTTGCGCTGCAGGGCGTCAAACTCCTTACGCATCGCAGCGAGCCAGTTCGGATCCCGAAGGGCTACACGAGCGGAGGTGGGTAGCGGAGACGGTGCCAAGGTAGACACAACACACATGTACTCATCGGAGGTGTAGCGCATGCTACGACGAAACGTCCCGGTGCGAGCCCGAGTGACCACACTAGTGGGGGGTGCATCCCCTGTCGGCGGAGCCAGAGGGGAGACCAGAAATGAGGGATTCGAGCCCGTCTCCGAGGCTGCTGAAGAGCCTGCAGCCGCCGAGCCAGGAGAGGCAGCACCTGGTGGGGCCGAGCCGGAGACCGCGGCAGCGGGGGCACCCGAGGGGGCGGCCACGCCCGAGGCGCCGCTAGAGGGGGCAGCCGGGCCTGCGGCGGGCGTGGGGGGCCCAAGGGAGCAGCCGGGCCAGAGGGCACGTGGCGCGCGAGTTGGGCCGGGGCCAAGGCGGTGCTCGGCGAGGGGGGCAGCCCACCAGGGGTGGTGGCAGGGGCGAGCCGCGCCGTGGGAGGAGCCGGAGGCTGCTCGGTGGAGGATGGTACCTGTTGAAAAGGGAACACCCGCTCATCAAAGTACACGTGCCGCGATGTATAAACGCGGTGGGATACTGGACCATAGCACCGGTAGCCGTTGGTGTTGGGAGGGTAGCCATGAAAGATGCAAGGAACCGACCGTGGAGCGAGTTTGTGAGGAATGGTGGACGCGGTGCTAGGATAATAGAGACACCCGAAGATGTGAAGACCATCATAAGACGGAGGTGCACCAAAGAGAAGATGATGAGGAGCATAGTTCCAGCGTGAGCGGCATGGGCGGATGTTGATGAGGAGAGTGGCGGTGGCGAGAGCGTCCGGCCAAAACCGGGGAGGCACGTTGGAGTGAAAGAACAACATGCGTACGCAGTCATTAAGAGTGTGTAGGATACGCTCAGCACGGCCATTTTGTTGGGACATGTAGGGGCAAGTGAGACGAAAGATAGTGACGTGTGTAGCGAGAAGGTTGCGGACAGCAACGTTATCAAATTCTTTTCCGTTATCAGTTTGGAGAGCAAGGATGGGACGACCGAACTGTATGGTGACATACGCGTAAAACGCGGTGAGTGTGGCAAGTGCATCGGACGTAGGACAAAGAGGAAACGTCCACACATAATGAGAAAAGTCATCTAAGATCACCAAGTAATAAAGATAGCCCATGTTGCTTGCAACCGGGGATGTCCAAACATCACTATGGATTAACTGAAATGGAAAAGTAGAAATATTTGTGGACGCACTAAAGGGAAGACGGGCATGCTTGCCAAGACGGCAAGCCTCACAAGTATGGTCGTTGATCTTATTGCATTAGAATGAAAAACTCTTAAGAATTTGACGCAAAGTGGTGGGGTTCGGGTGTCCCAAACGAGCATGCCAAAGGTCGACACCTGCGGCGAGGGCGACTGGGGTGGTGGCGGGGGAGTGCACCGGGTAGAGCTCGTCGGGACTATCGCATCGGTGAAGGATCATCCGGGTGCGCGCGTCCTACACAGAAAAACTGACATCATCAAATTCAACGGTAATGGGATTCTCACGAGCAAGAAGACGAACAGATATGAGGTCCGTGACTAAATTAGGAGAAACAAGAGCATTAGACATGGTGATAGGCGTAGATGTGGAAGGAAACAAAGTACGACCAACATGTGTGATGGGTAAAGAGAAACCGTTACCAACGGTGATGTGAGTAGGAGTATGAACCGGAGTGAAGGACGTTACCGTACCGGGATGAGATGTCATGTGGGCGGTGGCGCCCGAGTCCATGTACCAAGCGTCGTCGGTGACGTAGTTGTTCGGTGATGTGGCCGAGTGCAGTGCAGCCAAAGAAGCATCGCCCCGTGCCGGGGAGAGCGGGGCGAAGTCACCGTAGGGCTGAACCGGGGCGGGCGGAGCGTAATCGCCGGCCATCGTCGGGCCGGGCAGAGCCGCGGTGCCGGTACCGGTCGGCTGCTGTGGCACGGCGAAGTAGGTCGGGTGGCCTGCCGGGAAAACCGGCGGCATGATGAAGCCGTGATACGTCTCCAACGTATCTAGAATTTTTTATTGTTCCATGCTATTATATTATCTGTTTTGGATGTTAATGGGCTTATTTATACACTTTTATATTATTTTTGGGACTAACCTACTAACCCAAGGCCCAGTGCAAATTGTTGTTTTTTTGCCTATTTCAGTGTTTCGCAGAAAAGGAATATCAAACGGAATCCAAACGGAATAAAACCTTCGGGAGAGTTATTTTGGAACAAACGTGATCCAGGGGACTTCGAGTGGACGTCAAGCAACCTACGAGGAGGCCATGAGGCAGGGGGCGCACCTACCCCCCCCCCCCCGCGGGCGCGCCCTCCCCCCTCATGGGCCCCTAGTGGCTCCATCGACCTACTTCTTCCTCCTGTATATATTAATATACCCCGAAAACATCCAGGAGCACCACGAAACCCTATTTCCACCGCCGCAACCTTCTGTACCCAAGAGATCCCATCTTGGGGCCTTTTCTGGAGCTCCGCCGGAGGGGGAATCGATCACGGAGGGCCTCTACATCAACTCCATGGCCTCTCCGATGATGTGTGAGTAGTTTACCTCAGACCTTCGGGTCCATATTTATTAGCTAGATGGCTTCTTCTCTCTCTTTGGATCTCAATACAATGTTCTCCTCGATCTTCTTGGAGATCTATTTGATGTAACTCTTTTTGCGGTGTGGTTGTCGAGATCCGATGAATTATGGGTTTATGATCAAGTTTATCTATGAACAATATTTGATTCTTCTCTGAATTCTTTTATGTATGATTGGTTATCTTTGCAAGTCTCTTCGAATTATCAGTTTGGTTTGGCCTACTAGATTGATCTTTCTTGCAATGGGAGAAGTGATTAGCTTTGGGTTCAATCTTGCGGTGTCCTTTCCCAGTAACAGCATGGGCGGCAAGGCATGTATTGTATTGTTGCCATCGAGGATAAAAAGATGGGGTTTATATCATATTGCTTGAGTTTATCCCTCTACATCATGTCATCTTGCCTAATGCATTACTATGTTTTTATGAACTTAATACTCTAGATGCATGTTGGATAGCGGTCGATGTGTGGAGTAATAGTAGTAGATGCAAAATCGTTTGGGTCTACTTGTCGCGGACGTGATGCCTATATACATGATCATGCCTAGATATTCTCATAATTATGCACTTTTCTATCAATTGCTCGACAGTAATTTGTTCACCCATCGTAATACTTATGCTATCTTGAGAGAAGCCACTAGTGAAACCTATGGCCCCCGGGTCTATTCTCTTTTATATTAATCTCCCGTCAACAAGCTATTTCTGGCACCATTTATTTTGCAATCTTTACTTTCAATCTATATCATAAAAATACCAAAAATATTTATCTTATTATTATTATCTCTATCAGATCTCACTCTCGTAAGTGACCGTGAAGGGATTGACAACCCCTTTATCGCGTTGGTTGCGAGGTTCTTATTTTTTTGTGTAGGTATGAGGGACTTGCGTGTAGTCCCCTACTAGATTGATACCTTGGTTCTAAAAAACTGATGGAAATAATTACGCTACTTTGCTGCATCACCCTTTCCTCTTCAAGAGAAAACCAACGCAGTGCTCAAGAGGTAGCAAGAAGGATTTCTGGCGCCGTTGCCGGGGAGATCTACGCACAAGTCAAGACATACCAAGTACCCATCACAAACTCTTATCCCTCGCATTACACTATTTGCGATTTGCCTTTCGTTTTCCTCTCCCCCACTTCACCCTTAACGTTTTATTAGCCCTCTTTTTCCGTTCGCCTTCTTTCTGTATGTCTTTTTGTTTATGTTTCCATGTGTCTTCTATTTGCTTGCATCTTTGCTTGCTAAAATCTATTGATATGGATCCACTTAAAGTGTTCTACTTGGATCATCTTCGATCCTTATGCACTCGTGCTGAAACCCCAACTAGCCTAGTTGATGGGAAATCCTTAGATGAGCATGCTCGTTTTGTGCGTCATCGTTTGTCTGAAAAGGGGAAGCTCTTATGGGATCAAATAAACAGATTGTTGTGTTATGCTTGGAATCTTTGTGAAATCTGTGATTTTACTTGTTGCTCTAAGAACCCTAAAAAACACCTCCCCTGCCTATGTGAATCTAATGATAATGAAATCTTATCTTCTTATGCAAAGGGTGTTTATAGCTACTACGATATCGAACAAATTGAAGAATTTGTTGCTTTTAAGGGTTCTTATTAAGTTGCTTCTTTGATTGAAAAGTATGATGTTACTCTCTATGAATCTGAAAATTTTGACATACTTAAATATTGCTATGAAACTATGCTCATAATGTCTATGTCAAAGAATTTATTGAAAGAATGACTGTTGCTTGGGAAGAAAATAATGATATGCATGGATCTATAGATAATTATGATTCCGATGATTTGATTGAAATATCCCTTGATGAACATGATGCTTGCTATTCTTGTGGCTATGATGCTAATATTTATGAAAATGAATTTGCTATAGTTCCTTATGTTAAACATGAGATCGTTGCTATTGCACCCATACTTGATAGTTCCTTCGATGAAAAACATGATTGCAATGATGTTATTATAAATTCTCTTAATGTCAATTGTGTTAATTATATGCAAAACCTCAATCTTGGGGATGCTAGTTTTTCTATGACTACTATTTGTTGCAATGATCATGATTGGGGTGATTCTTCTTTTGATCTTGAAAATTTATTTAAGCCCCATGATGAACATGAGATTGATAATAGTGTTTGCAATATTATTGAAAGTGGGTTTGGAAGAGTGTCAACTTTAGATCCCACATATTTGGAGAATGTTCAATCTTATGAAATTTTTGATAAAAGTGGGTTTGGAGAGGTCATGACTTTAGTTAATGTTAATCCCACTATTTTGGAAGAGTGTCAACTTTGCATGCATGTGGATCGTGTTGAAAATATTTTATGTGATAGCTATTTTGTTGAATTGCTTATGATCCCACATGTAATTATTATGAGAGAGGAAAATATGATTGTAGAAATTTTCATGTTACTAAATTACCTCTCGTTATGTTGAGATTGTTATTGTTTCTTTCTACTTCCTTGTATACGCTAGTTTTTGCTTGTCTTGATAATTTGTTTGCTTATATAATGTCTATGCATAGGAAGTATGTTAGACTTAGATGTGATTTTCATATGTTTGATGATGCTCCCTTCGTGTTTCAATTGCTATCTTTCATGTGAGTATCATTGAAATTATCAATGCCTAGCTAGGGGCGTTAAACAATAGCGCTTGTTGGGAGGCAACCCAATTTTATTTTTGTTCCTTGCTTTTTGGTTCTATTTAGTAATAAATAATTTATCTAGCCTATGTTTAGGTGTGGTTTTGTGCTTTTAATTAGTGTTTGTTCTAAGTAGAACCTTTGGGAAGACTTGGGGAAAGTCTTTGCGATCTTGCTGTAAAAAACAAAAACTTTAGCGCTCACGAGATTTGCTGCCATTTTTTACTGGAGAGTGAGATTAAGTTGATTATTTTTGAAGAAGGTTAATAGATAAATTCCTCACGTCCAGAAATTTATTTTAGAATTTTTGGGTTACATAAATATTCGAAACCTACAGATTACTACAGACTGTTCTATTTTTGACAGATTCTGTTTTTTGTGTGTTGTTTGCTTATTTTGATGAATTTATGGCTAGTTTCGGAGGTTATGAACCATAGAGAAGTTGGAATACAGTAGGTTTAAAACCAAAATAAATAAAGAATGAGTTCATTACAGTATCTTAAGTGGTGGTTTGTTTTCTTTTACTAACGGAGCTCATGAGATTTTCTGTTTAAGTTTTGTGTTGTAAAGTTTTCAAGTTTTGGGTAAAGATTTGATGGATTATGGAACAAGGAGTGGCAAGAGTATAAGCTTGGGGATGCCCATGGCACCCTAAGATAAAATTCAAGGACAACCAAAAGCCTAAGCTTGGGAAATGCCCCGGAAGGCATCCCCTCCTTCGTCTTCTTCTATCGGTAACTTTACTTGAGGTTATATTTTTATTCACCACATGATATGTGTTTTGCTTGGAGTATCTTGTATGATTTGAGTCTTTGCTTTTTAGTTTACCACAATCATCCTTGCTGTACACACCTTTTGAGAGAGACACACATGAATTGAAATTTATTAGAATACTCTATGTGCTTCACTTATAACTTTTGAGCTAGATAATTTTTCTCTAGTGCTTCACTTATATGTTTTAGAGCACGGTGGAGGTTTTATTTTATAGAAATTATTGATCTCTCATGCTTCACTTATATTATTTTGAGAGTCCTTTAGAACAGCATGGTAATTTGATTTGGTTATGAAACTAGTCCTAATATGATAGGCATCCAAGATGGGTATAATAAAAACTATCATAGAAAGTGCATTGAACACCCCTTTATCGCGTTGGTTGCGAGGTTCTTATTTGTTTGTGTAGGTACGAGGGACTTGCGTGTAGTCTACTACTGGATTGATATTTTGGTTCTCAAAAACTGAGGGAAATACTTACGCTACTTTGCTGCATCACTCTTTCCTCTTCAAAAAAAAACCAAGCCGCCGAAGAGCCGAACCAGGGCGAGCGAAGCGTGGCCACCGTCCATTGATAGGGTCGGCTGCATGTGGGTGAAGGGAGTCGGCGCGCCCGCGTACAGGTGGCCGAAGAGAGACGACGAGGCAGAAGACATAGTAGCAGCGACAGCGGCGGCTGGGGGAGGAGGTGCGGCGGCGGCCAGGGAGTGGCGGCGGCGCGGTGGGGATGGGCGGTGGCGGCGGCACGGGCGACGGCTGGATGCGGCGGCGGCCCGGTGCGACGGCGATGGCCCGGTGCGGCGGCGGCGGCTGGAGGATGAGCAGCGGTAGCGCACGAGCAGCAGCTGGATGCGGCGACGGTGGCCCGGTGCGGCGGCGGCGGCTGAAGGGTTAGGGTTAGGGAGATGGGAGATGGGAAGAGTGGTGCCGCTACAAGGAAGAGGGGCAGCGGCAAGGGGTGGCGTGGGACGGCGGCGGCGGTGGCTAGGGCAGAGGAAGGTAGGGGATCGATTTGCTATCTGATACCATGTAAGTTAGGAAGAAGAGGATTGCATGCATCGATAATTCTTATTGATTATGCACTAGACACATATATAGGTACAGGGGCTGCGAGATTTCAACCGTATCCGCTATACAAGGAAAGGATCGGGAGATATCGCTAAGCTAGGAAGTAAATACAAGAGATCCTAGCCGCCAGATATACATGCAATGACAACCGTGCTTAACATCTACAATGACTTCGTAAATTTTAAGATGATATGCCGGCTCAGTCTTTCAAAGATGCTCATAGAGATAGAGTATATGTGTGTTGGTAAATATATGCGCGTGTATATAAGCGCTTGCATATGTACCATATTTAAGAAAGAAAAAAAAACTTCCTCCAACGCAACAACCTTCCCCAAACATCAGCGGTCACATAAGCAACAACCAAATGGCCTTCCGCCAACCATGCTGCACTTGGAGAGAGAAAAATGAAACAACTACTCACCTTCCGCCAAATATGGAGTGCGTGAGTGGTGGCTTCCTCCAAACATGCTGCCAGGTACGCCTTCTGTCCTGATTTATAAGTCTCTTTTGTATTCTGTGTCAAATTTTAACTAGAGATTTAACTAACAAAATACTAATGCATTTCATCAAAAATTATATAGTTGGATTCATATTTAAATATAATTTTTAAATATAATATTTTTTTAAGGCATGCATTAATATTTTGTTAGTCAAATTGAAGGTTAAAATTTGACACAGAATACAAAAAGGACTAATAAATCAGGACGGAGATAGTAGTGCCTAGCAGGCTTCCACCAAACGCCAACCAAGATAATCACCTTCCGTCAAACCGCAATTACCTTAGCAGCGGCCTTCTGCCATCCGGGCGGAGAGACAAAGCGATACATGATGGCCTTTTATTGGCCAGACATATGTCCTAACTCTTACAAATCTTCCTCGGTTTTGCTTTCAGTTTGCGGGAATTTGAACGTACGGATTGATTCGCGAACATTTGAGACGCCATGTAGGATGGCAAAAAAATGTTTGCACACCTCGGTCTGGACATTTGTGGCCGATTTAGGCAACGCCGTTGAAGATGCCCTTAGCAACGACTTTCCGCTATCCTGAGAGAGAGAGAGGGCGGGAGGGGGTACGTGGCAGCGTTTGATTGGTCAGATAGATGTCTGAACTTTCGTAAACCATCCCAGTTTTGCTTCTGTTTGTTGAAATTCGGACATGTGGACTGGTCCACGGACATTTGGGGCGCCATGAGGGCATCTCCAATGTAGACCCTCAAAACTGCCATAGTTGTCCGGACTGAGCTGTCAGGACGAACTTTGCCATCCAACGTGGACTCCTATTTGCCCGCGGACGCGCCCGCCAATCCATTTTCCCGCAAACGTAAAGCAAACCTGGGGTTTTGCGGAGTCCGGACGTCTGCCACGTACGTGTCCGACACCCCCAGCCCACCCAAAACTAAGGCAGAGCCCACACCATTTGGAGCGGTCTGCACCGCTTCCGCGCCAAAATTCGCACTTTTCCCACCCTCTCTACTCCGGTCGCCGGCGCCCTCCACCCTAATTCCTGCGCTTTTCCCTTTCGCCGCCACGTGGACATATATGAAGAGGTGCCTTTGATCCGGAGGATTGGCCAGCCGATCTAAGGAAGATGAGTAGAGGATAAGTTTTAACACGAAGGATGACAAATTGTTGTGTGGGCATAAAAACTCACCAACCAAAAATTGAACCCAAATCCAATAAACCAAAATTTCGGGGGTTTTAGTGTGTATAGGAAATTTAGGTTAGCTCGGCTACTAACCGAACCAAATTCGGTCGGTTTGGTGTTTTACTCGGTTAACCGAAATTGCCGAAATCACTAGCCCAGGTCCCTCCTCACCTCCGGTGTGACGCCCCCGATTTGATCGTACACTAATCATACACGCAAACGTGTACAATCAAGATCGGGGACTCATGGGAAGATATCACAACACAACTCTACAAATAAAATAAGTCATACAAGCATCATATTACAAGCCAGGGGCCTCGAGGGCTCGAATACAAGAGCTCGATCATAGACGAGTCAGCGGAAGCAACAATATCTGAGTACAGACATAAGTTAAACAAGTTGCCATAAGATGGCTAGCACAAACCAGGATACATATCGAAAGAGGCGCAGGCCTCCTGCCTGGGATCCTCCTAAACTACTCCTGGTCGTCGTCAGCGGCATGCACGTAGTAGTAGGCACCTCCAGAGTAGTAGGAGTCGTCGTCAACGGTGGCGTATGGCTCCTGGACTCCATCGTCTGGTCGCAGCAATCGGGTATAGGAAGGGGGAAAAGGGGGAACAAAGCAACTGTGATGATGAGGACATCAATACCATTGTTACACCCACAGCCCCTACTGTTACATATACTAGACCAATTACTAGAGCTCGCGCACGCCAATTAAATTACCAGGTACTTTCGTTTCTTGGTAATGATTCTAATGTTCATGAGATTATGATGCTGCCTAAATTGGATACATTTGTTTTGCTTTCAAATGAAGGGCCTAGCTTGGAGAAGGATGAACATTGGAGCAAGAACACGCATGGAGTTGATGGCATGCACAAGGGGATCAAGAACGGAGTTACAAGTGATGATTTCAGGACTTTGAAGCCGCCATAAGGAGTGCATGAAGCCATGGACGAAATATACAAGATGCCACTTCATAATATTCGTCCATAGGCTATTCTAGGTGCTGCGTCACCTTATTAATGGGCCAGGCCCATGTAATTTCGAAATACTTAAGTATAGGCTATTTTTAGAGTCCGTATGTGTGGGGAAACAAGAGTTAGGGTTGGTTTCGGACCCCACCCTCAAGGGACACGAAATTCCCCTCTCTTCCTCCATATATACAGCCCTTAGGGCGTCGTTTAGACTTTGGGTTTTGTTTAGAGTAAAAGTTCGCCATAGCTGCAACTTCTCGTACTTCGTTTGTGTCCAACGACCAGACCAAGACGTCACAGAACCCCACCTTGATCAATAAAGCTTTCATCTTATATTCACAATATCCCGATTGCAATCTCAGTTTCTTGCTTGTTCTTCGTTTGCTCGCAGGAAACAGGCCCTCGTGGTCAGGTTGATCGTGCTACGGCGTGGTCAATAACCCTTCGGAAGTTGGTTTAGCGATTGCTAAGGCGCGACGTCTCGCACGTTCGTAGTCGGATCGTCAAGGTCAACTCCCACAGAAAACGATAGCCACCATCTCATCGAAACATCGGGACACCTTTGCCTTTATCAAGTGGTATCAGATTTCCAGGTTGCTCGGTGAGATTTTTACAGTTTTTCGTAGATTAGATCGAGTCTGTTCTTCATACCTACAGTCCACGAAAAAGCCACAAAAAAAATTAGGGTTAGTTCATCATATCCGAACCAATCTGAGCCTTTGCATAATCTTTTTAGGGTTTTTGCTTTGTTGAATTTGCGGTTGCATCGTCGTGTCAAGTTGCTGGTCTTAGAGTCTAGTCTTTTAGAGTTTCGAGTTCTGGTCATAAGTTGTCACGCCGCCGCCGCACCATCATCATCGCCCATCTACCACCATTGCTTATCCGCCACCGTTCTGAATCCGTATCCATATACCACCACCAATCCGTATCCATATACCACCACCAATCTGTATCCATATACCACCACCAATCTGTAACCATATATCCACCACCAATCCGAGTTCTTCTCATGTTCTTGAGATCAATCTCAATTCCGATTCGTGTTTCCTTGCTTGCGTAGGTCTCGAAAAAAAAAAGTCTGGAGACCCCCGGGCAGTTTTTAGGCCAAAATTTTCACGGGCAAAAATATTTTTTCCCTATCCTATTTTTAGGTTTTTCTGAGTCTTTTGAGCCACGTGCCATCATAGTGATTTTTTGTCGCACTTTTTCGTCGTCGCTGCCCTGATTTCCGAAGAAAAAGTGAAAAAAAAAATTCGTGCCCATCCTATCAGTTTGACGAGGGAAGAGTTTTGAGACACTCGCCATTATAGTAATTTTTCGCAAAAAAAAAAGAGCGCAAAAAAAAGAGGAGCGCAAAAAAAAAGCAAAAAAAAAGTTCCAGAGTGTGCTTTTCCCTTATTTACGTGCAGCGCCGTGATTTTGTTAGTGTTCTAGGCTCGCGTCTCTAGCACGGTCTAGCCTAGGACCAGCACAGTACCGTCGTTGAGCATTTATTTAACTTTGCATCTCTGAATTGATTATTTCTGACCCTTTTTGCTACCATACTATAAGCCTTCCCAGCTCCACATACCTCTACGTCGTGCGTTTGACTCTCCCTGGCAATCGCTCTATCCAAGATTTTGAGAGTTTTGACTACAACGGTTGCCGATCACCGCCTGCTGCTGGGTAAGAACTGGTAAGAATTTGAGATTTGCTTGACGGATTTGTGACACCCGCCACCACCACCTCTTGTTAGTATTCTGTAGGATCATATTCTTGTGTGTTTTCTATTGTTGCTAACCATGGCAGGATCACAAGCCGATGAGACTGACTGGGAGAACATGACGAATCAGGAGTTGCATGATAAATTTCAGCAAATGATGAATGGACAGGTGCAGGATGTGCTAAACAGATTTGAAGAGGCCATGGAGAAGATAGATGACATGGAGAAGACGTTCGAAACAAAGCTCGATAACAGGTTTAATGAATTGCTCGCGCGTCTTCCACCACCACCACCGGCTGCACCTAACGCACCTCTACAACAACAACGACGACGACTACCTACACATCGTGAAACAGCCCTCCGCCGAGCGAGCCGTCTCCCTCTTGCACCTGGCCAAACTGTTGGTGCTGCTGTTGCTACTTCTGTGGCTCCTGCTGCTGATGCGGAGGAGGATGATTTTGCTGGCGATTACGAGGATGAGGTTGATCAAAATCAGAACTACGTGCCACCACCAGCACAGCAACCATCAGGTCGTCCACATGCAAATAATGGCAATGGTAGGGCTCACCCTCAGGTACGAGATCATGACCATCTCCCTAAACTAAAATTGAATATTCCACCATTTGAGGGTAGATATGTTCCTGATATATATCTTACTTGGGAGTTAGAAACTGAACAACGATTTACATGTTTACAATATCCCGAGGAGAGACATGTTCCTGCTGCTGTTTGTGCATTCACTAGTTTTGCATGTGTTTGGTGGTCTGAGCATTGTAGATTATATCCCATTCCTGCTACTTGGGCTGCTTTGAAAACTGCTATGCGTACTCGTTGGGTTCCACCATATTATCAACGTGAATTACTTCAAAAATTGCAGCGCTTAAGACAAGGAAAAAATTCTGTAGAAGAATATTATCAGGAATTACAAACTGGCATGATTAGATGTGGTATTGTTGAGGAGAATGAAGCTATGCTTGCACGTTTTATGGGTGGATTAAATAGAGAGATTCAGACGATTCTAGAGTATAAGGAGTATAGTAATATCACTCGTTTATTCCATCTTACTTGTAAAGCTGAACGTGAAGTGCAGGATCGACAGGCATTGGCGCGGACTAACTTTTCTGCAGGTCGACCTTCTTCATGGACACCACGTGCATCATCTACTTCCACACGTTCTGCTACACCGGCGCCTCCGTCGGCTGCCACCTCCAACCGTGATACAATAAAGCAGGCACAATCACCACTATCTGCCAAGAGCACACCTTCTGGGCCTGCAAAGAGCTCTGCTTCATCCATGGCATCAACAGGGCAAACACATGATATTATTTGTCGACGTTGCAAGGGTGGAGGTCATTATGCGAGAGAATGCCCATCTAAGCGTGTGATGATTGTTACTGAGGATGATGGGTATGAGTCCGCTAGTGACTATGATGAGGAGACTTTGGCTCTTATTACACGTGACGAACACGGTGGAGACGATTCTGATCATGAGACGCAATACATGGCTCCTAAAGATGCTGACAGGTATGAATGTTTAGTTGCTCAACGTATTTTGAGTGTGCAGGTTACACAAGCTGAGCAAAATCAGAGGCATAATTTGTTCCATACAAAGGGAGTTGTGAAGGAACGTTCTGTTCGCGTGATCATAGATGGAGGGAGTTGCAACAACTTGGCTAGCATCGAGATGGTGGAGAAGCTATCTCTCACCACAATACCACATCCACATCCTTACTACATCCAATGGTTCAACAACAGCGGCAAGGTTAAGGTAACACGTACTGTTCGTGTGCATTTTAGTATCTCTACATATGCTGATTATGTTGATTGTGATGTCGTACCTATGCAAGCATGTTCCTTATTACTTGGTAGACCATGGCAATTTGATAAAAATTCTATTCACCATGGTAGAAACAATCAGTATACTCTTGTTCATAAGGATAAAAAATATTACTTTGCTTCCTATGACTCCTGATTCCATTTTGAAAGATGATATTAATAGAGCTAATAAAGCAAAACAGGAGAAAACTAAGAGTGAAAATCAAATTGTGGCAAAAGAATTTGAGCAACAAATGCAGCCTAATAATAATAAACAATCTAGTGTTGCTTCTGAAATTAAATTGAAAAGTGCATGTTTACTTGCCACCAAATCTGATATTGATGATCTAGATTTTAGCAAATCTGTTTGCTATGCTTTTGTATGCAAAGAGGCATTATTTTCATTCGAGGACGTGCCTTCCTCTTTGCCTCCTGCTGTCACTAACATTTTGCAGGAGTTCGCCGACGTCTTTCCACAAGACGTGCCACCGGGATTACCACCTATTCGCGGGATTGAGCATCAAATTGACTTAATTCCCGGTGCATCATTACCCAACCGTGCACCATACCGTACCAATCCAGAGGAGACGAAGGAGATTATGCGTCAAGTACAAGAACTGCTCGACAAAGGTTATATACGCGAATCCCTTAGTTCTTGTGCTGTTCCTATCATTTTAGTGCCGAAAAAGGATGGTACGTCGCGTATGTGCGTTGATTGTAGAGGCATTAATAATATTACTATTCGTTATCGTCATCCTATTCCTAGGCTAGATGATATGCTTGATGAATTGAGTGGCTCTACAATATTCTCCAAAGTTGATTTGCGTAGTGGTTACCATCAAATTCGTATGAAATTGGGAGATGAATGGAAAACAGCATTTAAAACTAAGTTTGGATTATATGAGTGGTTAGTCATGCCTTTTGGGTTAACTAATGCACCTAGTACTTTCATGAGGTTAATGAACGAAGTTTTACGTGCTTTCATTGGACGATTTGTGGTAGTTTACTTTGATGACATATTGATTTATAGCAAATCTTTGGAGGAACATTTGGAACATTTACGTGCTGTTTTTATTGCTCTACGTGATGCACGTTTGTTTGGTAACCTTGGAAAGTGCACCTTTTGCACCGACCGAGTATCTTTTCTTGGCTATGTTGTTACTCCACAGGGAATTGAAGTTGATAAAGCCAAGATTGAAGCTATTGAGAGTTGGCCGCAGCCCAAAACGGTCACACAAGTGAGGAGTTTCCTTGGCCTCGCTGGTTTCTATAGGCGTTTTGTGAGAGATTTCAGCACCATTGCTGCACCTCTCAACGAGCTTACAAAGAAGGATGTACCTTTTGTTTGGGGTACCGCACAGGAAGAAGCCTTCACGGTATTGAAAGATAAGTTGACACATGCTCCTTTACTCCAACTTCCTAATTTCAATAAGACTTTTGAGCTTGAATGTGATGCTAGTGGAATTGGATTAGAAGGTGTGTTATTACAAGATGGAAAACCTGTTGCATACTTTTCTGAAAAATTGAGTGGGCCTAGTCTGAACTATTCTACTTATGATAAAGAATTATATGCTCTTGTTCGGACCTTAGAAACATGGCAACATTATTTATGGCCCAAGGAATTTGTTATACATTCTGATCATGAATCTTTGAAACACATTAAAACTCAAGCAAAACTGAACCGTCGACATGCTAAATGGGTTGAATTCATTGAGACTTTCCCTTATGTGATTAAACACAAGAAGGGTAAAGAAAATGTTATTGCTGATGCCTTGTCTCATCGTTATACTATGCTTTCACAACTTGACTTTAAAATATTTGGTTTGGAGACCATCAAGGATCAATATGTTAATGATGCTGAATTTAAAGATGTATTGCAGAATTGTAAGGAAGGGAGAACTTGGAACAAGTTCGTTCTTAACGATGGATTTGTGTTTCGTGCTAACAAGCTATGCATTCCAGCTAGCTCCGTTCGTCTTTTGTTGTTGCAGGAGGCGCATGGAGGAGGATTAATGGGACACTTTGGCGTCAAGAAGACGGAGGATATACTTGCTACACATTTCTTTTGGCCAAAGATGAGACGGGATGTTGAGCGTTTTGTTGCTCGCTGCACTACATGTCAAAGAGCTAAGTCACGACTCAATCCTCATGGTTTATATATGCCTTTGCCTGTACCTAGTGTTCCTTGGGAGGATATATCTATGGACTTTGTTTTAGGTTTACCTAGAACAAAGAAGGGGAGGGATAGCATATTTGTTGTCATGGATAGGTTCTCGAAAATGGCACACTTTATACCATGTCATAAAAGCGATGATGCTGTTAATGTTGCTGATTTGTTCTTTCGTGAAATTATTCGCTTACATGCTGTGCCAAATACTATTGTTTCAGATCGTGATACTAAATTTCTTAGCCACTTTTGGAGATGTTTATGGGCTAAGTTGGGGACTAAGCTGCTTTTTAGTACTACTTGTCACCCCCAAACTGATGGACAAACTGAAGTAGTCAATAGAACATTGTCTACTATGCTTAGGGCTGTTTTGAAGAATAACAAGAAAATGTGGGAAGAATGCTTGCCTCATATTGAATTTGCTTATAATCGTTCATTGCATTCTACTACTAAGATGTGCCCTTTTGAAATTGTGTATGGTTTCCTACCTTGTGCACCTATTGATTTGTTGCCTCTTCCATCTTCGGAGAAGGTTAATTTTGATGCTAAAGAACGTTCTGAATTGATTTTAAAAATGCATGAGTTAACTAAGGAAAACATTGAGCGTATGAATGCTAAATATAAACTTGCTGGAGATAAGGGTAGAAAACATGTTGTGTTTGCACCTGGAGATCTTGTTTGGTTACATTTGCGTAAAGATAGATTTCCTAATCTGCGCAAATCAAAGCTAATGCCACGTGCTGATGGTCCTTTTAAGGTTTTAGAGAAAATAAATGATAATGCATATAAACTTGAGCTACCTGCAGATTTTGGGGTTAGTCCCACTTTTAACATTGCAGATTTGAAGCCTTATTTGGGTGAGGAAGATGAGCTTCCGTCGAGGACGACTTCATTTCAAGAAGGGGAGGATGATGAGGACATCAATACCATTGTTACACCCACAGCCCCTACTGTTACATATACTGGACCAATTACTAGAGCTCGCGCACGCCAATTAAATTACCAGGTACTTTCGTTTCTTGGTAATGATTCTAATGTTCATGAGATTATGATGCTGCCTAAATTGGATACATTTGTTTTGCTTTCAAATGAAGGGCCTAGCTTGGAGAAGGATGAACATTGGAGCAAGAACACGCATGGAGTTGATGGCATGCGCAAGGGGATCAAGAACGGAGTTACAAGTGATGATTTCAGGACTTTGAAGCCGCCATAAGGAGTGCATGAAGCCATGGACGAAATATACAAGATGCCACTTCATAATATTCGTCCATAGGCTATTCTAGGTGTTGCGTCACCTTATTAATGGGCCAGGCCCATGTAATTTCGAAATACTTAAGTATAGGCTATTTTTAGAGTCCGTATGTGTGGGGAAACAAGAGTTAGGGTTGGTTTCGGACCCCACCCTCAAGGGCCACGAAATTCCCCTCTCTTCCTCCATATATACAGCCCTTAGGGCGTCGTTTAGACTTTGGGTTTTGTTTAGATTAAAAGTTCGCCATAGCTGCAACTTCTCATACTTCGTTTGTGTCCAACGACCAGACCAAGACGTCACAGAACCCCACCTTGATCAATAAAGCTTTCATCTTATATTCGCAATATCCCGATTGCAATCTCAGTTTCTTGCTTGTTCTTCGTTTGCTCGCAGGAAACAGGCCCTCGTGGTCAGGTTGATCGTGCTCCGGCGTGGTCAATAACCCCTCGGAAGTTGGTTTAGCGATTGCTAAGGCGCGACGTCTCGCACGTTCGTAGTCGGATCGTCAAGGTCGACTCCCACAGAAAACGATAGCCACCATCTCATCGAAACATCGGGACACCTTTGCCTTTATCACGTGAGTACTCATCCAAAGTACTCGCACGCAAGGAGCTACACTACATATGCATGCATCGGTATCAAATGGAAAAGGGGTATCATATGTGGACTGAACTGCAGAATGTCAGAATAAGAGGGGGATAGCTAGTCCTGTCGAAGACTGCGCTTCTGGTAACCTCCATCTTGCAGCATGTAGAAGAGAGTAGATAGTAAGTTCACCAAGTAGCATCGTGTAGCATAATCCTACCCGGTGATCCTCCCCTTGTCTCCCTGTGAGAGAGCGATCACCGGTTGTATCTGGCACTTGGAAGGGTGTGTTTTATTAAGTATCTGGTTCTAGTTGTCATAAAGTCAAGGTACAACTCCATGCCGTCCTGTTACTGAAGATCACGGCTATTCGAATAGATTAACTTCCCTGCAGGGGTGCACCACATTTCCCAACATGCTCGATCCCTTTTGTCCGGACACACTTTTCTGGGTCATGCCCGGCCTCGGAAGAGAAACACGTCGCAGCCCTACCTAGGCATAACAGAGAGGTCAGCACACCGGTCTAAATCCTATGGCGCAGGGGTCTGGGCCCATCGCCCATTGCACACCTGCACGTTGTGAACGCGGCCGGCGAGCAGACCTAGCCTCCCTTATACAAGAGCAAGCGTTCCAGTCCAACCCGGCACGCGCCGCCCAGTTACTGACGTCACGAAGGCTTCGGCTGATACCACGACGTCGAGTGCCCATAACTGTTCCCGCGTAGTTGGTTAGTGCGTATAGGCCAGTGGCCAGACTCAGATCAAATACCCGGATCTCGTTAAGCGTGTTATTTTGACATAACCGCAGACGCCGACCAGGGCCAGGCCCACCTCTCTCCTATGTGGTCTCAACCTGCCCTGTCGCTCCGCCACAGTGTAACAGTCGGGGGCCTTCGGGAACTCATGCCCACCTCTACCGGGATGGAGCCACCTGCCCCTTCAGCCCCAACATCGGAATCACTTGAGGGTACTCAACGAGCCGACCCGACTTTAGTCACCACAAGTATCATATATAAAGTATATAATATATACCCGTGATCACCTCCCGAGTGATCACGACCCGATAGTATAGCATGGCAGACAGACAAGAATGTAGGGCCACTGATGATAAACTAGCATCCTATACTAAGCATTTAGGATTGCATGTAAGGTATCAACAGCTGTAACAACAATGACAGGCTATGCATCAGAATAGGACTAACGGAAAACAGTAACATGCTACACTACTCTAATGCAAGCAGTAGAAAGGAAATAGGCGATATCTGGTGATCAGGGGGGCTTGCCTGGTTGCTCTGGCAAGTAGGGGTCGTCAACAGCGTAGTCGATCGGGGCACCAGCAGCGGCGAAAGTCTCGTAGTCTACCGGAGAGAAGAGGAGGAAGAAACAATGAATACAATGCAAACAGATGCATAATGAGGCATGACATGACAAGTAGCGGTGCTAGGGGTGCCCTAACGCGGTATGAGGTGATACCGGTGAAGGGGGGAAACATCCGGGAAAATATCCCTGGTGTTTCGCGTTTTTGGACAGATGAATCAGAGGGGAAAAGTTGCGTGTTCGCTATGCTAGGGATGCGTGGCGGACAAACGAGCTGCGTATCCGGATTCGTCTCGTCATTCTGAGCAACTTTCATGTAGAAAATATTTTAATCCGAGTTACGGATTAAAAGATATAATTTTAAAAAAAATATTAATTTCTGGAATTAATTAATTATTTAATTTAATTTGAAATTGGATTTATGACATCAGCATGATGTCATGCTAACGTCAGCAGTCAACAGGGGTTGACTGGTCAACCTGACGTGTGGGTCCCACCTATCAGTGACACATTTTAGTTAACTAGTTTTAATTAACCTAACCAGGATTAATTAGGGATGGGCCCCACTGACATTGACTAAGACTAAACTAAACATGATTAATTAATTTAATTAGTTATTTAGTTTAATTAATCAGAATTAGTTCAGCTAATTAATTCTTTAATTATTATTATTATTAATTCTTTTTTTAAAACGTTCTCAGTGCCATGGCCCCACTTGTCATTGGCCCTAGGGGCCTTAGCGGGCGCGCAGGGTTACGGGCGCGGGCGCACCCGAATGGGCTGGAGGGCGACGGGCAGCAGCCCGCCTCACAGGTCGCCAGGGGGCGCCCGCCATGGACGCGGCGAGGCCACGGCGAGGCGGGCAGCAGAGCTGCGGCGGTGCGGGCAGCAGAGCTACGGCGGTGCGGGAGGAGCGTCGCGGCGCGGGGCGGCTACTGCACCGGCAGAGGCGGGACGAAGTGCGGACAGGGCGCAGGAGGGCGGCGGAAGTGAGCGGAGGCGGAGCGGGGGGCGAGGTCGCGACGGCAAGCAGCGGTGGAGACGAGGTGCGTGGCCGGAGTAGAGCGGAAGCCGTGGCGGGGGAGGCGGTAGGCGCAGCCGGGCGCGGCCACCTGGGCGAGCGCGCGCGGGTGGACGTGCGTGTGTGAGGGCGCGAGAAGCAGGAGGGGCCGGAGCGGGGCGAGGCCAGCGCGCGCGAGGCGTGCAGGGGATGCAGGGTGTGGCCGGTGCGCAGGTGAGCAGTAGCGACAGCAGGCACGGCTGCGGCGGAGCGGTGGCGCGGGGCACAACGTGCGACAGAGGAGGAGAGGAGGAGTCGGGGCTCACGGCGGGGTGCAGGGATCGAGGCAATGGGGCGCGGGGAGGAGGTCGGAGACGACCAGGCCATGGGGAGGCAGACTGGTGATGGCGTCCGCGAGATGGCCTCCGGCGAGGTCCAGCTGTGGGGCGGCGTCGGATGAGCTGGCCGCGACGGCGCGGCGACGGGGTCGGGGGCGCCCGGTCCCGATCCAGTCGGGGGGGGGGGGGGAAGTGGGAGGAGTGGGTGCCGGTGGTGGCTAGGGTTGCGGGGGTGAGGGGATAAGGAGAGGAGTGCGGTTGGCCGGTTGGGTCTTTGCCCAGTTGGGCTAGTGGCCGGCTGGGCCGAAGCCCAGTGGGAGGGGGGTTTCTCTTCTTTTCTTTTCTTTTTTTAAGTTTTTTGTTTTTATTTATTTTCTATTTATTAGTTTTTTATTTTATTAACTATATATTTTGTTTTATAAAATATATAAGTAGTACCTAAATTAATGTTTCAAAATACCCCAATGCCACAAAAAGTTTGGTGACAAAATAAAACAGTTTAGTATTTTATTAATTATAAAAGGCATTTAATTAATTGATTTTGCTACTGTCTTATTTATTTTAGAGTAGTTAAACACTATATAAAAGTTTGGTTTCTGCAACATATTTACTTATGCATTATTTGTCACAAGTCGAACAATTTGGCTTTAATATTTGAAAACTTTTATTATTTGCCTTTAATTGAATTTGAATTTAAATCGGTTTCGAACTAACGCGAGATTAGCGACAGTAATCGAAGTGACATGGCATCATTAGCAGAGAATTACTGTAGCCTAATTATCCGAGCGTCACATCCGGCTTAGTACGAGCCCACCCACCCCACACGGCCTAGACCTAGCCACTAGCCAACACCGGGGCACCCCACACCCACAGCCACGCACCCTAAGACCTCACCGCCTGCCCTACCACCCCGACTCAACCGCCGCCACTGCTGATGCCATCGCATCTTCTCCCCCACCTGTCCGCCCTCGACGCCGACTCCCTCGGCGGCTGGCATCTCCCGAATCTCCGACCTTGTCTTCCCGCTGACCGTTGAGTCGTCGCGTCACGGGACTCGCAAGGAAGGAGAGGACCAGACGAGAATAAGGGCCCATTGTCGCCCATCCATCCGCCCAACGCCCTCCCACCTTCGATTCGAGCTTGGAGCCTTCGACATCGTCCCTTCATGCTGTCAAAATATGTTTTGAACTTGCATTTTCTGTACAGGATCCAGAATTCGGTTTAAAACCGAAAATTGAACCAAAAAATTGCTTAACCAAATTTTCGATTAGCTCATTTTTAGTGCCTATTTCGGTTTTCACTTTTGCTAACCGAATTCCCCCAAAAGAAGACCCGTAGAAACTAAACCAAACGCCCAGGCCTAGGGTGATGCATGGTTAGCCACTAGCATCGATCTGATCCATGGCACAGAGCAAAGGGATGCAACATTTTACTCCAATATTCATTCTTGGTTCCATGAGCACAAGTATATCGAGCCCTACCACAACAAAGTCAACCGTGGTTGTGGGACAAAATAGCTTAACCATCGATGGTACATCATCCAAGAATCCGTGAGCATGTATTGCAGCCGTTTAAAACAACTAATTGGTCGATGGCCCTAGATGGAAAAATAAATACAAAGAAAAATCTAAGAAGGCTGATCCTCCCTCCCAGCGACGCGCTACATCGGAACCCGGGTGTGGTGGAAAATGGGCAAGGGCCGGGCCGTCACCCCCAAGGTGGCGCGCTGTATCTTGATCTGGATACGGTGGCAAGTGAGCGAGGATCGGGTCGTCGCATCCTTAGTGGCGCGCTACATCGGCGCCCGGATGTAGTGGAAAATGGGCAAGGGTCTTCGCATTTGACTCGACGAGTGCGAAGGGTAAGGAAGCTAGCCGAGCCTAGGAGGATTCGCTTAGGTAGTTGGAATGTAGGGTCTCTGACAGGGAAGCTTCGGGAGCTAGTTGATGCAGCGGTGAGGAGAGGTGTTCATATCCTTTGCGTCCAAGAAACCAAATGGAGAGGACAGAAGGCGAATGAGGTGGAGGATACCGGCTTCAAGCTGTGGTACACAGGGACGGCTGCAAACAGAAATGGCGTAGGCATCTTGATCAACAAGAGCCTCAAGTATGGAGTGGTAGACGTCAAGAGACGTGGGGACCGGATTATCCTGGTCAAGCTGGTAGTTGAGGACTTGGTTCTCAATGTTATTAGTGCGTATGCCTCGCAAGTAGGCCATAATGAGAACACCAAGAGGGAGTTCTGGGAAGGCCTGGAAGACATGGTTAGGAGTGTACCGATTGGTGAGAAGCTCTTCATAGGAGGAGACCTCAATGGCCACGTGAGTACATCTAACACAGGTTTTGAAGGGGCGCACGGGGGCTTTGGCTATGGCATCAGGAATCAAGAAGGAGAAGATGTCTTAAGCTTTGCTCTAGCCTACAACATGATTGTAGCTAACACCCTCTTTAGAAAGAGAGAATCACATCTGGTGACTTTTAGTAGTGGCCAACACTCTAGCCAGATTGATTTCATCCTCTCGAGAAGAGAAGATAGGCGTGCGTGCCTAGACTATAAGGTGATACCCGGAGAGAGTGTTGTACCCCAGCATAAGCTGGTGGTTGCTGACTTCCGCTTTCGGATTCGTGTCCAGCGGGATAAGCGTGCCAAAGTCGCTAGAACGAAGTGGTGGAAGCTCAAGGGGGAGGTAGCTCTAGCGTTCAAGGAGAGGGTCATTAAGGAGGGCCCTTGGGAGGAAGGAGGAGATGCGAACAATGTGTGGACGAAGTGAAGGAAATATGCCCTAGAGGCAATAATAAAGTTATTATTTATTTCCTTATATCATGATAAATGTTTATTATTCATGCTAGAATTGTATTAACCGGAAACATAATACATGTGTGAATACATAGACAAACAGAGTGTCACTAGTATGCCTCTACTTGACTAGCTCGTTAATCAAAGATGGTTATGTTTCCTAACCATGAACAAGGAGTTGTTATTTGATTAACGGGATCACATCATTAGGTGAATGATCTGATTGACATGGCCCATTCCATTAGCTTAGCACCCGATCGTTTAGTATGTTGCTATTGCTTTCTTCATGACTTATACATGTTCCTATGACTATGAGATTATGCAACTCCCGTTTGCCGGAGGAACACTTTGTGTGCTACCAAACGTCACAACGTAAATGGGTGATTATAAAGGTGCTCTCTAGGTGTCTCCAAAGGTACATGTTGGGTTGGCGTATTTCGAGATTAGGATTTGTCACTCCGATTGTCGGAGAGGTATCTCTAGGCCCTCTCGGTAATGCACATCACATAAGCCTTGCAAGCATTGCAACTAATGAGTTAGTTGCGAGATGATGTATTACGGAATGAGTAAAGAGACTTGCCGGTAACGAGATTGAAC
Source organism: Triticum urartu (assembly GCF_056163025.1). Classification (NCBI taxonomy): domain Eukaryota; kingdom Viridiplantae; phylum Streptophyta; class Magnoliopsida; order Poales; family Poaceae; genus Triticum; species Triticum urartu. The sequence continues at coordinate 263,147,115 of NC_141873.1, forward strand.
TAGGTATTGAGATACCGACGATCGAATCTCGGGCAAGTAACATACCGATGACAAAGGGCACAACGTATGTTGTTATGCGTTCTGACCGATAAAGATCTTCGTAGAATATGTAGGAGCCAATATGAGCATCCAGGTTCCGCTATTGGTTATTGACCGGAGACGTGTCTCGGTCATGTCTACATTGTTCTCGAACCCGTAGGGTCCGCACGCTTAAGGTTTCGATGACAGTTATATTATGAGTTTATGAGTTTTGATGTACCAAAGTTAGTTCAGAGTCCCGGATGTGATTACGGACATGACGAGGAGTCTCGAAATGGTTGATAAATAAAGATTGATATATTGGACGGCTATATTCGGACACCGGAAGTGTTCCGGGTGATTTCGGAGAAAACCGGAGAGCCGGAGGGTTACCGGAACCCCCCCCGGGAGAAGTAATGGGCCATATGGGCCTTAGTGGAGAGAGAAAGGGCCAGCCAGAGGTGGGCTGCGCGCCTCCTCCCCCCTGGTCCGAATTGGACTAGGAGAGGGGGGCGGCGCCCCCCCTTTCCCTCTCCCTCTCCCTCCCCACTTCTTTCCGGCTCCTCCTACTCCTACTAGGAGGAGGACTCCTCCTTGGCGCGCCATAGAGGGCCGGCCGGCCTCCTCCCCTTGATCCTTTATATACGGGCGCAGGGGGCACCCCTTGACACACAAGTTGATCCACGTGATCATATTCTTAGCCGTGTGCGATGCCCCCTTCCACCATAGTCCTCGATAATATTGTAGCGGTGCTTAGGCGAAGCCCTGCGACAGTAGAACATCAAGATCGTCACCACGCCATCGTGCTGACGGAACTCTTCCCCGACACTTTGCTGGATCGGAGTCCGGGGATCGTCATCGAGCTGAACGTGTGCTAAAACTCGGAGGTGCCGTAGTTTCGGCGCTTGATCGGTCGGGCCGTGAAGACGTACGACTACATCAACCACGTTGTGCTAACGCTTCCGTTGTCGATCTACAAGGGTACGTAGATCACACTCCCCCCTCTTGTTGCTATGCATCACCATGATCTTGCGTGTGCGTAGAATTTTTTTTGAAATTACTACGAAACCCAACAGTGGTATCGGAGCCTAGGTTTTATATGTTGATGTTATATGCACGACTAGAACACAAGTGAGTTGTGGGCGATATAAGTCATACTGCTTACCAGCATGTCATACTTTGGTTCGGCGGTATTGTTGGACGAAGCGGCCCGGACCGACATTACGCGTACGCTTACGCGAGACCGGTTCTCCCGACGTGCTTTGCACATAGGTGGCTTGCGGGTGACAGTTTCTCCAACTTTAGCTGAATCGAGTGTGGCTACGCCCGGTCCTTGCGAAGGTTAAAACAGCACCAACTTGACAAACTATCGTTGTGGTTTTGATGCGTAGGTAAGATTGGTTCTTGCTTAAGCACGTAGCAGCCACGTAAAACTTGCAACAACAAAGTAGAGGACGTCTAACTTGTTTTTGCAGGGCATGTTGTGATGTGATATGGTCAAGACATGATGCTAAATTTTATTGTATGAGATGATCATGTTTTGTAACCGAGTTATCGGCAACTGGCAGGAGCCATATGGTTGTCGCTTTATTGTATGCAATGCAATCGCGCTGTAATGCTTTACTTTATCACTAAGCGGTAGCGATAGTCATGGAAGCATAAGATTGGCGAGACGACAACGATGCTACGATGGAGATCAAGGTGTCGCGCCGGTGACATTGGTGATCATGACGGTGCTTCGAAGATGGAGATCATAAGCACAAGATGATGATGGCCATATCATATCACTTATATTGATTGCATGTGATGTTTATCTTTTATGCATCTTATCTTGCTTTGATTGACGGTAGCATTATAAGATGATCTCTCACTAATTATCAAGAAGTGTTCTCCCTGAGTATGCACCATTGCGAAAGTTCTTCGTGCTAAGACACCACGTGATGATCGGGTGTGATAGGCTCTACGTTCAAATACAACGGGTGCCAAACAGTTGCACACGCGGAATACTCAGGTTATACTTGACGAGCCAAGCATATACAGATATGGCCTCGGAACACGGAGACCGAAAGGTCGAGCGTGAATCATATTGTAGATATGATCAACATAGTGATGTTCACCAATGAAACTACTCCATCTCACGTGATGATCGGACATGGTTTAGTTGATTTGGATCACGTAATCACTTAGAGGATTAGAGGGATGTCTATCTAAGTGGGAGTTCTTTAAGTAAATTAATTGAACCTAAATTTATCATGAAACTTAGTACCTAATAGTATCTTGCTTGTTTATGCTTGATTGTAGATAGATGGCTCGTGTTGTTGTTCCGTTGAATTTTAATGCGTTCCTTGAGAAAGCAAAGTTGAAAGATGATGGTAGCAATTACACGGACTGGGTCCGTAACTTGAGGATTATCCTCATTGCTGCACAGAAGAATTACGTCCTGGAAGCACCGCTGGGTGTCAGGCCTTCTGCTGGAGCAACACCAGATGTTATGAACGTCTGGCAAAGCAAAGCTGATGACTACTCGATAGTTCAGTGTGCCATGCTTTACGGCTTAGAATCGGGACTTCAATGATGTTTTGAACATCATGGAGCATATGAGATGTTTCAGGAGTTGAAGTTAATATTTCAAGCAAATACCCGGATTGAGAGATATGAAGTCTCCAATAAGTTCTATAGCTGCAAGATGGAGGAGAACAATTCTGTCAGTGAGCATATACTCAAAATGTCTGGGTATAATAATCACTTGATTCAATTGGGAGTTAATCTTCCAGATGATTGCGTCATTGACATAATTCTCCAATCACTGCCACCAAGCTATAAGAGCTTCGTGATGAACTATAATATGCAAGGGATGAATAAGACTATTCCCGAGCTCTTCGCAATGCTGAAAGCTGCGGAGGTAGAAATCAAGAAGGAGCATCAAGTGTTGATGGTCAACAAGACCACTAGTTTCAAGAAAAAGGGCAAAGGAAAGAAGAAGGGGAACTTCAAAAAGAACAGCAAGCAAGTTGCTACTCAAGAGAAGAAACCCAAACCTGGACCTAAGCCTGAAATTGAGTGCTTCTACTGCAAGCAGACTGGTCTCTGGAAGCGGAACTGCCCCAAGTATTTGGCGGATAAGAAGGATGGCAAGGTGAACAAAGGTATATGTGATATACATGTTATTGATGTGTACCTTACTAATGCTCGCAGTAGCACCTGGGTATTTGATACTGGTTCTGTTGCTAATATTTGCAACTCGAAACAGGGACTACGGATTAAGCGAAGATTGGCTAAGGACGAGGTGACGATGCGCGTGGGAAACGGTTCCAAAGTCGATGTGATCGCAGTCGGCACGCTACCTCTACATCTACCTTTGGGATTAATATTAGACCTAAATAATTGTTATTTGGTGCCAGCGTTAAGCATGAACATTATATCTGGATCTTGTTTGATGCGAGACGGTTATTCATTTAAATCTGAGAATAATGGTTGTTCTATTTATATGAGTAATATCTTTTATGGTCATGCACCCTTAAAGAGTGGTCTATTTTTATTGAATCTCGATAGTAGTGACACACATATTCATAGTGTTGAAGCCAAAAGATGCAGAGTTGATAATGATAGTGCAACTTATTTGTGGCACTGCTGTTTAGGTCATATCGGTGTAAAGCGCATGAAGAAACTCCATACTAATGGACTTTTGGAACCACTTGATTATGAATCACTTGGTACTTGCGAACCGTGCCTCATGGGCAAGATGACTAAAACACCGTTCTCCGGTACTATGGAGAGAGCAAAAGATTTGTTGGAAATCATACATACAGATGTATGTGGTCCGATGAATATTGAAGCTCGTGGCGGATATCGTTATTTTCTCACCTTCACAGATGACTTAAACAGATATGGGTATATCTACTTAATGAAACATAAGTCTGAAACGTTTGAAAAGTTCAAAGAATTTCAGAGTGAAGTTGAAAATCATCATAACAAGAAAATAAAGTTTCTACGATCTGATCGTGGAGGAGAATATTTGAGTTACGAGTTTGGTGTACATTTGAAAAATTGTGGAATAGTTTCGCAACTCACGCCACCCGGAACACCACAGCGTATTGGTGTGTCCGAACGTCGTAATCATACTTTACTAGATATGGTGCGATCTATGATGTCTCTTACTGATTTACCGCTATCGTTTTGGGGATACGCTCTAGAGACGGCCGCATTCACGTTAAATAGGGCACCATCAAAATCCGTTGAGACGACGCCTTATGAACTGTGGTTTGGCAAGAAACCAAAGTTGTCGTTTCTGAAAGTTTGAGGCTGCGATGCTTATGTGAAAAAGCTTCAACCTGATAAGCTCGAACCCAAATCGGAGAAATGTGTCTTCATAGGATATCCAAAGGAGACTATTGGATACACCTTCTATCACAGATCCGAAGGCAAGACTTTTATTGCTAAGTTCGGAAACTTTCTGGAGAAGGAGTTTCTCTCGAAAGAAGTGAGTGGAAGGAAAGTAGAACTTGACGAGGTAACTGTACCTGCTCCCTTATTGGAAAGTAGTGCATCACAGAAAACTGTTTCTGTAACACCTACACCAGTTAGTGAGGAAGCTAATGATGATGATCATGAAACTTCAGAACAAGATACTACTGAACCTCGTAGATCAACCAGAGTAAGATCCGCGCCAGAGTGGTACGGTAATCCTGTTCTAGAAGTCATGCTACTAGATCGTGATGAGCCTACAAACTATGAAAAAGCGATGGTGAGCCCAGATTCCGCAAAATGGCTTGAAGCCATGAAATCTGAGATGGGATCCATGTATGAGAACAAAGTATGGACTTTGGTTGACTTGCCCGATGATCGGCAAGCAATTGAGAATAATGGATCTTCAAGAAGAAGACTGACGCTGACGGTAATATTACTGTCTACAAAGCTCGACTTGTCACAAAAGGTTTTCGGCAAGTTCAAGGGATTGACTATGATGAGACCTTCTCACCCGTAGCGATGCTTAAGTCTGTCCGAATCATGTTAGCAATTGCCGCATTTTATGATTATGAAATTTGGCAGATGGATGTCAAAACTGCATTCCTGAATGGATTTCTGGAAGAAGAGTTGTATATGATGCAACCAGAAGGTTTTGTCGATCCAAAGGGAGCTAACAAAGTGTGCAAGCTCCAGCGATCCATTTATGGACTGGTGCAAGCCTCTCGGAGTTGGAATAAACGCTTTGATAGTGTGATCAAAGCATTTGGGTTTATACAGGCTTTTGGAGAAGCCTGTATTTACAAGAAAGTGAGTGGGAGCTCTGTAGCATTTCTAATATTATATGTGGATGACATATTACTAATTGGAAATGATATAGAATTTCTGGATAGCATAAAGGGATACTTGAATAAGAGTTTTTCGATGAAAGACCTCGGTGAAGCTGCTTACATATTAGGCATTAAGATCTATAGAGATAGATCAAGATGCTTAATTGGACTTTCACAAAGCACATACCTTGACAAAGTTTTGAAGAAGTTCAAAATGGATCAAGCAAAGAAAGGGTTCTTGCCTGTGTTACAAGGTGTGAAGTTGAGTAAGACTCAATGCCCGACCACTGCAGAAGATAGAGAGAAAATGAAAGATGTTCCCTATGCTTCAGCCATAGGCTCTATCATATATGCAATGCTGTGTACCAGACCTGATGTGTGCCTTGCCATAAGTCTAGCAGGGAGGTACCAAAGTGATCCAGGAGTGGATCACTGGACAGCGGTCAAGAACATCCTGAAATACCTGAAAAGGACTAAGGATATGTTTCTCATATATTGAGGTGACAAAGAGCTCATCGTAAAAGGTTACGTTGATGCAAGCTTTGACACTGATCCGGACGATTCTAAATCGCAAACCGGATACGTGTTTACATTAAACGGTGGAGCTGTCAGTTGGTGCAGTTCTAAACAAAGCGTTGTAGCGGGATCTACATGTGAAGCGGAGTACATAGCTGCTTCGGAAGCAGCAAATGAAGGAGTCTGGATGAAGGAGTTCATATCCGATCTAGGTGTCATACCTAGTGCATCGGGTCCAATGAAAATCTTTTGTGACAATACTGGTGCAATTGCCTTGGCAAAGGAATCCAGATTTCACAAGAGAACCAAGCACATCAAGAGACGCTTCAATTCCATTCGGGATCTAGTCCAGGTGGGAGACATAGAGATTTGCAAGATACATACGGATCTGAATGTTGCAGACCCGTTGACTAAGCCTCTTCCACGAGCAAAACATGATCAGCACCAAGGCTCCATGGGTGTTAGAATCATTACTGTGTAATCTAGATTATTGACTCTAGTGCAAGTGGGAGACTGAAGGAAATATGCCCTAGAGGCAATAATAAAGTTATTATTTATTTCCTTATATCATGATAAATGTTTATTATTCATGCTAGAATTGTATTAACCGGAAACATAATACATGTGTGAATACATAGACAAACAGAGTGTCACTAGTATGCCTCTACTTGACTAGCTCGTTAATCAAAGATGGTTATGTTTCCTAACCATGAACAAGGAGTTGTTATTTAATTAATGGGATCACATCATTAGGTGAATGATCTGATTGACATGACCCATTCCATTAGCTTAGCACCCGATCGTTTAGTATGTTGCTATTGCTTTCTTCATGACTTATACATGTTCCTATGACTATCAGATTATGCAACTCCCGTTTGCCGGAGGAACACTTTGTGTGCTACCAAACGTCACAACGTAAATGGGTGATTATAAAGGTGCTCTACAGGTGTCTCCAAAGGTACATGTTGGGTTGGCGTATTTCGAGATTAGGATTTGTCACTCCGATTATCGGAGAGGTATCTCTGGGCCCTCTCGGTAATGCACATCACATAAGCCTTGCAAGCATTGCAACTAATGAGTTAGTTGCGAGATGATGTATTACGGAACGAGTAAAGAGACTTGCCGGTAACGAGATTGAACTAGGTATTGAGATACCGACGATCGAATCTCGGGCAAGTAACATACCGATGACAAAGGGCACAACGTATGTTGTTATGCGGTCTGACCGATAAAGATCTTCGTAGAATATGTAGGAGCCAATATGAGCATCCAGGTTCCGCTATTGGTTATTGGCCGGAGACGTGTCTCGGTCATGTCTACATTGTTCTCGAACCCGTAGGGTCCGCACACTTAAGGTTTCGATGACAGTTATATTATGAGTTTATGAGTTTTGATGTACCGAAGTCAGTTCGGAGTCCCGGATGTGATCACGGACATGACGAGGAGTCTCGAAATGGTCGAGACATAAAGATTGATATATTGGACGGCTATATTCGGACACCGGAAGTGTTCCGGGTGATTTCGGAGAAAACCGGAGAGCCGGAGGGTTACCGGACCCCCCCCCCGGGAGAAGTAATGGGCCATATGGGCCTTAGTGGAGAGAGAGAGGGCCAGCCAGAGGTGGGCTGCGCGCCTCCTCCCCCCTGGTCCGAATTGGACTAGGAGAGGGGGGCGGCGCCCCCCCCCCTTTCCCTCTCCCTCCCCACTTCTTTCCCCCTCCTAGTAGGAGTCCTACTCCTACTAGGAGGAGGACTCCTCCTTGGCGCGCCATAGAGGGTCGGCCGGCCTCCTCCCCTTGATCCTTTATATACGGGGGCAGGGGGCACCCCTTGACACACAAGTTGATCCACGTGATCATATTCTTAGCCGTGTGCGGTGCCCCCTTCCACCATAGTCCTCGATAATATTGTAGCGGTGCTTAGGCGAAGCCCTGCGACAGTAGAACATCAAGATCGTCACCACGCCGTCGTGCTGACGGAACTCTTCCCCGACACTTTGCTGGATCGGAGTCCGGGGATCGTCATCGAGCTGAACGTGTGCTAAAACTCGGAGGTGCCGTAGTTTCGGCGCTTGATCGGTCGGGCCGTGAAGACGTACGACTACATCAACCACGTTGTGCTAACGCTTCCGTTGTCGATCTACAAGGGTACGTAGATCACACTCCCCCCTCTCGTTGCTATGCATCACCATGATCTTGCGTGTGCGTAGGAAATTTTTTGAAATTACTACGAAACCCAACACGAAGATGGCGACTTGCATTCGTAAGGTGGCCTCGGAGGAGCTTGGAGTGTCCGGGGGAAGGAGAAGCGAAGATAAGGATACCTGGTGGTGGAATGATGATGTCCAGAAGGCGATTAAAGAGAAGAAAGATTGCTTCAAACGCCTATACCTGGATAGGAGTGCAGACAACATAGAGAAGTACAAGATGGCGAAGAAGGCCGCAAAGCAAGCTGTTGGTGCAGCAAGGGGTCAGGCATATGAGGACCTCTACCAACGGTTAGGCACGAAGGAAGGTGAAAGGGACATCTATAAGATGGCCAAGATCCGAGAGAGGAAGACGAGGGATATTGGCCAAGTCAAATGCATCAAGGACGGAGCAGGCCAACTCTTGGTGAAGGACGAGGAGATTAAGCATAGATGGCGGGAGTACTTCGACAAGCTGTTCAATGGGCAGAATGAGAGTTCTACCATTAAACTGGACGACTCCTTTGATGAGACCAGCATGCGTTTTGTGCGGCGAATCCAGGAGTCTGAGGTCAAGGAGGCTTTAAAAAGGATGAAAGGAGGCAAGGCGATGGGTCCTGATTGTATCCCCATTGAGGTGTGGAAAGGTCTCGGGGACATAGCGATAGTATGGCTAACCAAGCTTTTCAACCTCATTTTTCGGGCAAACAAGATGCCAGAAGAATGGAGACGGAGTATATTACTACCAATCTTCAAGAACAAGGGGGATGTTAGAGTTGTACTAATTACCGTGGAATTAAGCTGATGAGCCATACAATGAAGCTATGGGAGAGATTCATTGAGCACCGCTTAAGAAGAATGACAAGCGTGACCAAAAATCAGTTTGGTTTCATGCCTGGGAGGTCGACCATGGAAGCCATTTTCTTGGTACGACAACTTATGGAGAGATATGGGGAGCAAAAGAAGGACTTACATATGGTGTTCATTGACTTGGAGAAGGCCTATGATAAGATACCGCGGAATGTCATGTGGTGTGCCTTGGAAAAACACAAAGTCCCAGCAAAGTACATTACCCTCATCAAGGACATGTACGATAATGTTGTGACAAGTGTTCGAACAAGTGATGTCGACACTGATGACTTCCCGATTAAGATAGGACTGCATCAGGGGTCAGCTTTGAGCCCTTATCTTTTTGCATTGGTGATGGATGAGGTCACAAGGGATATACAAGGAGATATCCCATGGTGTATGCTCTTTGCGAATGATGTGGTGCTAGTTGACGATAGTTGGACAGGGGTAAATAGGAAGTTAGAGTTATGGAGACAAACCTTGGAATCGAAAGGGTTTAGGCTTAGTAGAACTAAAACCGAGTACATGATGTGCGGTTTCAGTACTACTAGGTGTAAGGAGGAGGTTAGCCTTGATGGCCAGGTGGTACCTCAGAAGGACACCTTTCGGTATTTGGGGTCAATGCTGCAGGAGGATGGGGGTATTGATGAAGATGTGAACCATCGAATCAAAGCCGGATGGATGAAGTGGCGCCAAGCTTCTGGCATTTTCTGTGACAAGAGAGTGCCACAAAAGCTAAAAGGCCAGTTGTACAGGACGGCGGTTCGACCGGCAATGTTGTATGGCGCTGAGTGTTGGCCGACTAAAAGGCGACATGTTCAACAGTTAGGTGTGGCGGAGATGCGTATGTTGAGATGGATGTGTGGCCACACGAGGAAGGATCGAGTCCGGAATGATGATATACGAGATAGAGTTGGGGTAGCACCAATTGAAGAGAAGCTTGTCCAACATCGTCTGAGATGGTTTGGGCATATTTAGCGCAGGCCTCCAGAAGCTCCGGTGCATAGTGGACGGCTAAAGCGTGCGGAGAATGTCAAGAGAGCGGGGTAGACCGAATTTGACATGGGAGGAGTCCGTTAAGAGAGACCTGAAGGATTCGAGTATCACCAAAGAGCTAGCCATGGACAGGGGTGCGTGAAAACTTGCTATCCATGTGCCAGAGCCATGAGTTGGTTGCGAGATCTTATGTGTTTCACCTCTAGCCTACCCCAACTTGTTTGGGACTAAAAGCTTTGTTGGTGGTGTTGATCCTCCCTCTCTATTGAGAGTAAAGTGGTGCATAAATCGCCAACCAAGTTGTATGTGCATTTGATCTATACAACTTATTGGCCAACCAAGTTGTTGTATGTGAATTTGATCTAATATACAATTTATTGGCCGGATATGCTCTGTGTTTGGTCATTTGACTTGGTATGTACCTTGTTGACATTGTCTTTTTTTGCTTGCCGGCTCTCGTATGTGAACTAGTCCGGACCAGTCCGACGGATACTATGTCCAATTTAAGGGTCGGCGTTGGAGATGCCCTGACGTGGTGCTCCAGGAGGTGACACAAAACAAGTGGTGCTCCAGAGTCATTGGTCACGATATAATTCCCAGGAAGAAAATACAAGCACAGCACGCGAACGATAATGCATAAATGACCACATCACGGGGGAAAAGGGCAAATGCGTAGAAAAAGCAACTGGATACGAACCGCACTGTAAAACGCGCATCAGGTAGAATGACATTTTGAAAATGCAAATCGGTCTTCCTTGTCTACTCTACACGTCACATCAATCATCACAAAGACGACAACAACACGGAAGGAAAAAACAGTACAGCTTTCTCGTGGGCTAATGGCGATACACTGGATCAAGCGTGCAGAGTATGGATAATGGCTGGTAAACTGAAGGTACAGCAAAAACCTCATCCTGTTGTAACATGAATCTGGTTTGTTAATCTTCATTCACTTGACAAAGGAGCTTGATGGACCCGTCTTATTGTAACAGTTTTCCTGTGCGACAACTTTTCCCTGGGTATCTTCAGAAAAAACCGAGCTCCCGATGGTTGCTAATTCTGTGAAATAGTTCAATAATCAGACACACGCACAAAAAAAAGACTACCAAGTAAATACATGAAAAGTTTAACTGTCAAAAAAAGAGATGAAATTTTTTGAGGCATTCGCTCTGGATTAATGACTAATCCGAAGGACAGTGAACTTAAAGTCTTAAACAAATATAAGACGTCTTATATTAGTGTACAAGAGGGAGTACAAGAACAACTGCAGTTCAACAAGCGTTCCCGATTGCAACACACGGCACACAGGCATACCAAGATGAATGGCGGCGCATTATTTCATGAGTGGTCAAACATCGTAGCAACACAAAGAAAAACCACACAAACTGAACGTGGTACTGAACTGAGAACTCTCGATATCTAGTGCTGGACAGCTGGGTGGACAGTAGTGTCAAACAAAAAAACCACCTGTGTTCAAGTGTAACTCATACCTCTAATGTGAGTGGCAGAGCTCCTACTCAGTTTTCCAAGTTGGGTGATTAACTAGTGAATATGTAGCAATTGCGTTATTTGCAAGCCATAAACTATGTCTATCTCCATTGCATAATACTGCCTCTACAAAATGTAAGACGTTTTTTGCTTTTGCATAGGGCATAAAAACGTCTTACATTTTGCTAGGTAGGGACTATAATCGTATAAACCTACCAACATACATACAGATATAAAATTTGGAACTGAGAAGACATGCTGGGGTACCATTGTATTCGACACTTACCACATTCTATAGTTTGTCCCCAGTAAAAGTACATGTTGCAGGACTCATGCAAGAAACTTAACGGTCACTGCATTAGATTCACTCTGTCAGAAAACAGAACATTGTGCCAAAGCTCATTTTATTAAAAACAAATAGCTTACATCCATATGTTATTTTTTCTCTTCGCCGTCGGAATCAGACTCTGCGAAGACGGTTTCTGGCTGAGTTTGAGCATATGCTGGCGCAATAAACTTCGGGTCATTCTTCGCAGCATCAGCATATTTCAAAATTGCCTCTCTTGGATCTTCATCCATCCAGGTCTCCTTAATTAAACCACCTTCCTGTAACAAATAAATTGAGAAAATTATGTGTCATCAACTGAAAGCAGGTATACTTTGGGAGGAAACACACTAGAATACACAAATAACGTAAATTTACCATACATATAAAACAGAAGGGATGATTAATGTGTATATTACCTTCATGAGATACTGTGTCAGCAAGCTGCCTTTTGTTGTGCCAATTTTACCACCAAACCCTGGACCACTAACAGGCGCTTCTGGTTTGTGCGATTTGAGGGGGTCTTTCATCATCTTCTCTCTTTGGCGTTTACGGCTTGGTTGATCTCTGAATAGAGGCAGTGCATGTGGGTTGTGTATTAAAGGTTGCACCTCATAATCATCAACAGATTTTTTCCTTGGTGCTCGTCCAACACATACAAGAGCTCCCCTCTGACTAACAGAAGGATCATACAAGATATGAGTCCCACCTTCCTTCTTGTCCCCAACTGTTGCGAACACCTACAGAAATAGTAGAGGTTCAAAAACTCAATAATATCCTAAAAACAGTATTCAGCACCAGCATATCCAAGTACTAATGAATAACCTGATTAATCCTTGGATGCCAGAGTGACCTTATCACGCTGTAATGTGGTGAAATTCCCACCCTTGATACAAGCTCTAGTTTCCTTCTATCAAAGAAGCAAAGTAGGCCTCCATTTCTGCCATCTTTCTCAACAGAGGTTCCTGTAAAAATAAGTTGCTCGTCTGAACTAAATGAAGCATTTGTCTCCGCATAGTTATTAGGCAGATCGTCGAACACTTTCAAAGGAGTCTTCATTTTCCTCAAATCCCATATCTACATAAAATTACCAATGCAATACCATAATTAGAAATAATATATACAGTATAAGGAAGAGAAGACCAATGCTGCAGTTCTTATCATTATCATAGATTCACAAGATAACAGTAGACCCAAACAGCAAAAGTACCTAACTGAGTCTGATAACTGAACACATTGCAGGTTGCTAGGTTGGAATCGATAAATTAGTACTAATCATGGCTAATGAACCTTCCTTTACACCATTTTTTAATCCAGCCCCCAGCGGCGGCCCTCCAAAAGCACAAAAGACATTTTACCCCCCCCCCCCCACACACACACACACAACCCCGTATCGATTCGTTCCTTTCTCCCTCACCCTGATAGCTTCCAACAACAGAAATCTCCAACACGCTTAGCCCCCCCCCCCCCCCCCCCAATCTAGCTCCACCGCCACCGATGGATCTCCGGCCGGAGGAACGGATCCTCCTCCAACCGCACCCCATTGGCCAGAGGGCACGGTCCCTGCCGACCCTCCCGGATCTGCTCGTCAGCCTCCCCCTGCAGTGTGGTCGCCTGGTGGGCGTGCTTATGCCTGAGCTGTGCGTGTGCTCATGCCTGAGCTGTGCGTGTGCTCATGCCTGAGCTGTGCGTGCATGTGAGTGAGAGGTGGGCGAGCTGGGTGTGGTGTGCTAGCGTGAGCTGGCTGGGAGTGGTGTGTGTGGTGGCTGTAAACTGATGTGCTGTGAATTGCTATTGCATATGAACTGTGCCTATGAACTGATGCTTGTGAATTGCTATTGCACATGAACTGCTCCATGGGCTTCTCGGCTCTGTGCTGTGAACTGTGAATTTGCTGTGGATCTAAAAATAGAACTACTATGTTGTATGTGATGTTGATGCTATGCTTTGTGCTGCTGCTCTGCTATGTTTTCATTGTTATGCAAATTGATGACTGGCTATGCAGACGTCATTTCCTTTCAAGGCTGAAACTGATCATAGGCCAACCCAGTACTTAACATGGTTGGTTGCTTTCAAATGCGGAAATCAGATTTAGTAACGTCATATTTTATTATATCTCTGACAAGTACTAAGTTTTATCTTATGTGCAGGTTCACAGGGCAATTAGAGCTTTCCACAAAGGACCTCCAGCGAACATAAAGGAGCTTCTGATCACGATTGGAGGAGCAAATGTTGATGGACTCTCGATCCCAGTACAACCAAAGCCCAAGCGTAAGAAGGCAAGTGCAATTCCTTGGAGTCCATCTAAGTACAGAAAAATAATGTGCCAAAGGACTTCAATGATGATATTCTCACCATTATGGAAGATGTTGCCAAGTGTGGGGCATTCGAGACTAGTAATGAGTACTACATGGCTACAAAGTTGTTTGCTAAACCGTCAAATCGCAGCTTCTTTTATGCAATGAAGACAAATGAGGGGAGACTCAATTGGCTCAAGAGACAGTGTGAGGGAAAGGAAGGAGTAATTTCTCCTCATGTGGACTGCTATGTATCTTTATATATTTCCTTGCTTAGCTTTGAACATCCTAAAATTTGTATTTGTTTGCTTAGCCGAGAACAGTTTGAATTGTGTATTTGCATCCTGATTGAGACCTTGTTTAACTATAGTGGTAATGTAATGAAAACCTTGTATTTGACAACCAACCGATGGTTTCATGTAATATATAATTAGCACAATATGTTTGATCTGTTCAAATGCATCACTCCCTCCGTTTTTATTTACTACGCATATTAGTTTTGACTAAGTTTATAGAAAATAATATGAACTTTCACAATAAAAAATATATATGATGTGAAAAATATTCAATGATGATTCTAATGGTATTGATTTGGTATCGCGGATGTTAATAATTTTTGTATAAACTTGGCCAAAGTTTGACTTGAGACGAAACTAATATGCAGAGTAAATAAAAACGGAGGGAGTATCATATAGCCAATATGCCAAAATCATTTAAATACACTGTCTATGACATCAAACAATTGTAATTTCAGTTAAAAACCATGAAAACCGACAATCTGCGACAAAAAGAGCTCTTAATCAAGTCATTTCGATTATAACAGTACAATCAGCACCTATTCCCAATCTACAGAACAACAGAGGACATTATGGTCATTTTAGCACGCTTCTGCAGCAGCTGCAGCTGCTACAGCACAACTACCAAACGCCTGTATCTTGGCTCCAATCTTTCAGCCGCAGCTATAGCTGCTCCTTTCAGCCGGAGCTGTTGCAGCTGCAGCTGTGGAAGTTGCAGCTATAACAAGCATGCCCTAAGCAGAAGTACTGTTGAGAAATGTAGGTGACATCTCAAGGCTTACTGGACTGATGCTTAACCTAAATACTGAACAACTTTTCAGTGTGTAAGAGTATGACGGCATAGGCGGATTGCAGATAATGAATTTAAACATGCAGACATGGATCATGTTAACAGACCAGATACATTACCTTTAGAGTACTATCCATACTTCTTGACAGAAGAATCTGCCCATCAGTAGAAAACTTAACCCCAGTGATATCTTCTGTATGTGCTTTTTCAACATGAATATCTGGTCTGCTTCCCCATCCAGTCTTTATGGTCCAGAGCTACAAAAGACATATGAGGTCATACAATGTATTAACCAAACCATCTAATTAAACTCAAAGTGATAGGACAGTTTAGAGATTGTGCAATATATGAAGTACCTGAATGGAACCATCCCCCACGCCAGCAACAATCCGCTTGCCTTCATGATCCCATGCACATGAAGTAACAGGAATTCGCATTGGTCTTTTTAACTTTGGTTTGATGACCTATTGAAAATGTAATGACAAAAATTCAGTATTCCACAATAGAAAATGGTAGGAGCTTCAATCATACTACATAACAAGTGGTTCAACTTTAAGCAAATATTGGTGCAAAAATGAACAAATATCAGAGCATTTCAGGGTTATTATATTACTGGGACCTTCTCCTCAAAATGATGCACTGCTATCTAGCGAATAGAACGATTAGTTCAACGTACCTGCTTTTGACTGCTAAAGTCTGAAACATCCCAGAGACGTAATGATCCATCTTCCGATGAGGTCAATATAGTTTCTTTTGACTTGGGATTCCATTCACCACCAGTTAGTCCAGAAATGTGACCCTTTGTATTCTTCAGATCACGGATATACATGTCACCCTTAACAAACTCACCAAGTGAAAGCCCGTCTCGGTCATATATCTGTTAGGAGACATAATGATAAATAACATGGTATTGATTTCTAGGCGTCACAGTTTTTGGTGATTCAGGAAGATAGCAAACCAGAATACCTTGGCCTGAGCTGAACCCGTGACACATAAGAATCGGTCCGATGTTGGACTCCAGCTTAGGCTACGAACTTGATGCCCCTCACAAGGTTCTAATTGCCTAAATGACTGTAGCTTCGAGTTCATGCCTTGGAAGTCATACATCCGTATTGTATAATCATAGCTGCCAGAGAGCACTCGGGATCCTGTAGGGTCAACAGCAAGGGCTGAGACAACCTGCAAATGAAATAAATGATTATTAAAACCAGCAAAATAGATTTACTTGAAACTAGCAATGTAACCCGGACGACTCTTCATAGCATCACAGGAGGCACCATTGAGGATCACCCCAAGAGCACGCAGGTTGATATTCGACTAAATTTGTCAATTCTAAGGTTGGCTAGCTAGGTGAAAAGCCTTTTAGTTTTAGCCTCTTTTTTTTTCTGCTGTTCTTTTTCTTTGTCGGACTAGGTATATTTGTTGCCTTTTTTATTTGTTTTTTTGAGTTGTAGACTTTTAGTTGTAAGGCCCACATCATCCTTAAGTTTTTCTTCTAATAAAAAATGGCATCACTCTGTGTTCGAGAAGAAAAAATATTGAGGATGTACTCAGCTTTACCATGGATTGGACATTGCGCTGTTTCTAGACAACTCATTCTGTTTGAACATGGCTAGAGTTGGCACGATATACTCCAAATTTTGTTCATGCCTCGTCTGGGGTCTTGATAGAAATTCTTTACAGAAAACTTTATGCAGTATAACTCCACTTATGTTGTCTCAACATAGCCGGTCCCAAGCCCGGGTAAAGGAGGAGGGTTGTGATAGGCTTGGCGAGCCAACGTAAAAACTCAGCCACTCTTATGGAGATGAAACCCAAAAGATTTTCGTTGGGGCGTAACCCTCTCAGCGACGCGCTACATCGGAACCCGGGTGTGGTGGAAAATGGGCAAGGGCCGGGCCGTCACCCCCAAGGTGGCGCGCTGTATCTTGATCCGGATACGGTGGCAAGTGAGCGAGGATCGGGTCGTCGCATCCTTAGTGGCGCGCTACATCGGCGCCCGGATGTAGTGGAAAATGGGCAAGGGTCTTCGCATTTGACTCGACGAGTGCGAAGGGTAAGGAAGCTAGCCGAGCCTAGGAGGATTCGCTTAGGTAGCTGGAACGTAGGGTCTCTGACAGGGAAGCTTCGGGAGCTAGTTGATGCAACGGTGAGGAGAGGTGTTGATATCCTTTGCGTCCAAGAAACCAAATGGAGAGGACAGAAGGCGAAGGAGGTGGAGGATACCGGCTTCAAGCTGTGGTACACAGGGACGGCTGCAAACAGAAATGGCGTAGGCATCTTGATCAACAAGAGCCTCAAGTATGGAGTGGTAGACGTCAAGAGACATGGGGACCGGATTATCCTGGTCAAGCTGGTAGTTGAGGACTTGGTTCTCAATGTTATCAGCGCGTATGCCCCGCAAGTAGGCCAAAATGAGAACACCAAGAGGGAGTTCTGGGAAGGCCTGGAAGACATGGTTAGGAGTGTACCGATTGATGAGAAGCTCTTCATAGGAGGAGACCTCACTGGCCACGTGGGTACATCTAACACAGGTTTTGAAGGGGCGCACGGGGGCTTTGGCTATGGCATCAGGAATCAAGAAGGAGAAGATGTCTTAAGCTTTGCTCTAGCCTACAACATGATTGTAGCTAACACCCTCTTTAGAAAGACAGAATCACATCTGGTGACTTTTAGTAGTGGCCAACACTCTAGCCAGATTGATTTCATCCTCTCGAGAAGAGAAGATAGGCGTGCGTGCCTAGACTGTAAGGTGATACCTGGAGAGAGTGTTGTACCCCAGCATAAGCTGGTGGTTGTTGACTTCCGCTTTCGAATTCGTGTCCAGCGGGATAAGCGTGCCAAAGTCGCTAGAACGAAGTGGTGGAAGCTCAAGGGGGAGGTAGCTCTAGCGTTCAAGGAGAGGGTCATTAAGGAGGGCCCTTGGGAGGAAGGAGGAGATACGAACAATGTGTGGGCGAAGATGGCGACTTGCATTCGTAAGGTGGCCTCGGAGGAGCTTGGAGTGTCCAGGGGAAGGAGAAGCGAAGATAAGGATACCTGGTGGTGGAATGATGATGTCCAGAAGGCGATTAAAGAGAAGAAAGATTGCTTCAAACGCCTATACCTGGATAGGAGTGCAGACAACATAGAGAAGTACAAGATGGCGAAGAAGGCCGCAAAGCGAGCTGTTGGTGAAGCAAGGGGTCAGGCATATGAGGACCTCTACCAACGGTTAGGCACGAAGGAAGGTGAAAGGGACATCTATAAGATGGCCAAGATCCGAGAGAGGAAGACGAGGGATATTGGCCAAGTCAAATGCATCAAGGACGGAGCAGGCCAACTCTTGGTGAAGGACGAGGAGATTAAGCATAGATGGCGGGAGTACTTCGACAAGCTGTTCAATGGGGAGAATGAGAGTTCTACCATTGAACTGGACGACTCCTTTGATGAGACCAGCATGCGTTTTGTGCGGCGAATCCAGGAGTCTGAGGTCAAGGAGGCTTTAAAAAGGATGAAAGGAGGCAAGGCGATGGGCCCTGATTGTATCCCCATTGAGGTGTGGAAAGGTCTCGGGGACATAGCGATAGTATGGCTAACCAAGCTTTTCAACCTCATTTTTCGGGCAAACAAGATGCCAGAAGAATGGAGACGGAGTATATTAGTACCAATCTTCAAGAACAAGGGGGATGTTCAGAGTTGTACTAATTACTGTGGAATTAAGCTGATGAGCCATACAATGAAGCTATGGGAGAGAGTCATTGAGCACCGCTTAAGAAGAATGACAAGCGTGACCAAAAATCAATTTGGTTTCATGCCTGGGAGGTCGACCATGGAAGCCATTTTCTTGGTACGACAACTTATGGAGAGATATAGGGAGCAAAAGAAGGACTTGCATATGGTGTTCATTGACTTGGAGAAGGCCTATGATAAGATACCGCAGAATGTCATGTGGTGGGCCTTGGAGAAACACAAAGTCCCAGCAAAGTACATTACCCTCATCAAGGACATATACGATAATGTTGTGACAAGTGTTCGAACAAGTGATGTCGACACTGATGACTTCCCGATTAAGATAGGACTGCATCAGGGGTCAGCTTTGAGCCCTTATCTTTTTGCATTGGTGATGGATGAGGACACAAGGGATATACAAGGAGATATCCCATGGTGTATGCTCTTTGCGGATGATGTGGTGCTAGTTGACGATAGTCGGACGGGGGTAAATAGGAAGTTAGAGTTATGGAGACAAACCTTGGAATCGAAAGGGTTTAGGCTTAGTAGAACTAAAACCGAGTACATGATGTGCGGTTTCAGTACTACTAGGTGTAAGGAGGAGGTTAGCCTTGATGGCCAGGTGGTACCTCAGAAGGACACCTTTCGGTATTTGGGGTCAATGCTGCAGGAGGATGGGGGTATTGATGAAGATGTGAACCATCGAATCAAAGCCGGATGGATGAAGTGGCGCCAAGCTTCTGGCATTCTCTGTGACAAGAGAGTGCCACAAAAGCTAAAAGGCCAGTTGTACAGGACGGCGGTTCGACCCGCAATGTTGTATGGCGCTGAGTGTTGGCCGACTAAAAGGCGACATGTTCAACAGTTAGGTGTGGCGGAGATGCGTATGTTGAGATGGATGTGTGGCCACACGAGGAAGGATCGAGTCCGGAATGATGATATACGAGATAGAGTTGGGGTAGCACCAATTGAAGAGAAGCTTGTCCAACATCGTCTGAGATGGTTTGAGCATATTCAGTGCAGGCCTCCAGAAGCTCCGGTGCATAGTGGACGGCTAAAGCGTGCGGAGAATGTCAAGAGAGAGCGGGGTAGACCGAATTTGACATGGGAGGAGTCCGTTAAGAGAGACCTGAAGGATTCGAGTATCACCAAAGAGCTAGCCATGGACAGGGGTGCGTGAAAACTTGCTATCCATGTGCCAGAGCCATGAGTTGGTTGCGAGATCTTATGTGTTTCACCTCTAGCCTACCCCAACTTGTTTGGGACTAAAGGCTTTGTTGTTGTTGTTTGTTGTTGTAAAACTTTATGCAGTATGTGACACACGTCGAGAAAATTTCTTAGAATAACACCGTGTGAAACAAACAGTGAAACAGAGGTGAGCTTCCACAGCTTATCTTCAAGGATGAGCTTAATTCGGCTAAATCATTTGTGAAAGAACTAAGAAACCTGAGAGCTCCCACAACTATCCAGAACTAATCGAGCAAACCTAGTTGTCCAACCACATCAACCTTAACAATTCCAAAGGTAAAACAACTCAGCTGTAGAAAAGGAAATAATTCTGGGCGTGGTTACCTTGGTGTGCCCCCGCAGAACAATTTCGTTGCTGAGAGGAATCCTGCCGAAATCATCCCCATCATCATCCATATCATCGTCGTCGTCATCCTCGTCGTCGTCGTCCTCGTCATCCTCATCCCCCTCCTTCGACGGTGGCGGCCGAGGCGGCCCAACCATGCTGCCGTCCTCGTCCTCCACCTCCGCGTGCGCAGACGGCCGCTGTGGCGGCCGAGGCGGCCCAATCAGACCGCCACCCTCCTCGTCATCCTCCTGGATAGGAGCCAATTCCTTGGGCGGCCCAGGGGGTCCGACAACGGCGCCACCGACATCGTCCTCCTCGGCGGCGGCAGAGGTGGAGGGGTTGGAGCTAGGGTTTTGGGGCTTGCGGAGGGTGGAGGAGTGGGAGGCGGCGCTGGGGCGGGTGGGCGCCTTGCCAAATGAGGTCGGGAAGAAGGCGCGCATCATCGCCTCCTCGTCCATCTCGCCGCCGTCCGCCATAGGTCACTCGTCGCCGGCGAGTTCGGGAATAGAGATGGGTGCTGCCGCGAGTTTTTCTTTTTTCGACGAGCGTTCGAGCGCACGGGCTCTGTGTCCGGGTCTCTGTAGCCGAACTGATCGAGCCACCGCTGGCTGCTCGTAGCGAAGGTCTCAAATTCGTGTCGTGTTCGTCCGACAATCCTACAAGGTAACTTTCCTAACTGCTCCCTCGTTCCCGGTTTACAGGCTATCTCAAAAATATCGGTTTCCCCTTTTATAAGTCTCAATTTGATTGTTCCCCATTACATGATCATATTTCAAGATGCAATAATTCATTACATACAAGGATTGTGAGAAACGTGATCAATGCATGTATTTCATGTATGCATGCATTGCAATTAATGCATTGGTAAACACAATTCTTTAAAGAAAACGAGCGCATTAATTGAGTGCTTTAACAAACCACGAGAATTATTCCACCACTCATCATCTACCTTGGTTGATGAGATTTTTGAATTGAGCCCTATAAACCGAAAATGAGGTAGTAATTAACTTCACCCCGATATAGGGCAGGAGCTGAAGCCAACCACAACAGAGTGTTACAAGATATGGAGACACGAGTCACAGCACAGATGAACGAGATGCTAGAAAAAGAGTATACCCTCGAGGAAATTAAGAAAGCAATTGAGGAAATGGGGGATCTTAAAACCCCCGATGCGGATGGTATACCAACGACTTTTTATAAGAGATTCTGGAGTATGGTGGGTGATGCGGTTACACAAAAAGTGTTACATGTCTTGCGAGGCGGCTGTATACCGGAGGGATGGAACGAAACAATTGCTATGCTTATCCCAAAGGTGCGGAACCCTGATCGAATCAAAGATCTACACCCTATTAGCCTCTGCAATGTGGTGTACAAACTTGTGTCAAAAGTTATTGCCAACAGGCTCAAGATGATCTTGGATGAGCTAATCTCTGACAACTAGAGTGCATTTATGCCGGGAAGATTGATATCGGATAATACTATTCTTGCATATCTATAACTGCAAAAGTGCAGATTTCGACCTCAGAGGATGACACATCTAGTGTGCGATGCACGGCTCCCGTGCGAATTCGTCCCCGACCTCGGAGCGTCGCTCCTGATTTTCCGGCCGGGGTTCCTCCTCCGGCGAAGGGGACGGCTGGCCCTACTCAACGCCGACGAGGTGACGGTAGACGCGGGAGGCTGGCGCGATGACATGGTCCTCAACGTGGGTGGCGTGGTACAATTCCCATGTCATATCGCAAAAATTGTGGCGCACGGGAAGACGGCGTGGTCACGATGCAAGTCCCGAGGTGAGTAATGGCAGACGAGGGGAGCGGAGGGGATATTTTACCCCACGACTGCCCGACTCCTCTCATTTCGCCTCCTCGCTCTCCATTCGACCATCTCTCTCGCGCTCTGCTCTCCCCCGCTCCACCATGCCGCGGGTTAGGGTTCGATGTCGACCCGCGAGCAGCAGATTTGGGCGCTCGCCGACGGCGACGAGGTGCGGTTGGGACGGCTGAGGGAGATCAACAGGTGGTTCCCGAAGGCGAAGATGCTCAACGACGTTGCGGGGATGGTGCGCGACAAGCTCGACGAGGAGGAGATCCAGCGTTGCTTCCGCAACTACGACAGGCAGCCGGCGATGGGGGTCCTGCTTTGGGCGATGCTAGAGGTGAAATCCCCAATCCCGGAGCAGAAGCGCAAGTGGAAGGTCTTTAGATCCCTCCGCTACAGCCAGATCCAGCCGCAACCACCGCCATCGCCGCCGTCGCCGATGGAGGTGGTGATGGGGCTGCCGGTGCCTGGTTCGCGGATGGCTCTGATTATGATCGAGGAGGACGGCGAGGAGGTGGTGACGCTAAGGAGGAAGCAGAGGAGGATCGTGACGGAGCTGCCGAGGCGCTCTCCGCGCTTCCCCATGCGCTTGCAGCGCCTCCGCGCCCTTTCCCGCCTCTAGTAGGGGCCTCGCCGGCTGGCAGCCGCTTTTGGTTGCTGGCCGGAGAGGGCTCCGATGAGGAGGGTGTCGTGGTTTTGTCACGGCAGATGTCCTCGTGAAAGGACTTAGTCGTGGAGCCATCGCAACGGGTTAGCTTGAAGGGGTTAAAGCGGACACAGGGACGCAAGAGAGTTTATACTAGTTCGGCCCCTTCGATGAAGGTAAAAGCCTACGTCTAGTTGTGATGGAATTGATGGGGTTTCGATGACTAGGGAGCAAACAAGCTTCGCCTAAGTCTCGAGTTGTTGTCTGTTGTCCTTGAACCGCCACCGAGTCGTCCCCTTATATATACGGGTGACGCCCGTCGGTTCACAGAGTCCCAATACCGGCTCATAGATGTGTCCGGTTTGGTCTCTACTTATTCCTAACTTACAATACAAGTTACATACCAACGTCGGTTTACGGCAACAGGCCTTGAACCGACTATGGGCCTTGAGCCCTCATCTGCCTTCTTGGGCTTTAACATAGTTAACTACTGACGAAGTTAACCCGGCCCAGATAGGCCGGTTTACGCCCAGTAGTGATATCCCCAATATTAGGCCCCAGATTGATTTGAACAGGTTCATGTCAATCCTTAGCAAAAATCTTCATCTTCAACATCTTCTTGTAGTTTGTTGAACCGCCGTGATGTCATCTTCTCTGGTCGTTGTAAACCGGCGTGACGTCACCTGTTATAAAGAACCTTATCCATGATACCTTTTTTTGTTTAATAGGTCTGCGACAATTGAGGCGACAGCTTTGTTTCCAAACCCACGGTCCCTTGATTTTCGCGTCTGACACATGTCCCTTGCCTTATAAATAGGACCGAAGGGTCATTTCTTTTTCCCCTTCGTGCCCTTCTGCTTCGTCTTCCCCGCGTCGTCCAGCTTCGGAGCTCCGCCGCCGTCGACGACCTCTGCTCCAACCTTGGCCGCTGCATCACCCTGATTGTACCAGAGCATCGCGGCGACCTTCTGTTTCTTCCTCGGCTCCGGTGAGTTCTTCACCTTTTCCTCCGTAGATCCGTTCTAGGGTTTCCAAGTTCTTCAGTGTTCATCGTCTGCTTCGTACTCATATGATAGATCTTAGATGAACCTGTGAACCTTTGCTCTGTGTAGCGGTAGTTTTTAGCATCCGCCTTCACTTACATGCCTCAAGACCATAGATCTACCTGTATCTCTGCCCATTGATTCGGTACTGTTCTTTTTTGAACCTTGAATATTTTCCTTCTTTTCTGAACTTGCTTCAGATCCGTCGCCGTAGAGAAATCTTGTGAAATCTGTTTCTGTACACTTACCCATCCGCAATCTCAACTGTTTCAATGCTTAGATCCGTCGGTTTAACTTTGTAGAAAAATTGCCAAACCGGTATATACCATTAGTCCCCTTGTTGAACCGCCAGATGCTGTTGCTTCATAAAGCTCCGTTTTAGATAGAGTTGTCTCCGGTTTAACATTGTACATACCAGTGTACTTTAATCAATGCATTCTTGAACCGGAATCACCTCTCTTGTAGATTTCATCATGGCCAAGCAAGTATATGAGTGCAACTGGGTTCCTTCTCGCGTCACAGAGACTCAACTGAACAATTTAGTCCTGATCGACGCTTTAGGCAGCAAAAACACCATCCATTGGAGGGTCCGTGGCAAAGAATGCCCTCCCACACCTCAAGAAGGAGAGGTCGTCGTTTTCGTAGATCACTTAGCCCGGGGCTTTAAGCCGCCCGGTTCTAAATTTTACCGGGACGTTTTAGCCAATTTTCAACTCCGCCCACAAGACACTGGCCCCAACTCTGTTACAAACATGTGTCACT